>NC_022033.1:13230568-13238155 GCF_000317375.1 Microtus ochrogaster | reverse complement strand
TGTGTGTTTCTATGTGTATGTAGGAGTGTTGCAGGTGCACATACACATACACACAGGCACACTTTCAGGTCCAGGCTCTTCCTCTCCTTGGTTCTTCCTCTCCCTTTCACAATTGCTTACACTATAACCAGACCCCACAGGGCTCACCTGCCTCTCTTTTCTCCCCACCTACAGCCCCAGAATGGCTTTCTGTCCTCCTGCTTGTCTGTCTGCCTGTTGCCTTGATACACACATTCTGCCTTCTCTTCTGAAACCCTCCTTCCTGGCTGTCTGTTCCTCTCCAGCAGTGTTTCTCTGAGGCTTCCTGAATGTATGTCCTCACTTGTCCTCTCTACCTGTCCCCACATCCCCCCACCCTGTCGCTGTCTTTGGCTGTCTGCTTCTCCTTAGTTCTCTCTCTCTCTCTCTCTCTCTCTCTCTCTCTCTCTCTCTCTCTCTCTCATCTCCATGGTCCACCCTCCCTGGACTCTCTGACCTCACCCTGGTCCCTTCCCATCTTCCCTCCTCCCTCTTCACTTCTTTCCTCCTCTCCCTTCCATGCTTCCCATCCCTCCTCTCCTCCCTCCTGCACTCCCCCTTCACTCCCTCTCCCCCTCCCTCTCTGTCCCTGGGAGCTGGAAGTTAAAAGCTCTTCCGAACTTGCTCTGCAGTCGCTGTTCCCGGCGCCTTTCATCTTGCCAGCACATTTGTAAAACTGCGCAGACTGAAGGGCCGTGACATGAACAACCAAAGAAATGTCAACGCTAGGATGGGGCCGCCAGCCCACAAGGCGGGTGGGGGAACTATTGGGGCACACCCCTGTGACTCCTAGGAGGGGATTCTTGACCCAGACAAGGTAGAGACCCCTTATCATGGCTCTGTACCTCTTCAAAGCTGAGCTCAGCACAGGGTGGGGCAGGCATAGTGAGGAAGAGAAGACTTTAGGGCTGCCAACTGGACCAAGGCAAGACTAGGCTGGCAGCTGGCATTTGGGAGCTCTGGGGAGCAGAGCTGGATGGGTTTGTTACCCCTCCAACAACTCATCCTGTTCAAACTCACCAACCCAAAGCCGGAATGTATGAATGCAGACCCTACCACTGCCACTTCTCAGCCCTGTCACCCTGAGCAAGTAGCTTTACTCCTGCTCCTCAGAGGAAAGCAAAGATGATTCTAGCAACGTCCATGTCGGAAGCCTGGGGTGAAGGTTAGATAAAGTAACCCATGCATGACACTTAGAATAGGTTTTTGTTGTAGTCAACAAGAAATGGATCTGCTGGATAGGATGGTGGGCCCCTATACTGCAGAAGGGAAACCAAGAGTTAGAGAAGGAGATGACCTAAGGGAGGAGCAGGGGTTAAAGTCCTCCCTCCCTCTCTCCTTTCCCTTTCTCCTGGAGTTTGTGTGCACAGGGTTGGGACTCACACTCTAGCTGGTTGAGTCATCTGTTTGCTTCCCTGCTATGTCCTGTGGAGGGGGATCATAGTAGATGTCCAATAAACGCTTGCGAATAGATGGATAAAAATGTTGGAATGCATCAAGGTTAGACAATTGAAAGGTGCTTCGTTTGCAGGTGTGTGAGGGGCAGGCATGAAGAGCAGTGAGGCTTGGAAAGGAGCCTGGACCCTTCTCTGGGGAGTTCTAGAATGGGATTTTGCCCAAATCCATAACTCCCATCTGGCCTAAGAGCCGGCAGCACCCTGGACAGCAGACATGGTGACAGGAGGCAACCCACCTGCCTTGGCGCTGTCCAGAGACTGTTCTAACCCATTTGGCCGGTTCTCTCAGCTTCTTCCTGGAGCTAGGCTCCAGCCTTCTGCCCACGCCCCCACCCCAGACCCCCGCTGCCAATCTTGCACACTTTGCTACGTCCCTTTTCTTGTTCCCTCTGGCCCCAGATCCAAAGTCAGGAGTCCCACTGGGGAACGTGCCTCTCCTGCCTCCTCTCTTCACTGCCTTCAGCCCTGAGGCTGACACTGCAGGTGGCTGTGAGGAGATGAGAGAAAAGGTCCCCAGGGCTTTTCTGATCATCCCTAAAGATCCAGCAGCCTGGAAAAGGGCCCAAGCACCTGGAGTGTCCCTCTTGACCCCTTCCTTTCCTGTGGTTGCAGGGTGAGACAGCCCTGACAACCCCACTCCCCAAAAACACACACTTCAAACATTCCTCTCTCCCTGAATTATTCACCTGCCTCTCCCCAGGGCTGCTGCAGAGCGCCCAGCCCAGGTGCTGAGCAGGAAGGAAAAAAAAACAGGAAGGCCCATTAAATTTAAACACCACTGAGGATTGTCAGACAGGAGGTTCTATTCCTGGCCTGGAAAAAGAGCAGATATGGAAGGGGTGTGGATCAGTGAGGGACAGTCAGGAGAGACCACCATGGGACTGGTGACCCACTAAATCATAGGAAGGCTGGGCCAGGATGCCACAGATCCCCACGCTGCTGGTCCTCATGTGTGAAGGGTGTACTGCCTCCCTCCCTCACCTGCTCTGGTAAGCCGGAACACCCATCTAAAAATAGCTCTTTGCAGTTACCCGAAAGCCCACCATTCCCGATTCAGCACTCGGGGAGGAGCAGGGCACCACTTCTCCAGCTGCCTGTGTTGCTACTGGCTTCCTTCCTGCATCTCCCATCCTGGAAACGCCAAGCTATTTCAGGATTTTATCCTAACTCTGATCTTTTACAGTGTTCTTCCCACTTGGAACTCTGTTGGGACTCAGATTTACTGGAAAACTCCTGTTTATCTCTCAAAACCCAATTCCAGTGGATGGCAAGGAGCTTGTTTGCCTCCGCACTTCATCGGCCTGGAACACCTGGCTCTGGCTGCCTCCTTTGTGGATCGCGAAATGAATATCAGAATCCTCAATGGTCAAACAGCATACAGCCATCACCGGTGATCTGCGATCACAGCTACTTGAGAACAGGTGGTTGGAAGCAGAGAGAGGAAGTGGGGATGCTGAGAAGTGTCCCTCCACCCCCAGTCCTGGCTGTGGTCCCAGCTTACTATACTTTGGGCAGGTCCCTGGCTTGCTGAGAAACGATTTCCTCCCAGTCCTGGCTGTGGTCCCAACACACTGGTCCCAGGGCACAGTGTTTTGGGCGGGTCCCTGTCTTGCTCTTAGCCTTGATTTTCTACCTTGTGAAACAGAAGGGGCAGGCGTTGCAGGAGATGAGGAGGGTGACTGATCATTGCATGACGAGCACTGCCTTCCCAGTCATTAGCACCCAGGGGGCTTTGCCCCTGTGTAATTTCCCACTCCGTGAATTCTACTTCAGGCCTGAAATAGCTGGTTTATACTGGTTTATCCAAAACAACTGTTACACACACACACACACACACACACACTGGAAATTTTACAAGCCAGTTTTGCAAGCCCTTGGAAGTAGCCCGTTGGGTGTGTTTATCCAAGCCTTGCCCTCAGGCTGCTCCAGAACCAACTGGTCAGCCTGGACTTCCCAGTGCCCACTTCAGGCCCTGCCCCTCTGGACCTGCTAGAGAGATTGTCATTCCTGTCTTCAATTCCTGACCTCCCTCCTTGCTCAATGGCTGCCCACTCAGGACTCCTTGCTTGCCCTACACTCATCCTCCCTGTCTAGGATGCCCTCCACGAGGGACCATAGTTCAAGTGCATCAGTAGGCACTCAGGAGAGGACCAATGAGAATGGACACCCAGCGCTGCTCTGGGCTCATAGACCTGCTGTTGGTGTTTCTGCTCGATGGTGCCTTGGTAGAGAGGTCCATCCCTCTTCCACCCGCCCCTCCCCCACTGCGCATTCTTTTCAGCCCTGTTTACCAATCTCAGGTGCTCCTCACTGCGACACTTCCATTTCACTTTTGGCTCATCGGGTTTGTGTCCCTCTAGAGTGGGAGCGGTTTGAGGACAGGGTTCTCTCCTGTCCCACCCACTCCTGCTGCCTCATCTTCAGCACTGCCTAGCAGAGCCACTGTTTCCTTCTTTCATGGGCCAGGTGGCTGTATGATTAGGTGAGTCACACCCCTCTCTTTCTGAGTTTCCTACTGGTGGAGGCGCTGTGGGCTGCAGGTTCCTACTCAGAAGCTGCCTCAGAGGAGAACCCAGGTCTGGGATCTTGGTCCTGTCTCTACCTCTAACTCACCGTGTTACCCCGGACAAGTCCCCAGCCACCAGCCACCAGTCACCAGTCCCCATGCCTTGGTTTTCCGCCTTCCTCTCACGTCCAGCCGAGACAGCAGCTTGAGCTCAGGGGGTGTGTCATTTCGATCTCTGGGCCACATCTTCTGCCCTTCCCCGCCCACCTCATCTTCATCTCTTTAGCTCATTCATTCATTCCTTCACTCAACTAACACTTACTGATCATCTACGTGTCAGACATCCAGGACTCCCTTTCCAGTAGGGAAGCCAGTGAGCAAGATAAATTAGTAAAATAAATAGCATGTCAGAGAAATCTAAGGCAGGAAAAGGGCCCCAGGAGAACTGCAGAGGGCTGTCAGTTTTAGGAAGGAGGAGCAGGCAAACAGCTCCCCTAGAAGACGATCCAGGCAGAGAGATACAAAGGAGGCGGTGGTATTGGTGAGAAAGAGCCTTCTAGGCAGAGGAAAGAGCAGGAGCAGAAGGGAGAAGCAGGGGCGGCCTGGTGAGTGTGACACTCAGTGGGTCCGTGGGCGCTAGGGGGGTCGGAGAGTCAGGTGATTGCTCCTGTGTCTCCTTCCCTTCATCCTTCTCTCCACAGAAAGCTGGTCCCAATGTTGATGACATAGGAGTCTGGAAAGGGGGGCTCCCATGCACTGCCCTCCCTCCCTCTACCCTCCTAGCCTGCGCTGCGGGGGCCTGCAGCTTTGGATCCGCAATTTATCTCCTGGTGCCAGGAGTTTCCTGGAGCCCAGCACTTCCTCCCCACTCAGCCCCGCTCCCCTGAGCGGCGAAGACAGGTGTGAGGAATTAGCTGTGGGGACTAAAGCCGTGACAGGAACCGGCACAAAAGAAGGGGACAGAGTGTAATGTTTATTACGTTTGAAGCAAAGCAAACACGCGGCCTATTTATGTATCTATAGAGAATTAATTGGCGAGCGGCAGCGAGAAGCAGATTATAAATTAGAATCATTTTCGCCAACTGAAACCCATTCATCTTGCTTCAGAATGGGCCTGTCACTGCCTCCTGACTAATTCCTTTTATATCCCATGTTTTTTCTCTCTGGCCCCCCGCAGGCTCTCACCTTGAGACCTGAACCCCGGGGGTTATCAGCACCACAGGGAAAAGTCATGGTTGTGTTTTCTCTGGACCTTAGCGCTCTCTGCCAGTCTTCTAGAACTACTTCCCCATAAACCGCTCGGGGTTGAGTCCCTGACACCCTCTGTCATATCATTGTCCCTTTTCTTCCTAGAGCCCCAGCTTGCCCCAGACTCTCTATGGCCTTGCTCTGTCCCTGAGAGTCTGGCAGGAAGGGCCTTCCCCGAGGCAGAGTTTCAGGCCAGGCAGGTGGAAGGGGCAACAGGAGGCTGCCGTCCTGGGGACGCTGGGGGCACTGGTGGCTGTTGCCTGCCTTTGATTCCTGGCTCAGAGCAGGCAGACTCCACAGGAATCAAAGAGAAGCCACGTGGCTAGGGTCCTGGCAGGCCAGGCTCCAGCTCCTCTCACCTGGAGCCCATGGAGATGAAAGGCCAGGGCAAGTGCCAGTCTGTCAAGCCTGTGAAAGAGGTCATGGCCGGTCCTGGGCTGTGACCCAGTTAACCCTTTCCTTCCTGCTGCCAACACTGTACCAGTCCTTCGGGTCTGGGGGCTCCCACACACAGGCCCTGTCTAAATTGGGGATAGCAATGCTAAACCTTGATGGCCTAGTGATGAATGAGCATTGGAGTGAGCCCATCACAGGCCTGATTTTAGGGAGCATTTCTGAATGACAGGTGGTAGAGTTCTCTGAACCTTGGTTTCCTTGGTGTAAGATGGAGGTGCAGAGCCTGAACTGATGCTAGCTAAGGTTTGTCAAAACCCTGCAAGAGTACAGTGTGTGGTGACACACAGCTTTAATCCCAGCATTGAGGAAGCAGAGGCAGGTGGGTCTCTGTAAGATTGAGGCCAGCTTGGCCTACTAGTGAGTCCTTAGACCAGCCAGGGCACATGGTGAGACCCTGCCTCAAAGAGATGAAAATGAAACAAACCTTACAAGATTTCCATGCTGGTCAATAAATCACCAACCCAGCAAATGCTCTCCCTGCTTCTTCTCTGGGCCACCACCCACTACCTCCCTTCTTCATGATGCCCAAACCGAAGGTCAAATTGTCAGGGCCTCAAGAGCCTGCTTCAGTACCTACAGCTGATGTTCTGATTGCTGTTTCCACACTGCACTGGGTCAGTATTCCACACATCTTCCCTGTCTGTGTCCTAGAGTGGCTCAAAGATTAAATGAGATGATGGGGTATGATGCCTACATCCCGTAGGAGTATAGTAGACACAGGTACTACTTGGCATCATTGGTTTGGTGCACAGCTGTTAGCCATGAATCCTGATGGTCAATCTCTCTCTTCCCCACCTTCCCCACCCTTTGGAAAACTCTAGTCATTTATAGTTTCCTCCCACAATGTCACAGTCCTCCCCCATCATCTGCTGGGCACCCGGGGACTCTCTGTGCCAAGCCTCCAGAATCAGAGCCAGGTCCTGAAGGACCCTCTCCTAGGACAGAGCCTTCACTGGTGAGAATGTAGACTCTCAGGGTGGCAGACTGGCCGCTTCTGACAACTGTCCACCCCAGCCCAGGGTCCATCCAAGATGTTAGGATACTTGGCCCCATCACTTCAGGGCCCAGAACGTATGACCAACCCTCAGGGAGCTGTTAAGGGCCCACAGAAAACATCAAGATGTAAAGGGAAGCAAAAACAAAGATTAGCTACAAAATATCAAAAGAAAACTATAAAATATAAATGAACATGTATCTAATCAAGTGTCTGTAAGACCTATCACTGGGCCAACTGGTCAACCATGGTCCAGCTCCTCTTTTCCAAATGCACTGATGAAAATGGATGAGGTGGGATCGCCATCTGACTGCATGTGGGATACAGTGGATGAAGACTCTCAAAGCAGGGGTGCTGGGGATCCACCTGGGTCTTCAGACTCTCTTGGGTTTCAGCTTTACTCCCAATTCAGTGACTTTGCACATGCCACCCCCATTCCCTGGGTCCGAGTCTTCATTGTCAGACAGGGAGAACCACTTTCTGAATGCCAGGATGGCCTTGAGATGGATGGGAGCCTGCTCTGGAAGGCAGCAGGCACTTAAAAATGCTCGCTACAGAGGCACACACCTGTTATTCCCTGCTCCTCAAGAAGCTGAGGCATGAGGATCACAAGTTTGAGGCCAACTTGGGTTCCATAGCAAGACCTCGTCTCAGTAAACCCAGAGGACTGGAGAGATGGCTCAGTTGGTAAAGTTGCCTTGTGAACATGAGGACCTGAGTTCAAGTCCTAGAATGCTGAGCATGGTGGTGCATGGTCTTAGGCACTGGGACTCGTTGGCCAGCCAGCTAGCTGACCTAGCCTAATCGATGAGTTCCAGGCCAGTGAGAGACCCTGTCTCAAAAGAAAGGTGGCTGAGCACTGGAGAGCACTGGAGTTTCTCCTTTGGCTTATACACACACAGGAGAGA
>NC_022033.1:13205276-13230468 GCF_000317375.1 Microtus ochrogaster | reverse complement strand
GAGAGAGAGAGAGAGAGAGAGAGAGAGAGAGAGAGAGAGAGAGAGAGAGAAGATGAATGAGAATGAGTGAAGTTCCCATCATGTGCTGTGGGGATGTGGGGATGATGGGGATGAGCTAATAGAAAACCTACATCTCCTCCAGACGGGAGCTTCAGCCCCAGGAGTCATTCTCCTACAGAGGTCAACGACACACATGCACGACCCTCAGAATGTGTGAGGGCTTGTCACAGGCAGGCAGGGCCACCTGTGGCCCTTTGCTTCCAAGATGCCGGATGGAGTCAAGGGCCGGGGAAGGAGCTGGTACTGAGGAGGTAGGTTGAGCCTTCAGGAGGTCAAGACAGTGACACAGCCATTTGCCCATTAGAGTAGACACAGATATATGTCTGCATCTGAGCACCAGCACAGCCAGCCCTACTGGTACACACCAGCTCTGCATAGCCCACTGGGGATTGTCCTCCACAATGGTTGGAGATTTAGAAAGAATTGTTGACTAACGTCCAAACACAAAGATTCTGCTTAAAATCTCAGTGAGATTTATAAATCCCAGTACACTGCTTAGCATGCCTCATGAAGGACAAACCTGAGGGTGGCTATCCCGACACTGTGCTGGGGATGGGGTAGGGTAGAGGTCCAGGCACCGGGCACCCACGTGAGTGACAAGCAGGGAAGGCATGGGGGACACACTGTGCCTGTCCTGGCGGTGCTGAGAATAGTAGGCACTGTGCAGCGTGAGCCAAGGGCGCAGCTTTGAAGCATGTGATCAAAGGAAAGAGACCGGCGGGTCTCTACAGCATCATACCATTTGTGGATTGAAAGTCTGATCAGAAGGTCGCCGAAAGCTAGATGTGTGTTCAAATTTATAGGGCTGAGTACACTTTAAAAAAAAAAAGTCAATGCTACTGTATGATGAATCAAATAAAACAAACAAGAGACCACCTTCAGAGGGCTTGCGGCTTAGGCGGAAAGACGTTCATTTCCAAAGTGCACTCAGGGCTGGCGGGATGGCTCAGAGGGTAAATGCACCCGGCGACCTGAGCTCCGTTCTCAGGGCCCACATGGAAGAAGAAAGATGTAATGGATTCCTGCATGTCATCTTCTCACCTCCACATCTGCACTGTGGCATGCACAGGTGCACAGACACACCCTCGAGATGAATAGATAATGCAAAACTACATTCACACAAGTCCAACAGGCTAGCAAGGGCATGTGCCCAGAGACTGCCTATGGCTTTGCCTTTGGAAACTTCCTGGGGCATTTGGGAGATGCGGTGAAAACCCCTCCAGGTTCATCAGGGCTTTGACACATGCCAGGCACTCGGGGACCACAGAGGCACAAAACAGTTTGTTCTGTCTAGGGAAACCCTGGAAAGCTGCACCGCAAACTCAACGATATGTTATTTGTGTCTTTGCCTGAGTCCTAATCCCCTGTGATGTCCGCATCAGAGAGCAGGCATCATTTAGCCAAGGGAATGAGGCTGAATTTTAGATGCTGGGGAGAAGCAGGCTGGCCACAGGCCAGATTGGGCATGGGTACTTCTTGTCTTATCAGCTCCTGGCAGCTGGGACCCCTGCAGCGCCAGCTGGGATTAATCTCGCAGGCTAGGCCCCACCATAGGACACCAGCTTAATGCTGGAAGGGGTACAGCCTCTTCTTCTCTGTCACCCCATCTACTCCTCTCCAGCACCCCATCTACTCTTCATCCTCATCCCATTCACCCCACCAACCCACTGCCCTTCCAAATCACTCTTGGGCTTGTCCCCTCTCCATCCCAGCCTAGGCTGCCCTGAGCCCAGCCCTTGCTTTTCTGGGCTATCGCCAGTAGCAGATCCCCTTGTCTTGGTTTCTCTTCAGCCTGTGGCCTGGGGGAGCCTCCTGGACTCAGGTATCCCACTGCACCTGCATAGTTCCTGAGCTTCATGTAGCTTTCTGCCTTCCCTCTGTCTCCCAGAACCCACGCCCCACCCCTCACCTTCTAACACTCAGGTGAATCCACCTGAGGGCTTTTGGCTCATTCTGCTCCCCTCCCAGCCTTTTGGGAGATCGTTGTTTCTCCCTCGGCCGACACCTATGCATCCTTCAAGGCCCCATGAGAGCTCGCCTCTTCCATGAAGCTCGCCTTGAGTGCCAGAAGCTTCATGCCATGCCTCCTCGTGCTCCACCAACCCAAGTCCCTTTTGCTAGCATGTCCTAAAAAGACATTTTACTTCTCCACTCGGTTTTATGGTTAAAGCAAATGAGTTGGGTTTGGGCAGTTGGAGGCGCCGTCCTGGTTCTGCCATGGTGAAATTAAGGTGGCCGTGGTGACCTTATGGCAGGGACAAGTTGCTTAATCTTTTTGTGCCTTGGAGATGGTAAAAGTATCTGGAAAAAAATTAAAAGCGAGAGATAACAAAAACCCTAGGGAAAAACGGTACTACTGTCTCCACAAGGTTTGAAGTGAAGTGCTTAAGTGCCTGTCACGGTGACTAAAAAGTGCCGGCTGTTGCTGAGCGTGGCTGTGCAGGCCTGAGATCCCAGCGTTGGAGTAGCAGAAAGAGAAGGACCGAAAGTTGAAGGCCATATTGGGCTCCATAGTGAGCGAGGGGCTGTCTACAGAGACCAAGGAGCAAAAATGGCTCAGTGGGTAAGGGCACTTGTGGCCAAGCCTGATGACTTGAGGTCAATTCCTAGGACCCACATAGTAGGAGGAGAGAACAGACTCTGGAACGTTGACTGCTGCCCTCCACATGTGTGACATAGCATGACTCATCGGCACATACACACACACTCACATACACACAATACATACATATGTTCATACATACACAAACACAGACATACATACACACATCATTCATACATACATACATACATACACACATCATACATACATACACCAAGGACTGAGGTGTAGTGCCCGGGAATAACACTTTCTTAGAATTATGTGGGGGACCCTAGGTTCTGTGCTCACCACTGAAAAAAAAAAAGGAAGAAAGGGAGGGAGGAGAAAGATTATTATGATTCATCTCCCTCTACAAGCTGTGAGTTTCTAGTGGCTGGAGTAGAGTCCAGACTGTTGACTGACCATCTGCTGAGACCCAGCTCCTGTGCACAGACAGGATACTCCAAGGATGTCTCCAAATGCTCCTTAAGTGTATGGCTGCCCTCCGAGTGCTCCTCAGGTTCATGGCTGCCTCCTGAGTGCTCCTCAGGTTCATGAATGTCCTCTGAGTGCTCCTTAGGTACATGAATGCCTCCTGAGTGCCCCCTAGGTACATGGATGCCCCATGAGGGTTCCTTAGATATATGGAAACCCCCAGAATGCTCCTTAGAGGCATGGACACTCCCCAAGTGCTCCTTAGGTGCCTCGATGCCCCCTTAGTGCTCCTTAGGTACCTCAATGCCTCTTAGTGCTCCTTAGGTGAATGGATGCTCCGAGTGAATGGATAACCCCCAGTGCTCCTTGGGTACATGGATGCTCCCCCTGAGTGCCCTTTGGGTGTTCCCCATCATCTTTTTTAGAGCCCATGCTCTCAGAACTGTCTTACAGTTGATCTGTGTTCTCAACTGGTGACATCTGGCTTCCAGCACAGTCACAACCTTCCCCACACTGCCCTAAGTAGGCTGTCCTGCCTGGGTGGTCCGTGGCCTCATTATCAAAGAACTTTCTTTGGCAGCGTTACTAATTAGCAGCGAAAGACGATTAGTGTCATCAACAGATTCAAAATGTTTGTATGATGGGTTCCTTTCTGGCTTTGAGGTGCCCTGGACAGAGGCAGGGGTGGGAGTCTTGGAAAGAGTGGACTGAGAACGAGATGGTGGGAGGGGTGAGGGAGCTGACAAGAAAGAACAAAATTTAAAGTGGATGAATTATTTACCGCAGCAAACAATCGCAGACTCACTTCTTCTCACTTGTAACATCCCAAACTGTAATCTACGGCATTTTTCACATCTCCCTCGTGTGCCCAGTGATTTTCTTTACCGCTGGATCTGGAGGCCGGGGTAATCTTGTAGGAGATTGACTTAGAATCGATCACTGCATCCTCTCCCTAAGCTCCAAGCTCCCCCCTATCCTGGACACTGTTTCCCCAGCTTGACCATGTCCCCAGGCTGGGTACCAGATGGGAGCTGATGAGGGGTCACGCTTTGTAGTGAACACTTGAGCCGCCAGGATGGACCCCCTTGCCCTCAGAGCCGCCACAGCCTTTGTTGGTCTGGGCCCAGGGCGGCCACTAAATGAGCCCCTGCTATTTTGTCGTGCCTTTCGGATGCATTATACCATTACCCTTCCGAGAAGCCTACGGTAGGTGTTATTAATCCCATTTTTCAGATAGCTTCAGTAGCTACTTCTTGCCCGCCTCTGCCGGTCCTGGGCCTCTGCTAATACCTTTAATTCATCATCCCACTGGCCCCTCACAACAGTCCTGCTGCTGAGAGAGGTGGAGGTGACCCGCTGGCCTGGAGTCACACCGTGAGTGGCAGAATGGGCCCTAAACCCTGCTTTTCTTACTGCCATCATGGGGCACAGGGGACTGCTGCTGAACTCCTGAGGGGCAGCCATAGATACAGACTGTGAAGTGTACAGCCGGTTTCCTCCCCATAGGGTCATCCTTTCCCTACCCAAAGCGACAAGAGTGTATTAGGCACAATGGCCTTCAGAGAAGAGCTGGGGAACACACCAGCATTCCCTCATCCCAGTTCCACCCCCAGAGTTGGCTGGGGGATCCCCACTGGGCAGCCAACACCTCCTGCCCACCCAAGGGGGAGGGGCCCCAGGAGTCCAGGAGGCGGAGCCGCAGGAAGGACAACTGGAGGCAGAACCTGTTTGGCTCCAGCCTCCACTTCTCCAGAGAGCAAGAGGGGGTCCATGTCTTGGGCTCCGGTACCCACTAGATGACCAGTTTTCCAGAAGTCCTGACTTCCGGACCTGACTTAACACACGCAGAGTGAAATCTTTATCTTGGGTCAGAAATGGAGGTGGCGAAGGGTGGGGTGGGGATGGGTGGGGGCGAGGTTCTGTACGTTGGTTAAAGCTCAGCTGGTTGCCTCAGTGTAGAAGGAGAAGACTGACAAGTCTCTCCCGGTTCTCCTCCACCGTGCATGATGGCTTCTTGACTCAGGAGGGACCCTGGATGTCATGGTGGTGAGCAGTACCCTGAAGCCTGTAGATGGGGCCCAGGTCACCAGCAGTCAGAGACAGGACCACCATGACCCTGGCCTCCTGATGCCCCTAGTGGCCTCATCCAGGCTGCAGGGACTACAACTCTACTTGGAGTTGAGGTACCATGAATGACAACGTCCTGGAGAAGAGGCAGGAAGTGGGTTCCACGACAGGTCTGTGGCTCTGGCAATTAGCCACCTTTCTCTTGGTTGTAACTGTAAATAAGTACCTCCCAGCACCAAAAGTGTTTAACAAGCAGTTGTGAGTGACCCACTCTATTAATGGCCCTTTTAATAATAAATAAGCACGTATTTAACAAGTAATGACAGTTTTAATGCCCTCAGAATCCTCAGGAACCTGAAGCTCTGCCATCAGCGCTTTAGACGGGTATCTTCTGCTCATACGTTTTGTCTATTTTTAAATTTACTCTCTCTTGTTGACTAGCAAAAGTTCTTTGTATAGTAAGGCTACTAAGTGTTTCTCTGATATATCTTCTCCTAAATCCATATAAAGACTCCTCCTTAAGAGTTCAGAAGTTTAAACATTTTATATAGAAAAAAATCTTTAAAAAAATTTAAAACTTGAGCCTTCTGAGTTTTGAGAGTTACTTAGGAGGCTAATTAATTCTCTGGGGACTTTGGAAGGACCAAGACAAGGTTGCGGACATGGGTGTGAGCGATGATCAGAAGAGCTCACAGACAAGAGCCCTGGTGATAGACCATGACCATGGCGACTCTCAATCCCTTGGGGCCACCCTGGTGATGGACCACGACCATGGCGACTCTCAATCCCTTGGGGCCACCCTGGTGATGGACCATGACCATGGGCGACTGTCAATCCCTTGGGGCCACCCTGGTGATGGACCATGACCATGGGCGATTGTCAATCTCTTGGGGCCACCCTGGTGATGGAAGGCAACCATGGGCAACTGTCAATCCCTTGGGGCCTTGCTTGTTCTGTTTGTGCAATGTTTGAGATAGACCTCTAGCTGATGGCCTAGGGATTTACCCTCCTCACACACCAGACCTCCAGCAACTTCACCAACAGGAAGGGCATCTTTTTACTATTGTGCCCTTAGCACCTCGCAGAAGGCTACTGAGAGAAATACCCTAGGCGAACCCTGCTTGACTGAACCGCTGTTTATAGTTGGGAGTAGTCCTAGCTCCATGGCATGCCCATTATCAGAGGGGTGGAAGAGAGCAGATGAGGCAGGGTGCAGCCTGAGTTTGGATGTCAGCTTGTCTTTGCTGGGCTTCGTGACGTTCAGCATATGATTTTACCTCTCTTAGCGCCTCTTCCTTACCTGCAAAACTGGGAAAGCCCATGCAGGCTTGCTGTTGAAATGTAACTTGATCTTGGTGTTAAGAAAGGCTCTTGTCTGGGGCCTGGCTGGAGAGATGGCTCAGTGGTTAAGGGCACTGGCTGGTCTTCCGGAGGTCCTGAGTTCAATACCCAGCAACCACACGGAGCCTCATAACCATCTATAATGGGGTCTGGTGCACTCTTCTGGCCTGCACGCTATGGAGGTAGGCACTGTACCTGAGTTAGCTCCCCATCCCTTCCTGATGCTTCTCTATCGCTGGTCAGACAGCAACAGGTCATCAAGAGCTCAGCATTTGGGGAGGGACTTCCCTCAGCAGAGGACCCTGAGACAAGGATTTGAGGGCAACCTGCTGTTAGGATAGTGATCCCTGAAGTACCTGCAGTGGGGAAAGCAGCCAGCACAACAAACAAACAAACAAATAAAAACCCTGCTACTACAGTGCCAACGGATGAGCAGAACCCTGAGGATTCTGGAAGCTCCACTTCTGCCCTCCCATCTGGTGCAAGGATGCAAGAGTCCCATCCCAGTCATGGACACTTCAGCCGCAGGTCCTAAGTCATCACTTACAAGCTGGACATCGTTCCCAGCCTCTCCCATCTGCCACCTGGACAGCGAAGCTGGGCCGGTGCCAGAAGCTGGAAGCCAGCCATGTAGCTGTGTACTGAACAGAGGACGAGAAGCCGCTTTGGAAAGATGGGTTCAGCAGTTGTCTCCAGCTGGCCACGTGGGTTCAAGGAGAGGCTCTGCCGGTAGAGGGGTTACACAAGGTTGGGCCTCTGTTGCTCTCTGTTTGAAATTGATAGCTGGTACCAAAGGGCAGAAGTGTCACCTCTCAATAGGATGAAATCTATGTCTCAAGCTCACGGAGACGACAGGAAGATTTATCAAAGTCCTGGCAAAATTAACATTTGGACAGAGGACGCATGGCAAGAGTGGCCTCCAGAGGGGCTCTCTTTGCATCAACTCAGGAAGGTGGACTGCAGAGGGTTGGTCGGCTGGCCAGCTGGCCTCGGAGGGGAGGGATGTCCAGACAGACAGATGCTATGGACATCCAGGACAAGAGAAGACTGGAACGAGAGACATCACTCAGTGGGAGCAGGGAGGCAGCAAGAGACTTGGGGTTCAGTCCTGGCCCTGCCACTTTTTGTTCTAATGCTGGGTCTCAGTTTTCCCATCCAAAGAACAAGAGCGTTTTCCATGTTGGTCCCATGTGAGACTCTAGCAACCCAGGGAGGCTCCGAGGAATCTGCCTGTTGAAAGAAAGTGCTTTCTCAGAGTTGGGACAGTAGGTGGAAATTGCTATCTCCATTTACCCGAGATTCAGAGAAGTGAGATCATTTACTCAGGACCCCACAGTGGGCTGGGGCCCTATGGAGATTTAACTCTGGGTCTGATGGCTGTCCTAGGCCATAGCTTCTTGCCCTGGCTCCAGACCTCACCCCAACCCTGGGCTGCAGCTTTGGTGGCTCTGCCTCTCCACGGTGCAACATGTGAACGAGGAGCTAGCTCAGTGCTGGAGAGCTTGCCCAGGGCTGGCGGTGTATCCCCAGCGCGAAACAAGCGGAGCTCAGCATTGGAAACACCTGATTGGCATCTTTCTCAGTCCCGTCCCCTGCATCGAGCTCTTCACAGGAGCCTGAGGTGCTTGGTCTGTGAAAGGGGCCTATGAGCAGTGCCAGGTCCATGGTGAAGGTGACTTGGGAACCACACAAAGAGCCTGGTTCATATGAAACGGTTCCAGTGGTGTGAGCCCTCTCCACCCACACTGGACCTGTGCTCACTGGACTCATTCAGAATGGTTCTGAGCTAAAAAAGGGGGTCTGCCCCCTCCAATAGGGTGACCTAGACCTGGCAGGTCCAAAGAGTCCCCACAGAAGTCTCAACTCTAGTAAGGGAAGTGACAGACTGATTCAGCAAGGGCAGGTGTCAGAGGTAGAGAACCTTAGTCACTTACCCTGATGTATCTGAAAACCCAGCTTTGGGTCCTGGACTCTGGGGTGGGGAAAGAAGCTCTCAGTGGGAGAGCCAGAATCCTAATGCCAAGAGCAGCTCCAGAGCAAGCCTCAGTTTCTCCATCTGAAAAATGGACACTGGGAAGACCATCCACACCTCAAGTCTGTTTGGGCACAACTGAGTTTTTCAAACCGGGACTCTACACCTTTCAGATCTGAAACGGTCAGTGTAGGGCTTTTCTTAACTGGGCCTCAGCGTACTCGCCTGAACCCACTGGCCTGGGCTGTAAGAATTAGAGGAGCTGGGGTCTGTGCTACACCTAGACAGTGTCCAGCCATTAGGAAACCTGCTATATTATGATCACCACCTGAGACCGGAGAGTGTGGGGTCCAGGCTGGAAAAAGGCTTGAGCAAGACCACTCTACAAGCAGAACTGTACGGAGAGCTGTCACCTAGGGGTCTGGCTTTAGGGACCACAGCGGCTCACACTGGGCCAAGCCTAGATCCTTGGGCCTCCCCTCCCCCATCAGGCTACCCCTCCCTCGCCCTGGAGGAGGAGGCCCAAATCCAATTAGCCTGGGAGCCGACTGCAGAACGTCGTCCCTTTAATATTGCCAGAGAAGCTGCAGAGATAAATGGGAAATTAGAATTCTACTGGGGTCCTCGGGACCAGCCTGCCAGCCTGCCCTGAGCAGAGGCTGCGCAGTTCTCCTCCGGACCAGCAGAGCTGTCTTGAGTCCTAATGGAGGGGCTGTCTCTGAGAGGCCTCTCTATCCTTCCAGCCTCTGGCCTCCCCCTGAGCCCCTGCCCCTCCCACAGGAGTGTACTTTTGTCCCTTTGAGGCCCTTTCTGTCTCTGTCCGCAGCTTTCTCTCTGGGATCTGAGGGTGGTTGGGGGCTGTTGAAGGTCCCCAGCCAGGGTGTCAGCATCACCCAGCTGCTTCCCTTGTCACTTCCATCCTCTGGTCTTCATTCAACTCAGGACCCTCCCTGGCTGAGCGTGGTCCAGGGCAACGAGGTGGGGCTGGGTCCTAGGACATCTATAGTTCTGTTGAGGGTTCATCACAAGGATTGCTTCTGAGTCCCTGGAGCCAGCGTGCAAATGGGCATCTAAGACTCTCTTCCCTATAAGGAGTGAGCTTCCAGATGGAGCTCCTGCTGTCCCAGCACCTCTGCTGCTCCCTGCCCTGCTACAGGCTCAGAGCAAAGGGGAGGACTCCAGGGGCCTGGACACCCCAGCCATGACTCTGGTTCCTGTGGTCCTCCAGCCCTGCCTGAGTCTCCCCAACTCCCTCCCTTGGGAAACTCACTGCTGCTGGGAAAGTTAATCCATTACAGTTTAAAGGCTCCGTTCCTCGTTGGCAGTAAATTACCTGTTTTGCATTTCGCAGCAACAACTTAACGGTATTAATTTATTGTGCTCTGTCTTTAACAAACATCATTATCATATTGCCAGCCAGGATTATGCAAATGGGAGGGACAAGGGAGAAAGAGGCCGATTCTTGTCCCCAAAGTCACCTTGATTTATTAACTTTGGGGCTCTGCAATTGGCCAAGTCTGAAAGACCCAGGTAAACTCGAGGCCAGGAAAATCCAAGAGTTGGACAAGAGTTTGTGGCCAGTAAGGGCTGTTGGGGAGATCTTCCTGTAAATGGAGAGCTGGTTGGGCTGAGGAAGAGTCCTGTGTCACATTGGATTAGGCCATTCTCTCTCTGGGTCTTAGCTTATTCGTCTGTAAAAGGAGTTGACTAAGTCCTATAGCGTGCATGGCTGAGAACGTGGCTCACTAGGTAGAGCGCTCACCTAGCATGAATGAAGCTCTGAACTCAATCCCAGCACCACATAAAGCAGGTCCAGTGGCACATGCCTATCGTCCATCACTCAGGCAATGCGGGCAGGGGCATCAGAAATTTAAGGTCACCTCTGCCTCTCTAGAGAGTTAAAAGACAGATCTATAAGATCCTGTCTCAAAAAAACAAGAGTTATCACGTGTGAACTTGAGATTCAGCAATACCTTTTAGGCAGGCATGGTTATGCGTGCCAGTAAGCCTAGCACTTGGCAACTGAAGACAGGAAGTCTGCTTTGAGTTGGAGGCTAGCCTGGGCTACATAGGAAGACCCTGCCTCGCTTTTTAAAAAATTTTTTGATTGTGTGTATGTGTATGCAGGTGTCTTGTGAGTGAACTCATGCCACAGCGTGCATGTAGCCGGAGGATAATTTTGTGGGTTGGTTTTCTCCTTCCAGCTTTATGTGGGTTCTGGTGATAGAACTTAGGGTGTCAGGCTTGTCCATTTGGTTCATCTTACCAGTGCTCAAAAAGCATTCTTTAGATTCACTCTAAGGAAGGTGTGAGGGACTTGGAGGAGGGCAGGCTGATAGAGTGGAGTCACGTGGTTCTGGGCTAACGTTCTTTGTGCTGGGCTCCTTGGTTTCTGTGGCTGCTATCCCCAGGCCATCTGGACAGTTAGGGAGAGCCCCTTGGACGGTCAGGCTGCTAACAGAGGTGTTGGTTGGTAAGGGGATACCAAGTTGTGGGGGTGGGGCAGCACCGTCTGATTGGTCACTGGGCTGGGCTGGAGCTATGGGGGCTTTCCTCCAAGCTTTCCTCTGCATAGCTTCTGCTGCTTTTGCTGTGGTTCTAGACTCTAAACTCCGCCCCAGGCTCCAGGCTGGCCTGCCTGGAGGCCAAGGTAGGCAGCAGAGGTGAGGGAATCAGGTCTTCCCTAAACACCTGCCTTGCAGACCGGCCCGCCTCCTGCCTTTTGCTAACTCTCAGCTTTCACGGTTTTCATGGTAAGAGCTTGCCTAATTACACAGCTGGCTGTCCCCTGGCCACCATGGCCCATTCCCCACCACCTGCAGCCTGGCTCTGCCAGGAACTCACTGCAGCTTCTTCCAAGCATTGGTGGGCTCCAGCCCAGGGTTCTGCCCCGGCCATCAGGACTTTTCCCTGGGCCCTGTAGAGGCGCCAAGGTGGAGGCTGGACGGGGGCCAGCAGATAGAGAGGGCACAACCTGGCTCATGAAACTTAGGCCTAATGGACAAGGGACTTGTGCAGGACCAGCAGGACGGGTGACATCTTCATCTCTGCCTTGTGTCAACCTCATGGCCCAGCTGACCCTGCCTCTGTCCCCAATCTTTGTCCCCATCTAATGCCTAGCTACCTGGGTACTTGTTTCTCTTACTTTCTTCTCTTGGTCTCATCTGCCAGGGAACCAGCCACGGAGGGAAGGGATAATGGAGGGGCAGTCACAGGGGGGAGGGGTAACAGAGGGGCAGCTATGGGGGGGAGGGGTAACAGAGGGGCAGCTATGGGGGAACGGGTAACGGAGGGGCAACCATAGAAGAAAGAGGTAAGAGAGAGGCAGCCATCGGGGGAAGCAATTCAATTTCCAGTGTTGGACCTGGCAAATCAGGCTGTGTCATGATAAGAAAGCCATTTCCCTCCCGAGATGGGCTTCTAATCCAAGCTGCCTTTGCATTCTGAGGCTCCCTCCTCTGCTGCAGCACGTGCCGTCTCGGGAAGAGCCCTCCACTCCAAGTGAACCCCGCTGAGCAGTGGATCCATGGCTGGACAAAGGCCAAGGGCCAGAGGACACAGACCCAGGAGGACCAGAATTGTCGATGACAGCAGATGATCCCTAGGGTTGAGCTATAAGTAATCCACGCCCTCAAACAGAGCAGTGAGCTCACTGGAGCCTCATACTAGATGGGAATCCCTCCATCTTGCAGATGGGAAGAGAGAGTCTGGAAATGTGTGGGGCTGTGGTGGGGGAGCTGGGAAGCTGGCACAAACAAGGAAAGGGGTAGGGGAGGCAATACCGGAAAAGGTCCATTAGAACCTTTTCTTCCTTCTAGGCAAGGATGGGAGGCAGAATTCTCCCTCACATTGGCTCCTTCCTATCAGCTGGACCCTTTGGAGAGGAAGAAAGAGGAGCAGGAATTTCATCCCCAGACTGCAGACCATTGGGTAGCATTGGCAGCATCTTGTTGCTGGCTGGGCAGGTGCCCTATAGGTGGAAAGGCTAAGGCAGTTACAGAGACACAGGGGGCCTATGGCTCAGGTGGCCCTGTGAAGTCTCTTTCACATGTCATGGAGGACAAGTGGCTGGGTGGAATCTGAACCCTGTGCATCTCCCTTTGCACCCTACCCCATCACTGAGCCCCAGTGGGGAAAGACGGCATTCTCCCGAGATGGGTAGGGTGTTTTATGCTCCTACCTGGCCTTTGCTGCCCCAGTTTAGATGGGAGGTGCTGGCTGCTGCTGCAGGAGATTCACTGCGACAGCTGGTGGCTGCGCAGGGCCGTGGGTGGTAGCGAATAGGGGCTTGCGTTAGCAAGCAAGCTAATCTCATTTGGTTGTTGCAGCCCATACCATCAGGGCTGCATGTTAAGTGACCAGAGGCAGTGGCAGGCCCCAGAGAGGCCCAAAAGAGGGGCGAGCCCTATATAGAAGGAGGTAACCCAAGCCAGCCTTTGACTTGGAGGAAGGGGCACAATGGGCAGCCAAAGGAGCCATGAGTGAGGGTCCATCTCATGTAGCATCTGCTGGGACATGAACCCTGGGTCCCCCAGTGATCTCAGCTGTGCCCTTTATTCTCAGCTCTCCTCTGGGGGTGGTCTCGTGTGGGTTGGCAGAAACCCGAGTCTGTGTCCCTGGACAGGCGGCATCTGAGGAAGCATCTCCTTCCTCTGTGTTGGCAGAATTGCCAGGCAGAGGAACCCATGGTCACAGCAGAGACAGGAGAGGTGCTGGTGGGAAAGAGACTGGGGTGTGCTAGTGGGGAGGCCTGTCTAGAGGATCCTTTCCATCACCCCACTTCTCAGAGTCTATCTGGAGGGAGAGAGGGCCAGAGAGCACCCCAGGCAGTATGAAAAAATGAGGTTGGAAGCTTTGTGAACTAATCTAGAAACATCTTTTTGCTCAGAGGGGAGGGAAGGGAGTGCCAGAGATGCAGTGCCTGGGGCAGGAGAGGGGGCAGGCTGGGAGCTGGCACTCCATGGGCCTCTGAATGCATCCATGCTCCCAGTGCGGACTCACATGCTGAGCTGTCCATGCGGAGGGAGATCTGGAGTCCTAGGGAGCCTGGCCATTGGGCAGAGAGCTGGGAGGTGGCCTGAACTCATAGCACAACAGGGACAGGAGCTGAAGCCAGAGCCTGCGAGGCACTGCAGATGGTCACAGCTGTCACCTAGGTCTCTTGATAGCAGCTGCCAGGCTCCTGAAGCACCTGACTCAGTTATATCCTTACTCAAGCTCTTAGCTCAGGTAGAGCTGATACACGTGATGTCTACCCCTCCTGAGGGGTTGGGAGCCAGTCATTGAACCACCCTGCAACTCAAGTTTCCTCACCTGTGTCCAAGTGTCTGTCCTGCTGCCCTTCAAGGACAGCCCTATTTTCCCATTGCATCACCCTGAAAGCATCCCTCAAATGCTTGAAACCCTCCAGTGCTCCAGAAACCCCCCCCTCTGTCCACTGATGTATAATGGTGGGGAGTTCTTTTTACCTCTCTGAGCCTTGGTTTTTCCATCTGTAAAGTGGGAGTAAGCAAACTTTACAGGAAGCCTGAGAGTGTGGCTCAGTTGGCAGAATGCTTGTCTAGCATGCAGAAAGCCCCGGGCTCAGTCTCTAGTACCAAGGAAACCAGCCACAGTGGCAACCTAGAAATCCAGATGGAGACAGCAGGACCAGAAGGTCAAATCTGTCTTTGGCTACATATTGAGCTTTAGGTTAGCCTGGGATACATGAGACCCTGTCTCAACAAGGAAGAAGAGAGCTGGGCATAATACAGCACTCTGCAGGCAGATGGATATTTGGAAATTTGAGGCCAGCCTGGTCTACAGAGTGAGTTCCATGCCAGTCAGGGCTACACACTGAAACCCTGTCTCAAATAGATAGACAGACAGATAGATGGCTAGGTTAGGTAGATAAGTAGATAGATAGATAGATAGATAGATAGATAGATAGATAGATAGATAGATAGATAGATAGATGGATGGATGGATGGATGGATGGATGGATGGATGGATGGATGGATAGATAGATAGAGTAGATAAGTAGATAGATAGATAGATAGATAGATAGATAGATAGATAGATAGATAGATAGATAGATAGATAGGTGGATAATAAATTTAAAAGATGGAATGAAAGGAAGAAAGCACAAAGGGAATGGATACAGGAATGCTGTAAGAAATTAAATAGAAAGCAAACACCCACGGAGACGACAATCTGCTGCAGGTGCTCACCCTGTGCCGTATCTGAACTCTCAGGGACATGGACTTGGGTCCAGTGAAAGGCATGGGCTGAAGTTTCCACAGCCTGCCTGTGAGGAGCCAGAGAGCCAATCTTCGGCCCTTGTCACTTTCCAGTATGGCCCCCCCGCCCAAGACCTCAGGGTCTTGGTAAGGTCATTGTCAAGTCCACGGAGCTCCAAGACCAACTTTGCTAGGTCACTTGATCACTTTCACTAGGGAAGGTGGAAGGAAGGTGCCTGAGCTAAGCCAATGTGGGAAGCCCCTGCTGAAGTCATGTGTAAGGGCCCTGGGGCTCAGGCCATCTGGCAGGATCAGAATCCTCTCCCAAGCCCCTCCTACGCATACCTTCCCCACCCCACCTGGCTCAGGTTGGCTGGATAGTGGAGGGGGTAGGTGGGGGTGCTCACTGAATGTGTGAGAAGCAGCTCCACCCCATCCCTAGCCAGCTGGAGCCTGGGCCTGGGATGACAGTTCAGCTGGCAGTTAAAGTCCCCCTGGTTGTCTAATTTAATCACAGCTGTGTGCACGGTGACTCTATAAATAATTTTTAGTGCGACATAACCATTATTTCACTAATTGCTTCATGTGCACCCCTGGCCTGTGAGATAAATTAAAGTTTGCTGAGTCAGCACCTTTGGCCGCCACGGCTCTGGGGCTTTGGAAAGTGCAACCCAACAACTAGGCTGTCCCTAAGCCAAGTTGAACTCTCAGGGGCATAGACTGGGCTCAGTCTGGCACCCTGAGGGCTGGGTGTGCAGGCACCAGGGGTGGGAGGGGCAAGGAATCATGAAGGAGCTAATGAGGGTTACCGTGTATGGTTTTACAGGTTGTACCCGGCACAAGGGTGCTGGGCAGAGAGGCAAGAGTAGGCCGACACCCTGGATGTAAGGTGCTCCATCAATCCATGTCTTGGATTTGTGAGCCCTGAGGTAGTAATGGGCTAGTGGCCCCAGATGTTTTACACTAGCAGTACACCTGGTTGTCAGAGAGACACCATGCCATGTGTCTTGATGACAGTCTGGGGACCCGGGTTCTAGACCAGGGCTGCTGGGGGTCCTCGATCCCATCATGTCACTTCCCTTTCTGGGTTCTGCCATCTCCATATTTTATCTTGTGTTGGTCCAGTCTAAGGCTGGTCCTGGAACCCACGCTGGCCTGAGTCCAGACCCTACGCTCTCTCCTCCGCACAGCCCAGAGGCAAGGGATGTGGCTTTGTAAAATAGGCTCCTGACATCAGATGAGTCTGGGCAGCGTTTTCTTCTTGGTCTAACTTTCCAAAGAGCCTGGGCAAGAGGAAAGCTGGGATGCCACAGCTCCCCCCAAGGGTTAGGACTCTGGTCCTCCACGTAGGACCCTTGTGTTGGGATCACGGTGGTCTAAGGAGAGGCCCAGATCAAGAGCAGCAAGACCTCTTCTTCCTGGCCTGTCCACAGGCCAGGGTGAGCACAGGGTTAGCTGCTGCCAGTTTGACACTCACAAGCAATCCTGGGTCTCCCTTTCCCTGCAGAGACAGGGCGAGTTAGACCTGAGTCCTCCAGGCTGAGGGCAGCTCTGGGCCTACTGCTCAGTGTTGCTTCCTTTCAGGACAGCTCAGGGCCTGTCTGTCTGTCCAGTGACGTCTGGCCCTGCAAGCTCGGAGCATGCTGCTCTTGCAAGTCCCTGTCACCAGCTTGGCTTGTCATGACTGAGGGCAGCAAGCCCAGGCCCCCCGCAGGGCTGGCAGGAGAGGTGCTTTCTAAGGATGACCAGAGTGACAGATGATCCTTGTTACCTGTGTCCTTGGCTCCCTGCGCGGGGCTGCGGCTGGGATAATGCCGTTATGGCCACCGCTGATTGAACGCTTATGGAGGGCCAGGGCCTGTCCTGGGGACTCTGCTCACATCATTCCTGGCTTGTAATGGCTCGAGACGCTGCAGGGAGAAAAGCATTTTCCTTGTTTAATGAAATGAGGCCAGTGAGGCTCAGAGAGGTGCTGTGGCTCTCCCAGAAACACACAGGCGTTAACAGCGGAGCTGGGATCGGAACAGAGAGGTTCTTCACTCCACCCCTGACCTACTGGCCTCATGCTAACCCGAGATTCTCCACCCTCCCTCCCCTTCTGGGCAGGCCGATGAGGTGGCTCATGAGGAAAAACAGCAGGACTATTGGCTATGTCATCAAGTCGTAGTCCCTGTTAGCGGTGACAAAGGCACAGCAAGGGTGGCTGAGTGTCTCTCGTGTCCCTGACATTGGCCTGTAGAGCTTCCCTCTCAAACCTGCCATACAGAAGGAATCCCCTTACCCCAGGGACCGAGACAGAATGTAACCTGTTGGACACATTCAGGGAAGGAGCAGGTGGCAGTGGGGCTGGGGACATAGCTCAGTTGGCATAATCCTTGCCCAGCAGGCGTGGAGCCCTGGGTTTACTCCCCAGAAACAGAGTTTAGTGGCACACGCCTGTAATCCCAGCCGCAGAGGCAGAGGATCAGAAAACCAAGGTCATCTTCAGCCTATATTTCAAGCTATCCTGGGCTACGTGAGACTCTTTCTCAAAACTAAGTAACAACAAACAGGTGGCAGGGTGGGTGTCACCTGAGGTTCCAGAAGGCGGCTCTCTCCTTGACTCCTAGGTAGCTGTGAGATCGGGGCCCCCGAACACCCTGCCCCAGTCTGGGATGACGGAACTGGTTCATCCTTGGCTCCCTGACTCCACACACTGGCCTCATCTCCACAGCTGCCATTGGGACAGCCCCAAGACACGTTGTTAGCCTCTGCCCTCTGCTTCCCCTTGTCCCTGGCATACCATTACCACCCGCGAGACGCTGGAAGCTGATGACAGTAGTCTGGGCCAAGCTTCTCCAAGGTCCCTGCTTAACATCCAGGGAGGCCATGAGGACAGAGGGCAGCCGGGAGCAAAGTAACTGCTGACATTCACAACTGATGCCCGGATCGGTCGTGCGGCCTGCACACCTCTAGTCATCCCACCTGTCAGCCTAGCTCTGTGGGGACATGGACATCCCTCAGGCTGGCCTCCCCTCCTAGAGCGAGTCTGTTCCCTCTGGTCTCAGGCATGTTTCTGAGCACAGCCCTGAAGGCCTCTCTGTGTGGGCCCATCTCCCCAGCGTGGCTCCTTGATTGCTCATTTGTACTAAAATCCTCTGTTGACCACCTGTGTGCCTGGCAGCGTTCCAGACACAGTAGAGGATGGGATAGGCAAGGTCTCTGCAGCTCTGCCGTCCTGGGAGGACCTGGCAGTGAGCAAGACAAGTTCTTGCAGGGATGGGAAGGTTAAAAAAAAAGAAAGAAAAGAAAAGAAAGTGAGACTCCTCAGATAGGCTTCCAGCGATCAGTGAGGGGCCAGGGACGACAGGAAAACAGCCTGTTTTATTTCCCCAGTCTCCCCCTGAAACACAACATCTCTTTTCAGTTACACAGGCTGGGGACGCAGGATGTAGTATTACAGTGCCCGTGACTCTGTCACCTGTAGAAATCAGATATTCCCTGTCACGTGGTAGTTGTCGCAGACATTTCGAAAGATCATTGACACTTATCACCACTTCAAAATCGTGGCAGTTAATGGAATGGCTATGTGATCTTTGTGTCTGATGCGCCAGTAAGACGGTGGTCTGGGACCGTATCTCATATTTGTTTTGCAAATATTTTGAAGACTGTACTTCAATATAATCAGCTGCCATTGCCAATCTGTGTATTTTTTCTCTGTTTTTCAAACATTCTTCTGAGTTGGGGGCCATAAGCTTCACACAGCCCTGCCTCTAATGGGTTATCAGCTATGCCTCCACAGGAGGATGATAAGCAGGACCAGGTCGAGATGGAGTGCCCAGGACAGGACACCCTCTGGGGGAGGGGTATTCTATCAGCTACTCAAAGGTAGCCTCCAAAATGAACTGCACAGTCAAGTTCACAGTGGGAAAGGGAAACCCCAGGGCCAACGACCCTAGCCTAAGATGGATCTGAGCGCCCAGGGCGCTAGAGCAAAGTTAGCATGGGAGAAAAGGCAGAAGAGCAAGGAAAGCACGGCCTATGGTCTCACTTTCTGAGTGAGGAGGACTGCCGCTGAGCAGGCCTGTGCCATCAGATGTGTGGGTTAGAAAGAGCACTTTGGGGAGCGGGGGAGATGGCTCAGTGGGTTAGAGTACCTGCTGTACAAGAGTGAGGACCCCAGTTCAAATCCCTAGCACTCCTATGAAAAGCCAGGTGTGGCTATATGCACACCTGCAACCAAAAGGAATGCTGGGGCTTGCAGCCTGCCAGCTGAGTCCCAGGTTCGGAGAGACCCTGTCTCAAAAGAATCAGGTGGGGAGAGTGGTCGAGGAGGATGCCCACACACACGCACTACACACACATTCAAACAAACACACACAAGTGCACTACACACATCCAAACAAACAGACGAACATGAAGAGAGAAGGTCTTGCCTTGGATATTGGCATGACATGGAGGAGAGGTCGGGCACAGCCGAAAAGGAAGAGGAAGACCAGGAACAAGGTCAGGCATTTGGGGAAGCATGATGGTGGCTTGTACCAGACAGGGGTGGGCATTCCTGCAGAGAGAACTGGAGACTGAGCTTGCACCAATATAAGGAGCCCCAAGTCCTTCTTGGCCTGGCTCATGCGTGTCCCCAGCTGATTGGCTGGGCTCTCGGTCCTCGGCCAGCTTGCTCCTCATTCTTCACCCATGGCAGAGGCTGTCAGCTGCCTGCCTTGGTCCATTTCCCCCTTCTGATGATGAGGACTGCATCCCAAGCTCGTCTGCAATGTAACATGGCCAGCTTAGAGGCCATATCTCCCAGCCTCCTTTGCAGTTAAGGGTTGCCATGGAGATCTAATTAGAAGTCATCGGGTGGGGCTTCCAGGAACAGGCTTTTTATAGGAGGCTGACTCATTCTTTTGCCCCTCTTCTTCCTCTTTTTTCCTGGAACATGGGCAGGATGTTGAAGGCCTCTGTCTCCAAGAGTCTTTTTGGTATATTATGAGGAAAAGTGAAGGGAGCCAGGACACTATAGACCTAGATATCTTAAAGGATCAGCCTCTATCTGGACTCCCCTTGGTGAGGACAAAACCCTTTAAGGGCCTGAGCCATTTTAATTGGGTTTTGTCACTAACATTGGGATAGAATCTCCACTGGACACAATCACAAATCCTGCTTCTGCTGGACAGTGCCATCTGGATGATGAGAGGCCCCTGGGACTTGGTGAGCCCAATGCTGAGACACCTACCCTTCTCTCGGGGACTTCTTCTCGGGGAGTCTGCACACGTGTGACAAAGGAGAGCTGGTGTTACAAGGTCGGTGTGTAACCAGTTTGAGGATGAGAGCAGGTGGATGAGCGAATACACGGCACGTGGGACACCTGTCTACCTGTCTACCACCCACCTACCACGTATCACCCATCTGCCTCTCGCCCTACCCACCTACCCATCCCCCATCTACCCACTCACCTATCTATGTAACCCTATGCCTACCAATCATGCATCCACTCACCCACCTATCCCTTCACTCATTGGCTCATCCATCCTTCTACCCACCTACCCATCTAACCACCTGTGCTGTCTGGTTTTATGTCAGCCTGACCCAAGATAGAGTCATTTGGGGAAAGGGAACCTCCCTTGAGAAAATGTTCCCACCATCTTGGCCCGTGGGCAAGCCTGTAGACAAGACTATGGTACATTTTGTCATTATGTCTGTTGCTGTTGCTGCTGCTGCTGTTGCTGATTGATGTGGAAATATGGTGGATGGTACCACTCCTGGCCTGGTAGTCCTGGGTACTATAAGAAGGCAGGCTGAGCAAGCCAGGAAGAGCAAGCCAGTAAGCAGTACTCCTCTGTGGCTTCTGCATCTGTTTCTGCCTCCAGGTTCCTGTCGTGCTTGAGTTCCTGTCTTGACTTCCTTTGATGATGGACTGAGATGTGGAAGTGTAAACCAAATAGACCCTTTCCTTCCCAGGTTGTCTTTAGTCATGGTGTTTTATCACAGCAATAGAAACTGTAAGACACCACCATCAATCTACCCTCCCATCCACCCATCCATGTATCCGTCTGTCCGTCTGTCCATCCATCCATCCATCCATCCATCCATCCATCCATCCATCCATCTACCCATCCATCTTCTCACACCTCCACCACCCTGCTATCCATCCACTCTTCCCCCACCCCCACCACTGTATGCTATACCTTCTGCTAAGCACTGAGGCCTGAGATATGAGTGACACATCTTATTGGACACTCTCTTGCGTTTTATGGCGGACGTTTCTTGAAGGGAACTATGACTGTCCCCATGCAGAAAAGGTGGGTGCTATGAGCCACGAGTACTCGGTCCCTTGAACCTTTTGAGTCCTGCATCGTGTGTATGTATTCACTATCTAAATACTTTTAATTAAGAAAATAAATGTACATCTTGTTTGGGTTTTCAGCGTTTGCCTTGCGCCTGCAAGGATTTCGGGCTTATGAGAACATACAGAGATGAATAGATGTGGTCCTGCTGCCTGGGAGCTGACAGTCTCGTGGGGAAGAGAGAAGAGCAAACAATTCCAGTACAGTGTTGTGGGAGGGGCAGAAAGCATGGATGCCAGGCTGCTTGACTTAAATGGTCCCCGTGACTGCTCTGGGCTACTGTCCACAAGTGATGGCCGGATGTCGTCACTTTCATCTAGCCCCTGGGTTGAAAATCAAGATGCTTGCCTCTCAAGTTCAATGTGGGTCTCCCCTCCAAGCACAGGCCCTTGCATGTTTTCATCCCCCAAGACACTGTCATTGTGACCAAATGTCCAGGTCCCCAAGTGACTGGAAAAGCAGTCAGTGGTTGGGACAGCCCGGTATGCAACCCATGTCTTTACAGAAGAGCCCCCACTGGCCTAGAGCGAGTGCCCAGGAGACAGCAGGGAAGTAGCCTCGGGTTCCTAATGTCAGCTCAAGCAGGGCCCCTCCACAGCCTCAGGCTGGAGTGGCGATGGGGCTGAGGGCAGCTGGGGCTGCCTGCATGCCTGTGCTGAAGAGGAGAACCTGAGCTGTTTGGAGAATACGGTCTTTTCAGAGCAGACCTTTGAAATCGAGCAAGAATAACTTTAAACAATAAGATGCTTCTCTCTCCCCCTCGGCTGTTGCCCAGGCAACGCCAGAGTGCTCAACAACTGTTTAGTTTTTTAAGAAACCAAATCTCCCTCCCTTTGGTCAGCTACCGCCAGGAAGATGAAGAGGCGGCGGAGGCACCCCTCATGGCCCATTGTGTGGGAACCCGGGTCAGCTGCCTGCAGCAGTGACATTTAAATCTGACATTACATATTATAAACGAACCCCAAGCTGCACTCCTGAGGCTAGAGCTCCTAAACTGGGGAGGCTTTAAGTTTCAACCTGTGCCTGTGAGCCAGGAGCTCCAGCAGTTTGGGGGTCATTTCCAGACACTAACCTCCACCTGCCAAAGCTGCTGGGAACTGGGGTGGGTGTGGGGCAGCCACCTGTCTCCGCGCCTCTGCATTTCTTGGTCTAGGAGAGCCCTCATGGGTCACCTTGAATGGGAAGCATTTAACCCTAGAAGCTGAGACTTTCAGGGAGGCCTATTCTCTGTGTGGCCACTGAGGCCTCCATAAAAAAGGGAGGGAGTCCTTGTTGAGCCCCACTTCATGCAGAGAAACCAGTGACGTGCTCTGAAAAGAATCTTCTAGATGTCAGGCCCTATATCCAGAAATCCTATGGCTGTCCTTCCACAGAGGGAAGTGTCACGGTGTGCCCATTTTCTAGCTGTAAAAACCGAAGCAATTGCCAGGAGATGATGGCACACGCCTTTAATCCCAGCACTCAGGAGGCAGAGGCAAGCGATCTCTGTGAGTTTGAGGCCAGCCTGGTTTACAGAGCAAATTCCAGGATAGCCAACACTACACTAAGAAACCCTGTCTCAAAAAACAAAACAAAAACAACAAACAAACAAAAAACTGAAGCAATGGACACAATTGCTGATTGAGAAAGGACTCAGAGCTGGGCCAGTCCAAACACATGGTGGGACTCGCAGCCTCTCACCCACACTGTCTCGGGGAGGTTTTGTGAGCGATGGCAGAGCTTTGCTGAGCTTTGGGCAATGTGCCCTGCTAGGGGAACCAGCTGCCCACTTTGCCTCCATCAGAGGGAAGTAGTGATGTTGGTAACTCATTCTGGACTCTGTGTTCCCAGGCAAGTTGAAGGGCACAGACACAAATCATTTTGCATATCTATAATGTGGGGACATATTCAGCTGGCAGATGCAGACGAGGAAGGCAGTAATTATAAGGGCCACCGAAAGCCTGATGTGATGGCTCAGGCCTGTAATTCTAGCCCTGAGGCTGAGACAGGAGGATTGCTATGAGTTCAAGTCTAGCCTGGGCTACAGAATGAGACCTGGGCTCAGACAAACAAAACCCCTAAACTAAAACAGGGCTGGGGGGATAGCTTAATTGATGAAGAACTTTCGGTGTAAGTATGGGGACCTGAGTTCAATGCTCCAGCTACTTTTTTTTTCCCCTTAAGAAAAAAAAAACCAGGTGTGGTGCTTGCTTGTAATACAAGCTGGAGTGTGGGAGGTAAAAAGAGTATGGGGGGGAGAAAAGAGAGGCAGAGAGGAAGGTGGATCTATGGGGTTCGCTGGCCAATAAGTCTTGTCTACTGAATGAATTCCAGTCAGCAGGGAGACTCTTCAAACAAACAACAATGTACATATGCGTGTGCTCGCACCCCCAAAACACACCATCTCAGCGACCCCGCAACACAGGTCTTATCGATTCCACTTTCAGATCAGAAGAGGAGGTACAGAAAGGTAGGGGGGTTTGGTTGGAAATCAATAACCATGAGAACCTGAGGACAGGCCCTGGCACACAGTAGGTTCAGCGTACCCACTGGCTGTCTTTCCTGGAAGACAGGCTTTTCCCGGGGCTTCTGTCTCCTGGGAAACAAAACACACAAGAGTGGGTTAAATTTAGAAAAGCTAAGGCAGGTTAGACTAGACCCTTATCCAGCCGGGCAGCAGACTCAGGATGGGAAATTGGCTTCAGGCACAACAAAAACACAGAAGTGGAAGTCTTGACACCTGTGAAATGAGAAAGGCAGGCAGAGATGGGGAGTGCCTTGATGGGAAGCCTTGCTGTGCAAGCGTGCGTGCGTGCATACATTAGTGTGTGTGTGCATGTGTGTGTGCGTGCATGTGTGTGTGTGTGGGGGGGTTGTTGGCAGCAGCAGGGACAGGTCCTGGCTTGGACTGAGTGGAAGAGGTCCTGGTCCAGCCCTGGCAGCCTTGTCCTGTCTGGGAATCCCTGGAGGCTTCACCTCCCTAGTAATGACAGGGCACACGGGCAGGGAACAAGCTGCTTCAGCGCAGAAGAACATTTCCTAGCTCGTACCTCACTCCTCTCCGTGGGTTCTGCTCCACACCCAGATGCCATCCTACAGCACCACTGCCCCTGCAGAGTCCCTGTCCCTTCACCCTGCCACCCAGCACGTCTCGATTAGTGCCGCTAAATGGCAAGCCCAGAGGTACAGTGAGGGAAGGGGCCCCGGTAATGAACTCCCATTGGTTTCCTGCGCGAGATCACTGCCTTAATTTACGAGGCCTGAGTGAGTCTCATTTCCCCAGTGCACGTTGAGTAATTAACTATTAATAAAAGCATTACTGAGTTAACCACGGGGGCATGTTTAATTCATGGGGCAGCCTGGAACAGGACGGTGGCAAGGCGCAGTGGGGGATTCCTCCAAGGGCCAAAAGATAGCAGCAGGGGTCTCTGCCTTGCTAGACCTCAGCCCCCTGTGGTGGGCCTTTACTGCTGCCCCTGGGCAGAGGGGCCTAATTGGCAGGAGGGAATCAAAACTGCCTGGCATCCCTCCCAGAGAGTAGCAGTGAGTGCTGGGAAGAAGAAGGCTCGGGTCTCTGGGAGGAAAGATTCCTTGTTGAGTGGCCAGGGTGAGTGACCTTGGGCCAGCAGACAAACCCCTCTCAGTCCAGTTTTTGTTTGTTTTAATCTGGACACAGGGCTGGACACAACCATTTCCAGGGTGCACGCTAACAGCAGGGACGGCACGGATGGGCAAGTGGCAACGTTTTTGTTTGGGATGCTCTTCAGGACCTGTTAGTGAACATTGCTCAGGGAACAGTGAGGGAGAGGGGACACCTGCTCCTGAGGACAAGATGGGCAGTACCTGTCAGAATGCCTCCTGGGGTCTTTTCAGAAGCAAGCCAGTCAGTCCTCACCCCCTTTCCAGTGCACTTTTGGCTAGCAACAGTAAACTTGACCTCAAAGTCCAGGCACCATCCTGGTGCCCACCCAGCCTCCGTGCCTTTGTGTGCTTTGCTTTTATTCTGTGTCCCAGTGAGCGCCCATGTTGTCCTGAAGACTAAATTCAAAAGGCCAAGTCTTTCTCAAAATGCCTTTCCTGACCCAGATGGGTTCAGACAATTGGTTATGCCCTTTTCTGTCTCCCATCCTACCGCTGTCTGTTATCCCTCACCCGTCATCTATCCATTCACCTGTCAGTCTATCATCCATCTCTACATATACCTACATACCTA
>NC_022033.1:13163495-13204846 GCF_000317375.1 Microtus ochrogaster | reverse complement strand
CATGCACCAATCTATTAATCCATCAAGCCACTTACCCATTTCCTCGGCTGCCCATTTATCTACGTATCCATCCATCTACTCATTCACCCACCACCCACACACCCATCTCAACTGTTCATCCACCATCCATCCATCTACCAACTCTACCCAGTCGCTGCATTGCCTTCAGTGTATACCTCTGAATTCACTGAACACTGGACAAGCCGGGCTTTCCCAAAATCAGAAAAGTAGCAGTTCCTAATGTTTTAGGAGTTAAGAGCACTATACCTAAAAACCAACCAACAACAACAAAAAGAACCAACAAAACAAAGAAGGTGTGCACATCCATGCTAGATGTTACTCTACTCTGCTGAGATTCTTTATGGTTCTGGAGCTTGGCAACGGTCCTGAGGACAGTGACACCATGATACAGTGGGGGATTGACTGTCTTGAAGAAAACTGCCTATGGGAAGTCATGCCTCATTCCTGGGGTAAGCCCACCACTAGGACTGAGGTAAAGGCAGTTATCCCTCAGGGTAACTCTGATGGGCCCTCAGCTCCAGTGCCTAGGCACCAGGACTGCCAAGTCCCACCCATCTCTCTCCCCCAGGGCCACTTTCTAGTTGACTTCCATGGCTCTCAATGGGCTTCTCAGAGGGGACACTGGGTTCGGTGAGGGCGGGTGGATGTTTTAATGACTTTCACGATCTCCATGGCTCACACCAGGCAGGCGCCTGCAGATTCTCCAGAAGCATTTCCTGAATGTATTCTGATTCCCTTGTCCCCAACAGGAGAACTCTTCTCAGACATTAAGAGAAAGGGATGGCCCTGCCACCAGATGCCAGGGCCTGGGGGTTGCTGGCCTGCTTCAGGGAAATGTACTGGGTTGCCAACGAAACGAAACTGTAAATAACCATGGGAACAGCAGTCAAGCTCATTGGTTGCTCTGAAGCTGGGGGAAGGGGCCTGGCTGATGTCAGGGCTGTGTGGCCAGGGGGCAGGCAGAGGCTGGACTGGCACTCACTGCTGCTGGTGGGGGATGGGAACAAATCATTTCAAAATTACAACTAGCACCACCCCTGCACACTTTATTTTGAAAATTATTTTTATAACATTTAGAGAGGTGCTCACGTGAGCAACACAACACCCTGTGGCGGTCAGAGGGCAATTTGGGGAAGCTGGTTGTCTCCTCCTACTGTGCAGGGGCCCCTGGATCCACTCAAGTCTAGGGATGGGCGAGGAGCATTTTCCTGTCGTCGCTGTTGCTCACAGAGCCATCTCCCCACGACTGGAAATTCTTCCATGAAGCAAACACCCATTAAGAAGTTCCTGTGTGTGTTGGGGCTTTGGTGCTGGTTGCTCCTCTCCCTTGTCACCTGGGTAGGTTGTGACATTGGAAATCTGGATAGAGAGAGCTAACAGCTAACAGTTCAACATGGCCAGTGGATTTCCATACATCCCTTATCTCTACAGTTGCTCGGGACATAGGATTATTCCATTTATGGGCAAAGATACAAGCACAAAGAGGAGCAACATGCCCAAGGTCACCCAGCCCAGTGGGGCAGAGGGAAACAGATGACTTCTAGACCCTTGGCTTCTGTGAGATTCATATCCACAGCCAGGATGAAAAGGGCCCACAAATTCTAGCTGTACTGGGCCACTTGGAATTAAATAACCCAAATAAAGGGTCAGGGAATGGCCCTTCTGTCTGTCCTCCCCACTCTGCTCTTTTCCTGGGCTGGAAGGCAAGGACCCTGTCTTCAAGCCCAGCAGTAGGCCAACACTCCCTGGATGGCTCACCCTGAAGGATGATCCAGGAAACTCCGCCCTTAGGTCTACACCAATTCACGATACCTAAGATGCTTACAGGCACCATGGGGCAAATTTGCCTGGTGCCAGGCAACTTCTCTTAGGTCACTGGTTTTTTTTTCTAACACAGGAAGAAATGGATGGGGGATGCTCCTGAGTCCCTAAGGTAGGGAGGGTACCAGAATGGAATTGCAGATATACCAGGCTCTCAGCAAACCTCTGGCTTGTTCTTGTCCACACACCAACCACAGTGTCCTAGTATATTGGGGTCATTAACCTTCCTCCCACTGTGGGCTCCTGGGAGAGGTGGTGGGCATGTAAGCACTTAAAGCTCAGACCTAGGTCAGCCCTCCCCTTTCTGCTGCTGTAGCAGCCCTGGAGCTGGGGACAAACAGTGCAGCCTCAGAGACCAGTCACATCCTCAGCTTCCTTCAACCTGGGCAAACGCTGAGTTACCATGGTGACGCTGCAGCCCCCAAGATGCAGTGGTTGCAGACAGCATGGGTGGTTGGAGGGCTCAGGGCTGAGGGTGGACAGTCTAGACCAGGAGGCCAGGCAGCTGGATGGGCTGGGTGGGGGAGGAGGGAAGGAGGCCTCCTCTAGGCCTGGCTGGTAATTGCTGCTAAGTGAGGGGCTGTCATTGAACCCAACATGTGAGCGGTGAGGACCCACTCCACACCCTGTAATTACTGCACCAGACAGCAGTGCCAGCTTGTGTCCTGGAGAGGGGGGCAGTGCAGAGTAGACAGGAAGCTCTCATCCACCTGAGGCAGCAGGCTGGGCTGCACAGCCCTCTCCCTCGCAGGCAGCCTCCCCAGTTCAGCTCCCCACCCTCTCCCCCCACCCCTACCGCTTCTTCCCACATCACTGGGCTGGAACAAGAGCATTGTGTGATTCTGACCTCCAAGCTTGCAGAGCCCAAGGCAGAGGGCAGGAGTCAGATAAGGTAGTGTTCTAGAGAGCGGGGGATGCCAGGGACTCGACACCAATCACAGTTCCAGCTCCTTGGCTGCAGGCAGTCATGGTTGCTTCAGGGCCTCAGTCTCTTTGCCAGACTCTCAATTCCCAGGGATCCCTCTCCAGCAGGAGGTGGGCAAGAACTCACTTTCGGAAACCAGATTTTATTGGGTTATAGCCCCACCCCTTTGTGTCTGTGCCATGCAAGGCTTCTTTCCTGCTTCAAGTTGCAACATACACCATATGGTCCTCAATGGAAATATTTACTATCTGTCCCTTCCAGAAGTCTGTGGTCCGTGCGTTCTGGGCACCAATGGAGATCCACTCGCTCCAGCTCTACACAGAGCCCCTTCTGGGTCTTTGCCCAAACTTACACAGATGCCACTGCTGTCAGGCACCCTCTGCTGCCAGGGTTTGGGCAGGGGTGGTAGCAGGCAGGGCTGGAGCCAAACTGTGAGCCAATGGCGCCACCTGCCGTGAGTGCCTGAAGCACTTCTATAGGAGAGCCTGGTCGGCGGCTCCTCTGCCAAAGCAGAGGGGACCAGCTCTCTGAGGAGGGCGCAACCACCAGGCGCCAAGCTACGAGAGGGCTCAGCCCCACAGCATGGCCCTGCTGCCTCCCATGGGACTGTGGTCTAGACAAGTGCACAACTTGGCCCACATTCTGGAACTGAGTCCCTCCTCACATAGCACATAGCAAGCAGCCTTGAATCCTTACACAGCAGCTCGGTAAATTCTTTTTTAGGCATGGTCTCTCAGTTCTTGACAATATTTAAAGAATACATACATAATATTTAATCTGTGACATTCTCCAGAAAGCCTGGGATAGACATTATCTTCTTTCCTTTTTTCTTCAAAAACAGATAGACAACCTACAGCACAGAGAAACTAAGTCATCCACCTAAAGTCACACAATGGGTAGGACATGGCAGAGAGAGAATGCAAACCTAGGCTGTGACTCTGGCAGTCTCCAGACAATGGTACTGAGCAAATACTTGTTTATTTCTGGTGGTGGGTCTGTAGTATGGCCCCAAGGATGCGGTCTGGGCAGAAAGAGGAGCAGGAGCTACAGAGGGCAGGGCAGGGCAGAGGAAAAGGCCCCAGGCAGGGGAAGGAGAGGCCAGGCCCCAGGGTTCTCCTTGCTCTCATGCCTCAGGCAACATTGGGCAGTGGAGAAGGAAATCATTATTTCAACTATAAATAAATCCACTCTCTGAGGAAGCGGCTGTCCAGGTGATGAGGCCCAGCCTCTCCATGGCTCCTTCCCAGATGCCATGCCCTGCAGTCCGAACCCAGCAACCCAAGAAACTACACACCTGAAGTTCATCTTGGCTCTGAGCCAGAGCAACAGTGGAGAAGAGGTTACTGGCTCCCTTCACACCAGGTCTTGGGTGAGCCTAGCATCCACTTTGTGGACCACACTCCCAGGAAAGAGCAGGAGCCACCCCCACCAGGGTCCTACAGGTGACTCTAAGGCCACCACCTGCAGTTGCTCCGAGGCAGCAGCTGGGCCCCTGGGCCCCACCAAGAGTGGTCAGCAGAGCGGACAGCAGAGTGGCTTGCTTCCACTGCTCCTGGACTGGTCACTGCTGCCCCTGGGTCACAAAATACTCCTCGTCATCTTCTTCCTGCTGGCTGCTCCAGAGCAGCAGCTCCAGGTCAGCGCTGGGGTCCGGGCCCTTTGGGAGCTTAGGGCCATCATCACCTTGGGGTAGACACACCGGTTACTGACCTAGTAACCTCTGGAGATGACCTCTATCCTCCTGGGGTGGCAGTGCCATCTGGCACATGTCCCAAGCTACAGCAACCATTGGTAAGAGGTAGCTAGATGGTAGGCGGGACAGTCAATAATACTAAGCCATGGGGAGGAGGCCACCGTACCTCTAGAATGCAGGGCCTTGAGGGCCACATGCAGGGAGATGCCGGAGAGGCAGAGTGCGAAGCCCAGCCAGTTTAGGAGGCTGATCTGATCACCGAGCAGGTGAGCCGCCAGCAGCAGGGTGCAGACTTCCTGTGGCAGAGGCAGGACATGGGGTCAGAAGCTGGTATGACAGGCTGACCCTTGAGTCAGAAGTGGGGGACCTCTATGCCAGGATCACCAGCCTGCAGGCTTCCCAGTGTCACCGAGATGCAGGTGCACAGGTGCTCCCCACAGACTCCCAGCAAAAGCAGAAAGCCATTCGGGACCCAGACGACGACTCAGGTGCCCCACAGGAGGGAGTCTGCCATTGCCAGGCACCCATAGATGGACAGGGCTCTCCTCATGATAGCCAGAGGACCCTTACACCCGAATGTTTGCTTTGGGTATTACTACTCCAGCACGAGGTCTACCTGTCTAGAGGAAAGCTCCTCCACAGACCTGACTCATGTGCCCAGCTCTCAAAGCTGGGACTTTTCACTGATCAACCTAGATGAGGGCTCCAGGCCTCTGCCATGGGAGCCAAGCTGCCAGTGAAGTACAACGCAGGCACACCCAGGCCTAGGATTACTTCCCAGTATGTACCTTAAAAATGCCAGCGATGGAGAGAGTGAGGCTGGATGTTCTGGAGACCAGGAGGAACTCGGAGAAGCCCAAACCGAAGGCCAGAATCCCGCCAAGGAGGAGGCTCCCAAGAACCCACAGGAGCAGCCCTGTGTCCTGGAAGCGGAAGATCTTCTCTGAGGTGGACAAATGGAGACCTGAAAGCCACAGGGAGAGAGTGGGAGGCCAGGGCCTGGTGTGACGATTGTCTGAGGCAGGAGACAGGATGGGGTGTGTGAAAACAGTCCCATGCAGATGACCTGAGACTCAGGGACCATGGTGGCACTACAGATCCCATTAACAGAACAAGGAGGAACTGAACCTGTGGGTAGAGGCTGATTGTACAGGGGCACAAAATGAATGGATGCAGGGCTCCTCACCTTTATTGTGTGTATGTGAACATATATGTGCACACACACACACGGACACACAGACACACACACACACACATATATATGTGTGTGTGTGGCATATACTACCACTGAGCTATACAGCCCAGCTCAAATCTGGGCTTTGCCACTACAAAGCTTCAGATAGATTTGGGTGGAGAGATGCCTCCTTTTTGGCTACCGGTTTCCCTACTGAGAGAATGATGGGGCTGCAACTAGACTGTCATCTCTCCAACGAGCAGTATAATCTAATGAACAGAGCTCAAAACACAAAAACAAAACAAACCTCAAAAAACAAAAAAAGCCCAAAGCAGAGTGTGGTGGCGCACACTTGTGACCTCAGCTGTCAGCAATATAGGAAGCGCAAGACCAGCCTGGCCTACATAAGACACATCCCAAACCAAACCAAACCAAACCAAACCACACACATGTACTTTCATGACAAACCTACAGCCCCTCGCTCCAGAGCACACTGTACAACGTGTCAATCCTTGCTTCATTTTTGGGAGCTGTGGCTCCTCCCTAAAGAGGTCCTGGGCTCTTTCCACAGAAGGTCCCCATGGCGTGTTAGAGGGGTAAGGTCAGAATCCACTGGGCACAGTAGACACTGGTGGGAGCTGAAGGGGGACAAGAACTTTGGGGGTCAGGAGGGGGAGGGGGCACAGAACTGTGACAACAGTGTGCCCCAGGCCAGTAGCCTGGCACGCGGGCCATCTTGTTTTGGTGCAGGGCTCAGCAGCACTGCAAAGGCAGTGGCAAATTGAAGGGAATTCGGGTAAGAGCAACATAAGTAATGAAGGCGCTTGGGGGATTAATTTACCAGAGAAGATTAAAGGAGCTAAATCCATGCAGCTTTGCTAAGTGGCGGCGACCAGGGGCTTTTGGATGAGGTTTGCAGAGCGGGGGAACAGTGAGGATGCCTGGGGAGGGGGTGAGTGTGGTGTTTGCTACAAGGGGCGTAATGAAGGAATGGGGAGAGTCTTTAAAAAGGAAGAGCACGAGGCTCCACACACAAGTTTCCTGGACAACGAGGCTGCAGAATCATTTTCTCAGGGAGGCTGGAGATGCTTCGCTGCTTGAAACGTAAATGGATGTGGGCTGGAATTTTCGGTAATGACCCTGAGGACAGCTGGGACTCTGAGAAGGAAGGTAAACAAGACTAATCCCAAAGCCCTGAAGAAAGGAAGGTGGCAACATCCTGCCCACCTTGTACAACCCCCTGGCCTTGCCTCTTCTCTGGAAGCCACAGGAGACAGAACAATTGTCCGTGTACCCAGGCTGTCTCCCAACCCCAGCCGCGGAAGCTGCCACTCTGCCTGTGTTCCCTGAGCACACAAGGCAGAGCCTCCTGCCCCTGCTTCCCAGGGTGTCCTGGTGTCATCAATCCAGACATCCACCACTCATTTTCTACCATCCCCCCTTCCGACCCAAGCATCCCACCTAGGGCAGACCCTGACTCTGCTCCCTGGGAGGCATGCACTCCACGTGACAGAGGGCCTAGCCTCCCAATGCCAGGTTGTTGAGCACCAAGTTTGGCTTGCCGATGAGCTTTGGAGCTTTGGGCAAGCTTTCACCTTTCTCATTCCCTTAGTTTCTTTTTTTTTTCTTTTTTAAAAATATTTATTTATTTACTTACTTACTTTATTTATTTATTTATTTTATATACAATGTTCTGTCTTGTGTGTATGATTGCAGGTCAGAAGAGGGCACCAGACCCCATTACAGATGGTTGTGAGCCACCATGTGGTTGCTGGGAATTGAACTCAGGACCTTTGGAAGAGCAGGCAATGTTCTTAACCTCTGAGCCATCTCTCCAGCCCACTCCCTTAGTTTCTTTCTCCTGCCACATAGGGATGAAAATAGTCCTCCACATCCGGTTATAGGGGCAATGAAAATCTGGAGCTGTCCGCACTGTCTGCACTGACTCCTTGTACTCCACACATCATTTTTTTGTACCCTTGTCATGAGAGTGTAGTCATTCTCTGTGTGTCTGTCCAGTCCCAAACCACGGAGTCTGGGGAGGGACTGAGTTTTAGATCTGGGCAACCCCTGTGGCTAGCACTGTGCTGAGCTCAGAACAGTAATGTGGGATCTGCTGTACTACGGTGCTCAGAGGTAGAAAACAGAGTGTACCTTCAAATATGGCAAAGAGAGGGAAGAGTCCCAGGAACATGAGCGGCTGCAGGTGGAACATGGTGTCAATGGGATTCTGAAGGCCTGCAGAACAGGACATGGGAAGTTGTCACACCTGGCCTGTTGGCCTGTCTGCCCGACTCCCAACCTTCCCCATGGGCTCACCCAGTTCAGCTTTCTGCAGAAGTATTTGTGTAAGGGTCCAGCGGATGCCGCCGATGAATGAAGCCCCCAGCACCAAGGCAAAGCCCTCCACGTTGAACTGTGTGGACTTATAGGTAAACATGAAGAGGCCCCCAGCGATGAGAAGGACCACTAGGACCAGGGCTGCACGCTAGGAGAGGAACAGTACAGTTCACTGGGAGCTTGGGGTTCAAGCTACATGCTAGGAGGGGAACAGTGCAGCTAACAGGGAGCTTGGGGTTCAAGCCACACACTAGGAGGGAACAGTGCAGCTCACAGAGAGCTTCAGCCTCAAGCATGTGCCACATTTGGGGCTGGGGATCAGGAGCCAGCCATTCCACACCCCATCTCTTCCAGAGGTTCTACTGGCAGACATGGCTGGCACACAGCTGGCATGTTTCTAACATCGTACTCAAAGTACTGGTGCCCATTCCAGGCTCCAAGTGTGCCCAATGAGTACCAAATTTCTTCATGGGAAACCAAGGCCCCAGGGAATGCTGGCCCTCCTGCACTTGCTTCTTCTACACCTTCTATCTAGGTCCCCTCCCCAAGAAAGACATTTTGAGACCCGGGCCAGTGGTCTCCACATATGCAATGACAGGAAGGGAAAGGGATGTGGGGCCTCACCAGTTCCTCCAGCTTGAAGATCAGAGAGAAGATCAGGATGAAGAGCACGGCGGACGATTTGGTCATTGTGTACCTGGAGCAGAGATACCCACAAATACACGGCTGCAGACCCAAAGAGCAAAAGCAGGAAGCCAGTGAGATTTGTGCTGATATATATGAGCTTTTAAGAGAAGCCTCCTAGGAGCCTGACAGTCACTGGGGGAGGAGTAGTGGGTCTGACGTTAAGTTCACCAAGTTCTGTTCTCTACCTGGCTGTTGGCAGAGACTAGGTAAGGAAGATTAGAGAAACCTGGACAGAGACCTGAGGGACTGCCTTCTCTAAAGCAAGATATCAGAGCTGTGACTGGTGACCAGCTGGGCTGATGGCAATGCTCCACTGCCTGGTTCTTTACTCTGCTGACTGCTCCCCCAACAAGCAATTGTAGCTGCTCTGTCCAGTCCCCTGGCTTCTCCTTGTTGCCTGGCGGGCAGGTGCAGCATCTCTCTCTGCACTGGGCTTAAGGAGGAGCTGGAGACTTCTTGGAGTACTACTGGGTGCCAGTAAGGAGCGGAGGGAGAGCAAGGGATGGTCCCAGAGACTGATGGAGTAATTGGCCCACTGCTGGCTACACAGACTTCCTGCTGGACAGAGCAAGTGAGCTTGGCCTGTATGGGGGGAAGAGGGTGTGGCCAGTACTCACAGTGATACGGTGATGTAGAGAAAGCTCCAGTTAGACAAGCCCACATCAAGTGCTGTTGCCAGTGCTATGAGGACAGAGGACACCCGGTCAGAGAAGCCAGTCGGCAAGCATGTGGCTGAGGCACCTGAGACCCTGCTTGCTCCTCCTTTCCAAGCAACTCCAGGTTAACACTTGGCCAAGAGTCCATCTTGATTGGCTAGGCCTGTCAGTCTCCTCTGTGAGTCCACCTTGATTGGCTAGGCCCATTGGTCTCCTTTGTGAGTCCATCCTGATTGGCTATGTCTATCAAACTCCTTTGTGAGTCCATCCTGATTGACTAGGCCCATCAATTTCCTTCTTGAGTTCATCCTGATTGGCTAGGTCCATCAGTCTCCTTTGAGTCCATCCTGATTGGCTAGGCCCATCAGTCTCCTTTGCGAGTCCATCCTGATTGGCTAGGCCTGTCAGTCTCCTTTATTTAGTAATTTGAACAGCTCCAGACAAGAGTATTAACCTGATCCTGTCAAGCTGCTCCCAGAGCACCTGGCCATCCACAACTAGCCCAGCCTGCCAACTTCTGCTCCTCCCACCAGCAGGGCTCTCCCTTCTGACTTCACACTCCCAGGGCCAGAGGTACCCATCCACCTTTCAGGCCTTGTCACTCAGGACCTTGGAAATCTTTTAGCCCGACCTAGCATGGTCACCCAGTAAGGCTCCTGTTTCGCACTTGGTGGAACCCACTGAAGCCCACGTAAGCCAGCAAGGACAGGGATGCTGCCTGCTTTGATGAGAAGCAACAGTAGGAGACAGGTGAGGAAGAAGCGGGGCGGGGTGGGGGGGAGAGAGGGCAACAGGTAGGGAGCAAGGGCTCCTCTGATTTCCGGCCTAGGCTCTCCAGCAGCCGTCCTCAGGCTGGACCTACCTGTGGGGGCCACTCTTCTGAGGTAGTCAGTCCAGCTGAGCACCACTCGGGCCCTGTGGCTGGAGCACTGAACCAGCGCCCTGGACAGGGCTGAGAAGAGGAAGATCACGGCCAGATGCAGCATGGTCATGAAGAGGGGAAAGTGGAAGCTCTATGGGGCCAAAGCAGAGGGTAGGAGCGGAGAGATGTGGCTCGCCCCTCTACCTCCTCCCTCTGGTGGTAAGGGTTAACCCAGGGTCTCCTCCCTCCTCTGGTGCCAGGGCCAACCCAGGGACTCAGCCACACAGTGACCCCTTGGAACAAGGGTTAGTCCCCACTGTGTAGGTCACACAGAGAGGAGGCAGCCCAGGGGTTCATTCCTACCCAGTTTCATCACAACCTGCTGGTCACCTGCTTAGCCCTCTCAAGGCCAATGTCCAGGAAAAGCCACCATGACCCAATACAACTGTACCAACTCCAGCCACCATCAGGCCAGACCCTGTGCTGGCGAGGCCCTGGTTACCTTGGTCAGCCATTTGTTGTAGAAGGTGATGCCTATGGAGAAGCAGTAGTAGAGGAGGACCAGGCCCAGCGTCAGCACCGCCTTCCACACAAAGGCGACATCAAGGGCCCACCTCCCCATCCGTGGGCCAGCAGGAGCAGGAGCCTCGCTTGAAGATGGTTAGCAGGAAGAACCAGCAGAGCTGGACCACGGTGTTCAAAGGACAGTTCCCCTGGCTGGAAGAGTCCTCTTCACCTCCATGGTGTGGCTGTGCAATGGGCCCCAGACGGAGTCCTCACTTAAGGGGCTGGTGGCCAGAGCCAAACTGTTCCATGGCTAGCTGGATATGGAAGTCACAGATCCCCAGCTCTGCCACTGGAGAGAAGAGAGGGAGGGTCTGGCCACAGTGACCACAGAAGCCATGGGTCCCACCCCAGCACAGGGACTTAGGGCTCTAGTGTACATTCACACGAAAAGTGACCTTTCAACAGGTAGGTGTAGTGCTGTCGAACCTTGCCTCAACCCTCTAGCAGCGCCCAGGTACCTTCACAAAGGCCAGAGTCCGCCTGCAGGTCTGAGTCTAATCTGGTCTAGTCTGTCTCTGCCAGTCTGTCCCGGCACAGAGGGGATGACCACCCTTCCATCCTTCCTCAGTACAAATCCTCTTCCTCAGGGACCTGTCTACGAGCCACCATTGCTCTCCTACTTTTCTTTTGTAGCAACTGAGAGGGGTGTGATTTGAGAAAACTTTTTTTTCTTTTTAGTGCTGTAGACAGAACCCAGAGTCTCGCGCTAGGAGCCATGCTACCACTGAGCCACACCTCCATCCCCGAGTAATGCTGCTGTCCCTCGTAAGGTTGCACTCCACAAGGGTCTCACACATACCTGGCACGCTCTATATTCTCCTTTGGTCTGATGGCCCCATGACAGTGTGTGTGTATGGGTGTGTGTATGGGATTTCAGGGGACTCATCAGGTCTTGAGGAGATAAAGTGACCCAGGCATCCCTTGCCCTGGTCTCCAAGAGCTACTCCTAGAAAGCAGGTGCCCACCAAACCAAATTACCACTTGTCAATCAGCCCAGCAACACCATGAGTGCCCAGGGCAAGCCTGGCTCAGGGAACACTGGAGAGCACTGGCCCATTGTTGGGCATACTACAGCTGTTTCCTCCCCATTGTGCTGAAATGCCAGCTCCCCTGGAAGCCTTCCAGCATCGTGGGATCTGACTTCCCTCCTTCCAGTCTGGTCAGTCCACTCTGCACTCTGGAACCTGTTATCACATTCCCTCCTGAGGCAAACTAGGCTGGCTCTGGGCTCTGCCAAAAGGACTCCTGGACTGTGGCTATCTCCGAGGAGTTTGGAACCTGGAGGAAGCTCCTGGCATTCGGTGAGTAGGGACTGCAAAGGCCCTGTCCAAGGAGCTCAGCACCGTTCTGTATTCTGAACATCTCTGACAGTCACACAGAGGGCTCACTTCTGATTTCTGTAAACATGGTTTTCCAGGGCTCTACAATATGAGATTACATGCTGTCGAAGTGGAACCAAGAGTCCCCATTCTGGAAAACTTCTTTGCTGACAACAGCTCACATCTCTGGGGCTGCTATCATGGTTGCTGTGAGCTTAGCCTTATGGTGGGCTCATTCCCAGGTATTCTATAGCAAGAGGAACACCAGTGACCTCATGTGACTCCAGCATCTCTGTCAGAACTGACAGATGGACACATTTTATTTCGTCATCAATTACCTTCCCTTCACCTACGGTTAGGACACCACTGGTTTTTGGGTTAATGAACAGTTTAAGATCGAAAGACATGGTGGGTCCAAGGGAGAGGCACTGCCCTATTGGCCTAAGGCAGCCTTGCATCTTGACATCCTTTCTGCAGGCTAACATCTCCTCAGCATGCAGCCTGCTCTGGTCCTCATGAGCCCTAGAGGCAGATCCAACCACTGACTAGACCTGTTCACCTGGGCCATTAATCACAGGGTCCTGTTTACACTGCTGGACAGTTGGGGACACAGGCTCAAACCAACTTCGAACCGACGCTCTGTGGCCTGGGGGAAGTCAGTCTTGTGTACTGCAATCCATTATCAAATCCCTGTCTCTACTCAAGGGATGCCAGGGGTACTATGCCCCCAACCCCACACTGTAACAACCATACTGGGTCCAGAAGTTAGTTACCTTGCAGTGCTGGCCGAGCATGTGGAGAGCCTGGGCTGAGTCTCCAACACTGCAGGAAAAACACTGCTCCCTCTAAACCACGGCTTCCCCTCCCAGGCGGAGCATGCTACACGCCAGGACAGCCTGTTCCCTTTTTTATCAATTTACTGGCCCGCCACCTTCTGATGACTTCCTACCTGGTCTCTACGGTGCTCTCTGTCCACTATTCAGCCTGCCTTTCTTTTGGAGAGCTTGTCTAGCTCCCCACCTCTAGGTGACCATGCAGAAAGTCACTAGCCCCAAACACAAAGCAAGCGCCAGCTGGAAAGCCCCGGGAAGCACACGGCCCCTCGCTCCACGTGCCATCACGAAAGCAGAGCTTGGCCTCACACCAGACACACAGACGTGAAACCGCTGCGGCCCTCACCCTCACTCTGTGGTGAGAGCAGACTTGTGATCACGTCTGCCCAAGCAAGGGATTCAGTCTCCCTGTTCCTGAGAAACAGCAGCTACCTCAGAGCAGGGCGGAGCAACACTGCGACACCTGGCTGCCCTCTACCACCTCAGCTGTAGCCCGGATGGTGAAGCCTAGTGCTTCAAAGCACAGGCTGGAACATCAAAGCCCTGTGAGCAGAGCCCTCTGCGTCCACCTCCTGCTGAGATCACAGCACCTGGCCTGAGAGGACTCAGATGCTCTGACCATGTGCTTTTGGGGCAAGGGTGTCACTAGCATGAGAAGCAGCACTTGACACTGACCCACTGTCACCTCTTACAGCACAGCTTTCCAGTCAGTCTGTCTGGCTGTGTTTCTGTGGCTCCCTGGCGAAACTGACCACTTCCTCCTCAGAGACCTATGGGGTGTAACTTGCATCAGTCCCTGAAGTCTTCTGCTTTCCCAGACTGCTGCTTGGCCAGTGCCTTCTCTCCAACTCAGCTGATCAGAACTGGTCCCTGAGGGGTGGAACCCAGCTTTTCTGCCTTCGTCCCCATCCCACCAAGACCACCTTAAACTTCCTGTGAGGACAGAGGAACCTAACTGCTATTTAGGAAGCTCCAGTTGACAGCTCAACTCAAGGTGCCCCAGGGAGCTACCCTAATATTCCTCGGGTCTCCGTCCCACTCTGAAGTCACTCAGAAAGTCATCCTAAGGACTGTTTGCTTTGGCCACAGGCAGTCACCCCTCTGCATTCTTATCTTGCCCTGTCAAGTCCACCACTAGTTATGTGTTGACCCACCCACTTCTCTTCCCTTCTCAACCTGCAGTCTGAGCCACAGTTACCTTTCACCTAATGCCTGCACTTCAGAACTTGAGTTGTCAACTTGACACAGTCTACGATCACCTGGGAGACGGGCCTTGGAGCACACCAGTGAGAGAGTCTCTAGATCAGGTTAACTGATACGAGGAAACCCATCTAGTTGTGGGCAGGGTCTCCCAGAATGCATGGAGGGGAATGGGACACCAGCACACATTCGTGACTCTCTGCTTCTGGGCTGTGGATGCGACGTGACCGGCTGCTTCAAGCTCTTGCTGCCCTGACTTCCCCACGATGTTGCACACAGAACTGTGTGGAAAATCACACCCTTCCCCTTCCTTTCTAAGTTGTTTTGGTTGGAGTGCTCTAGCACAGCAACAGGGAGAGAAATTAAAAGCACGAACAGACTGGAAATCCCTGGGCTGGGGCCATAGGTCCTCCTAGGATCCCGCCTGCCAGAACCCTGTAACCGCAAACTCAGCCGTGTGCCCAACACATCAGCCGGTGTCCTCCCGGGTTACCCGATACTCTCTGCTTCTGTCCCCCTTCCCCAAAGCCCTCACCGCGAGTGGCACATCCCCCTGCGTGACGTGTGTTTGCTCACGTGTCATCGCCGCGCCTGCCCGGCAGCGTCCATCTGGTTCCCCCTCAAGACTCGGCCCCTCGTAAGTGCTTGGTAAATGCCCGGCGAATGGGCCCAGGGCCACGAGAGGCCAGGGGAAACTGAGGCCCGGGCTGGGCGGGAACGCAGGGGACCGCCCACCGCACGCCCACTTACCTCCTCCACCCAGGCGCTAGCCCCGAGACTCCTGCCGGAAGCGCGAGCTGGGCACTGGGCCGCTGGAGGCGAGACTTCCGCCGGAAGCCGGTGAGGGTGGGTGGAGCCAGAGCATCTTTCTCTAGCCAAGCCTGCCACAGCAGGCTTTATAACCTCTGTCTCTTTCCCAAAACTGGCATGTGGGAACGAATTACATGTACTAATAACTCTTTCATGTGCTTTTTTTCTGGGGCCTTAAGCATCAGGAAATGATGTGAGGACCATTAAATTTTAGAAATGTAGACAGTCTGGGCAAAGTAATAATGGACACTTATGAAATTACATATACTTAATACATTTGTGAGAATTATTCAATAGGTTGGGTGGGTGAAGATCATCCCAGAAGAAACGAAACCCGAAAGGAAGGGATGGGAAGGGTGTGTTTTTACTGAGAGCCCAAGAAAGCAGGTTGCAGTGGCTTCAGAATGCCAATCGTGCACACCCAGATTCGATTCATTTTAAGCACCGGCATGTGGGCAAGAGAACCTCGTAAGCCATGCGAGCTAGGGCTGCAGACCCAAGCTGGCCCGGTTCTCTGCTTTTGCCCTTCTGGGCTCTGTACTAAGACTGACTGCAAACAGATCCTTGCACATGACTTGGCTGGGTTTCTGGTTCCTAGCGGAAGGCTCAAGGCCAGAGTGTAAGCTGTGCTTTGTGTACAGTGCTGCTGCAGGCTGCTGCCAGCTGGCATCATGCAAGCATTAGTTCAGTCAATGCTTCCTAAGACCTACAGTGGTACCCATCGCAGCCCAAGGTCTTGGCTTCATTCAGCCCTCAAGGCCTGTGTTGCATGCACTTTCTATGCCCTCTGAAAGCGCCTGTCCTCACCCCCTTCTAACAGTGGCAAGAGGAAGTATCTATTTTCATCACTGCCCTCATTCAAGCCTCCCAGCTACCAAGGCTGCTGATGGGAGCAACAGCTTAAAACACCAGCTGGAAGGCTGGGCACCAAGTCCAGGAAGCACACGAGGTGCGGAAAACGTCTTCTTTGAAAGGCACAAGTGCTCGAGCTGTTCCCTGGCTGTGTCCCTGGCAGGGAAGAGAGGGAGGATGGAAACTTGGGGGTGTACCCAGCAGGGCTGAGCAGGAAACACTCTGTCCTGGTACCACAATCTGTGAGCATGCTTAGCCAGCAGGTATGAGTAGTCTGTGCATGACACAGCAGGATAGACGAGGAGGGGAGAGGATGGCTCCAGGAAGGAGGCTGGGAGCGCTCCCAGGCAAAATGGAATGAAGGCTGTCAGGTGCCTCGCTACCCTTGTGACAGGGAGCAAGTGCCAAGGAGCCGGTGTTTATAGGAACCAGTCTCCATGAAAGAGTATTTATTGAAAACACGGTCACTGACAGGAAGCTGGCTGCTCTCTGGTTACACGCTTAGCTCATGACCCAGAGCATCCTTTTTTATGCTCAGTTTCATCTTCCCTTCAACATTCTGTCTTAGGATAGGATGGTCTTATATAAATATATATACACATCTGTATAAGTATGGCCTATAGTAAAGAAAATATATAGTACACTCTTGGTTGGGCAGTACCACCATGCCAGGCTACCAGTACTGAATACCATCATGTTAACATGCGTCCAAGGAGAGGCTGTGCGTGTGCTTCAAGTGCTGCAGCACCAGAGAAGGCCCATGGCACAGCTGTGGCCCTAGCTGCTTCTTGAAATCATGGCTAATGGCTAAACCACCGTGCCAGAAAGGAAAGAAAGGGAAGGCAAACTGCCTCAAGTCTGGGAGCAAGAGGGAAGCAAACAGAAGGGCCTGCAACTAGGGAGCATGGGAACATTCTTCCTCAGGAAGGAAAAGATAGAGATGGAGGGAGAGAGCTAGGAGGCCTCAACCTCACTTTCCCTGGACTATTCCTGGAGCCTAAGGGAGCAGGACTCAGTCTGGAGGCATCTGCCTGGCCAGCACGAGACCGAGTGCTTGGGGGAAGAGATTGCTACCTGTGTGCGCAAGAGAGATGGATACTCCTAGAGACAGATATATAAGGGCCAACCTTGAGGCTGCAGCATCTTGGCACAGGATGAAGCTGGAATGAGCCCTCAGAGACCTAGTAAGCAGAAGCACTAGGCCTGTTTTTGCCTGAGCCACCGAAGACAGTCACTCCAAGGCTCACACCATCCCAGTCCTCCAGTCCCCATGGGCAGCCTTTCCTGGGCCAGCTCCAGCCCACATGAGTTCTCCAGAAAACCAGAGAGTAGGCTCGGGATGGGATGGCTGTTGGTAAGTCCAATTCCAGACTCAGGGTAGGAGGAAAGAGCATCTTGAGTTCACTCCTCCAGACCCAACCCCAGGCTCTGTGGTGCTGAGGAGGGCGGCAGGCCCTGACTTCATGACTCCTAGAGAATGGGGTCCAAGAGAAGTCCTGGGTCCCACTGGGTTTGAGGGGTAGTCACTATGACCACTCCAGAGTCTGTACAAGTAGAGGCAAGGCACAGTCTGCCAGTGTCTCTCCTGGGCCCCAGTCCCTTCCTGCTCATCCGTAGTGATAGACGAAATCATAACTGCTGGGCTCCTTGGGGACTGGTGGTGGTGCCTCGGGGATCTGGATGTTCTCCAAGTCCAGAAGACGCAGCTTCATCTCCATGCTCAGCAGTGTGTCCAGGTCGCTCTTGGTTAGCTCACTGGACATGTCCTTCCCCAGGAGGGCGCTGAGTCCATCAATCCAGATGCAGTACTGTGGGCAAGTTGCAAATGTCACACCGTGGTCCCAAGGGCTGCAGTGGGACTCACGCAGTGCTGGTTGGGACCATTTGGAATATGCAAAGCTCATAGGAGATGAGGGCAAGGGCAGATAGGAGATGGCTGTCACTATCAACTGATAGGATTTTAGGTGGGATTTGTGTGAAAACTTTAAATAAGGAATACAAGAAGATGGAACCAGTACTGGAGCAGTGGGATGAAACAGGAGCAGAAAACACACACTCAAAAGAGAAGGAAGCAGACAGGGACTCAGCAGTGCTATTTGGTTTTTTTTAAAGAAGTCAATTATGTTAAAAAAATATTTTTAAGAGAAATACAAAAGAAATTGGCATAGCTTTCATGATGGAACATGCTTATAACATCCAAGCACTTGGGAGATAAAGGCAGGAGGACCAAGGGTTCAAGGCTAGCCTCTTCCCAGAATGCAATGGTACAGCAGAGGGTCTGCTCTGTCAGTCCTCTGATGCTGTTCTCCTTAGTCCGTGCCTTGTGCACAGGCTCTGCCATCCCAACACAGCCCTACTGGCCCCAGTGCCTGCTCCTCCTGCAGCCCGACAACAAGTGCTCAACGGCAGGCCCCCAGTTAACAATGAGTTAACTGAATTGGGCACTAGCTTTGTCCTGGCTACTGGTGAACTGGGGTCCCTTGTTGGGGGTGCAGATCCATCTAGCTCCACAGTCTAATTGCATCCACTGCATGTAACTGGGGTTCAACTCATCTGGGAAGATGTGACTGCAAGATCACACAGAGGAAAACCATGCCCACGCCATGCCTAACTGTCTGATAATTGCCAGCTGCTCCTTAGGAGTCAGGTGAAAGGCTGGTGTGGTGGTGCAGGCCTTTAATCCCAGGATCTATGTGAGTTCAAGGCAAGTCTGGTCTACACGTCACACATACACACAAATAAACAAAACAACTCCCCTCAAAGTAAAGAGGCGAATCCAACTCGGAGGTAGAAGGCCCACAGACTTGGTGGTCCATTATGCCCACCTGCTTTCAGGGGAACACTGCTGTGCTGACCACAGCTCCTCTCTAAGAGCCACAGTTAAGGCACTGCTGTTCAAGATAGTGCGGCCCAGTGCTTACCTCATACTTATTAGGAGCGATGAAATTCAGTGTCTCATCGGGATCATACAGGATGGAGAAGGCCAATTCCAACACCTCCTACAGAGAGAGTTTGAGTGATATGGAGCGGTGATCAGTGATGATGTCACCAAGTTCCTAACCATGAGCCCAGGGGGAGTTAACCTTAGCTCACCCACTCCCTGGCACAGTCACACCTAAGAGGTGGTGGTAGTGTTTTAAACTTGGAACTCGGTGTGGTGGTGCCTGCCTAGATCCCAGCACGTGGGAGAGTGAGGTTTGAGGTGAATCTGAGCTATATGGGAGACCCACCTTCCTCAAAAAAGCAAGCAAACAAAAACAATTGCTGCAAAGTATTTTTCACATTCAGAACCTTGAATGCCAGAACCCTATGTTTTTATCTTCTATCCTAAGATGGCTGGCTTTCTCTTTGTACGGTGCTGTACTCAGTGCAAAAAAGTCCTGAGAGCTAAACACCCCAGCAAAAGCAAATTACTGACCAGCTGAGACAGTCTGACCATCAAGAAAACAACTGCAGTACAAAGAGTCACACGTGATTGGCTTAAACCCATGAGCTCAGAGTCACCCGTGATTGGCTTAAACCCATGAGCTCATAAGAACACTAAAAACACAAAATGGAGACATAAAAATTGGTTATCACTGTGTGGCACCAGGAAACAACTCATAGCTTTAGAAGCAGTTATATGAAAGGAGAGTCAAGCCGTTGGCCATTTTCCTATAAACCACAACGGGGAAGCAGATAAAGGCAGGTTTCTTTACTGAGAAGTGGTTTAGCTCATTAGTAAACGGAATGCCCCTAGTTTGCAAACCTTAGCCGCTGAGCAGCTGTAGTCGGCTGACATGAAGGAGCACCACCCGGCCATTATGGGTCTCCTGATAGGCCCCAATGCCATCTAGGAAACGGCCACACCAGGGCAAAGTCAAATCGGAACCAAATCAAACCTCTAGGTCCCTGTGCCAATTTACAGATCGGGGACAGAAGCACAGAGAGACAGTCAGCAAAACCCGAACTCTGGGAAATGACTACATAAGCAACATGGTCTATTAAGCTAATAAACTGCAAAGACGGGAGAAAGACGGAGGGGAGGCATGAATGAAGGACTTAGAGACGCAAACACTGCAGCAAGCAAACCGACCAGAACCAATTTAAAACTGGGTGCAATGTGTGCATGTGTGTACACTTGACATTCATAAGACAGTGGGTGGACATTTCAAGGCTAATGGAATATTTGATATTGAATTATTGCTTTTTATCTTCTGCCAGGTGTGGTATGAAACTCCATGGTTTTATCGTTTAAAGACATACAGTAGATACTCATGAATAAAGTGATATTCTACTTGGGGTTTTCCAAAGTCAAAAGAAAAAGTGGGGGGCAGAATTTGCTGAGATTGGTAAGCTGTGCCGTGAGGTCTATTTATTTTTATAGTGTTCAAACCTCTCGATATCGAGTGTAGAGGAATAACTTACAGCGGGAAGAGACTCAGCATGCACCTGGAGCCTGCAGGTATCACGCGGGTGCTGGTGTTCAGGACAGCCTCCCCACTCACCTTGTTCTGTTTCAGGGCACTCTTCTCTTTCATGTGGGGACAGTCTTTCCCAGTGACAATGGCCTTAATATCTGCAACAGGAACTGATAAACAATGGGAATTAACATCTGGAAGCTGAAGCTGCAAACTGGTCTAGCACTGGCCTCAGTGTTAGAAGGGAAGCCCTGGACAGAGTGCCAGGTGGCAGCAGCTCCCAGGCTCAAGGGCCCTCCCAGCTCAGGGAGGTGTGCCCATATGAACCTGCCCTGCTCTTCCATCTCTTCCTGTACACCTGGCTGTGCTCCACAGGTGCTACTTGGGCTCATCTCCTTTAAGGAGTAGAGCTTTGGGCACCCCTCCCACTTCTCTTCCTAGTAGTGAAGGTGGCAAAGAGGCCAAAGCAAACGGCTGCCACCTGCTACAGTGCCCTGTGGAAACATGCATTTCTCACACGGTCCTCTATGGATAGAAGTATGGCATTAATCCCATTGTACAGTATAGGAGTGAGTATTAATTCACAACAACTAGTGTTAGCAATCAACTAGGGAGTAAGCCAGGGTTTCCATTCAGATCCTGTAGCTTTAGAGCCTCTGTACACCCACGGCCTTTCAGTGGGAGTCCTGTATTGCCCTCTGACCTACACACTGGCACATCTGGGATCTCAGTAACTCCCAGCCACCCTGAGGTGGGTCAGAAATGGCAGACTAGGAAACTGAGGGCGTGTGCCTGAGATCAAACACTGGGTTTGAGACAGTGAGGACTAGCACTCAGGGGACCTGTTAAGCACAGGTGTCACGACACGCCAACAGAGACATACACCTACTTTTCTCCTGCAGGGATTCAAACGTCACCTCCCCTTGAGGGTTGTCATCCAAGTCACCATAATGCAGGACCTTGTGGTTCAGTGCCAAGCGGCAGTGCCAGAACCGCTCTGGAACACAGGACAGCAAGCCGGTGAGGCAGGCAGTGCTGGGCAAAGGGCCGCTCTGCAGAGCCTCCCAGGCAAGCGCCCCAGGCAGGCTCCCAGTGCCCTAGCTGCCCCCTTACCTTGCCGCCGACGGTTCCCGATCTTTCGGAAGCTGCTGCCCTCACACAGTCGGTTCAGCCGCTGTTGCTTGATTAGTTCCAGGATCTCGGGCTGGATTTTCTCCCGAAGCTCCCTGTGGCACACACACCCAAGTCAGCAGAAGACCATAAGATGGTGGTACTCAGGAGGTAGAGCTGGTAGCAGGTTACCTCCCTCACGGGCCCTCTCAGTTACCACTTACACAATTGGTGGGGACTGAAAGTCATCCTGGCTCATCCTCTCAGACTGGCGCAACCGCAGAATCTCTGAGTAGCTCAGGCTGCGAAGTTTACTTTTGAACTGATCCAAAGAGTTGGGTTTAGAGGGCAGAGCCCGGGTGATCTGCTCTCGGACGACTTGCATAACCTGAGCAAAGAAGGAGGCCCCAGGCCACTCTGAAAATGGGCAGGCTCATAGAGACCAAGGCTCTCCCTCACCCAGTGTAGAGTCCTGACTCCTAATGGACGCCTTCTTAGGTGATGACTCAGGTCACGTGACTGGTGCTGACAGAAGCTCTATTTCTCACACATATCACGTAGCCATGGTGGCAGGAAATGGGTTCTGATCTCAACTCTTTTTATCTTTTGGTGTCTTTGAGACGGTTTGTGTGTGCGTGTGTGTGTGCGTGCGTGTGTGTGTGCGCGTGTGTGTGTGTGTGTGTGTGTGCGTGCGTGTAGCCCTGGCTGTCCTGAAACTTACTCTGTAGACCAGGCTAGCCTCAAACAGAGATCTGCCTGCCTCTGCCTCCTGAGTGTTAGGATTAAAGGGATGCACCACAGCTGCTTGGCCTGGGCTCAACTCTTGAACGCTCTTAAACCTATTCTTTCATTAAGACTAAACATCTCAGGCTCCATCCCCTTGTCTCTACAGAGAGGTATCCTCCTATACACGATGCCATTAACAGAAGATGCTACATGGAAGGCGGGCACGGTGCCCAGCAGATAGGATGTTATAGTATGCCCATTTCCCTAAAACAACTGTCAGAGAACAAAGCAGGATGCTTGCCTTCCCATTGTATAGCAGCATGACCCAAGTGAGGGGAGAAAATCTCAGGAAGGAGTCACGAGTACCCACACACACGCACGCGTGCACACACCCACACACAGAGTCTTATAGACGACTCTTTACACTTCCTAAGGTTTGTTGTTTAGTTTTACTTTCTTGAGACAGGGTCTTGTTGCGCAACCAGGCTGACCTAGAATTTATGACCCACAGCCTCTCAGGCATGCAGCACCACGCCGGCTCACTTTTAAAATTTCCACGATGAGATGGTCAGTCTCAAAATACTGGGCTCCTGGACTGCTGGCCTGTGAGGGTCTAGCACGGCCCTCCACACTGGGGCACTCAGAGCACCGAGGCCTGATAGGCACAGTGATGTGCACAGCGTGCCAGCTCTCCTGCCTTGCTGACACTGGCTGTCCGTGAATCTCATCTACCACACTGCAGCCATGACAGGCACAGCAATCCTGCTCAGCTATTCCCCTGACCCCTGTGGAAAACAGCGGCAGGTGTTAGCTTCCCCAGGCAAATGAAGGTCATGGGCACCATGAGGAAGATGTCTGCTCAAGGTTACAAAGGGAGTCACAGCAGCTGAAACCCAGGCTCCCCAGCACTTCGACCTTGTGACTCAGAACTGCCCACGGAGCTGGTTTTCCAGCTCAGGGACTCCCCAGGAACTGGCCGGCTGTCCGAGGCTGTCATGTGATGGTCTTCCTCCGCCAGCCTCTGAGTGGTTCGGCAGCACTGACCTTGTTGAAATCCTCGGCTGTCGCCCTCATCTCCTTCCAGGTCTTGTTCAGCAACTGGATGCAGATTCCAAAGAGCTCTTCAAAGGCGCGGTCATGGGTGAAGAACATAGGATGGTAGTCATTGCGCCCTTCGTTTGCTGTGGAGAAAAACCAAGAGCCATGAAGGCTCTGCCCTCAGGCACCTAGGGGCACCCATCTAGAAACGCTGGATTCTCTGCGCCCAAGTCCTGAGGACAAGGAAAACAGAGCAGCACAGACTATAGCACATCAAGGAACAGGAGGGGCCTTCCCTCAAGGCCTTAGCTCTCCCCAGGTGTTTTCTCCCTGGGTCTCTCTCTATCTGGTTACAAACTCAGCTAGTCCTTACACAGAGTACTTGGGGTCTTAAGAGATACCTCAGATGACTAGCTCAGACAAAGCAGCAGCCATGATCACCACAGACAGGAGCTCAGACAAAACCATGATCGCCAAGAACTGGTAAAATGGATGATAAGCTCATGGGGTAATTAAGAACAAATGGCCCCTGCCTGCAGCCCTCCAGTCCCCAACATCTAGCTGTCTATCATCTCTAGCTGGACACTGGCTGGCAGAAGAGGAGAGGAGACTTACGGAGCTCTCCGACCTGCAGGATCTCACAGAGCATCTTGGTGAGCTCAATGGCACTGCGGCCAAATGGACACTCGTGTTTATCCTCCCGGCTACTGTTCTCCAACACAATCTACAAGCAGAGAAGGAATGGGGGTTGGAGAGAGGAAGGCATGGATGGGCATCAGGACTGAGAGGCTGTCCTGCCTTTACCCGAATGTAGGTGTCCTGATGAACTTTAGCTAGGTACAGCATGTTGTCCAAAGCCAGCATTCCAGGAGGAGTCTGGGTGAAGTCCAAGGCTGGGTTGATATGGTTCTGGAGAAACCAGGAGACCAGGTGTAAACAGGAATGTGTGGAACAACCTGAGGACCTTCTCCTGCCCTCTCTTCTCTCAGCTCCACTCTAGCATGTCCAAACACCAGGCTAAGGCTGACTGTCATCCACCCCAGCAGCTAGCAGGCCAGCACCGAGTATGTACACAGTGCAGTTAAACCAAACTCACTCCCAATTGAGTTGTGTTGAACCAGACTACGGTCACTCTAACTTTATGAAAAGCAAGCTGTGTCGGAGAGTTGATTCACACAGACTATGGGTGCCATCCCTTCCTCTCCACTGTAGAACAGGAGGTGGGGAGGCAGAGGATGGAAGCTAAATCTCAATACCAGAGATGAGGAGGCTCCCCATTAAGGTGAGAAGAGACCACTACAGCTAGAATCACTCTAGGTACACGATCCCCTCCCCTCTGCTGAGGCTGGCTTAACTAATGGATGCCCAGATGATGTATGCCCACTGAGTGGCCATGGCCAAAGTGAACTGAACACACAGGTCCTAACCTTTCTGCCTACTCCTCCAGAGCTACCACTATGGGAATTGGGGAGCTGCCAGGGCTGGCAGAAGGCCTCCTGACACCCTGTCTAAGAGGGGGCACCCCGGATACTTACAGTAAACCCCAGCATTTTATAGTCCTTGGTATACATGGCCTTGCGCTTTTCAGTCCCGCTCCCAGGAACACTGCTAGGGTCGGACTCTGCGTCGAAGGCAATCCTCCGCAGTTCAAATATAATGTCTCTTTGAGCCTGGGAGGTGTACACAGTAGGCAGGTCAAGCAGCTACCAAAGGGAGCAAGGAAGAGAACAGCCAGTCTCTTGGGAGGGACCAGCAACGTACAGGACAGAAGGGGGCAGCTCACACTAGCGTTGACAGGACTGACACAGACCACTTCACGCAGCACTCCCAGCACACAGAGGGTGGAATGACCACAGTCAAGAAGAAATAGCACAACTTATACCAGGAAGGCCCCTAGCACCTGCCTGGTCATTGGGATCCATCTTAGTCATCATTCTTTCTTCCAGAAGGTTAAAGGTCAGGACTTGAAGGACATAGAGCTGATGGGCCATCTCTGTTTTGATTGGACGATTCCCCCGGATCACATGCTAGAAAAAGCAAAAGCAGGAGCAGGGCTCAAAGGACTGTCTCTTCTTGAAAAGTCACATCCACACTGGGGGTGGGGCAAGTACACAGGACAGGGATCACCTCCTCCCTCCACAGAGCCTGCATGCTCTCGAAGAGGCTGGAGTGGAAGGGGGCTCCACCCAACCAGAGCAGGTTCATGCAGGCCTTTGTCTCCATTCTTGAGCAGGGGAGGTGGGATGGAGCAGACATCGAGGGAGGGAGACACACCATCGAGGTGAGAATAGGCCACCAGACCTAGACCCACCAGGCTTGCACGACACAGGACTGAAGCCAGGGCAACAGCCAGTGCATGGAAGAGGGCCACTGGCAGACAGACTTTCCAGTCTATCACTTTAAGTGATACGCAGCTACCTACAAGGAGGGCCATTTGACTTTCCTCTCCAACCTCATACCACCCTCCTAGTCCTTTCTCTCCTTGACTCTCCTGTCACCCCATGTAAGCCCTGTATCCCCCAAACCATGCCTCTGACTATCATTGAGTATCCTCTCTATCCTCCCACTGTGGACCCAACAGCTTCCTTTGACCTGATGCCTCTCCTCACCTTCTTTCACCTCCCAGCTGTCTTTCTCCCTGCCTGTCTTGGCTAATCAGCTTGGGTATCTCACATGGGTCTCTCAACCCCTGTCCTTATCCCCACAACACCCTGCTTTTCTTTTCTTCCTTCCTCTCTGGACTTCTCAACCAATACCCCTGCCCCAAGTCCTGAGTCCTGTCACTCTGGGTTCTTGTCCAGATGCTACCATGTCCTACTGTGTCCATCAGGTCTTACTCTATAGCCCTGACGTCATCTAGAACCGCTCTGTACAGTGTAGCAGCCACAAGTCACTGTGGGTATTTGTGCTTGTGGCTCAGTCACAGCAGCCACCCTCTAAGTGCTTGACAGATTCTCCATGGCTCAGGCCAGCAGCACAGCACAGAGCATTACAGCAGCATGGGACCTCCACACAACCCCGTCCTAGCACTAACTCAGCAAAGCTCCCCTGACTCGACCCCCCCTCCCCCATCAGCTCTGACTCTAGACCAGCCTTTTGGAACCTATGCAGTACAAACCGATGACCCTGGGCTCACATGGCTAGTGAACACTGGCCAGGTCCAAACTATGGTATGCAGAGTCATACAGCAGACCAGGAAGCCTTAGTGTGAAAAGAGAAGGCTGGCATGTGTCATGATGCTTAAAACACATCTCTTGCGTGTGGAAATGTTTCAGGTATCATGTGTTAAATACACCGGACATTAAGCTCCATCTCTCCCATCTCAAGTCCACGACAGGCTTGAGTTGTATTTCCTCCAGCTGGGCCTAGACCTCATCCTCAGCTGTGGTCCTCAGGCGGTCTGCTGTTTCTACATCTCCGCTGCCCAGTATGGTTGCCACTTAAAGTCATCCATTCGGACCCCTGGTCTTTCCAAGTAGCATCCTCTCTGGACAGAACTTCCCTAAGTGGAATGTGTATCTGCCCAGCTGCCCTCAGAACAAAAGTGGGAAGTCTCCTCCCTCGATCTCCTGCTGACTCATGTCCTCTCCATCTCCCTAGCATGTCTTTTGCTAGCTGAAACTCAGGTGTCCACTCAGCACCCTGCAACGTCATGCTCTGTTCTGTTCTCATAGCCAGGGGCTCTGCCACCCTTGTCTCCTCTACATCTCGTCTACCTTGCCCCCAATTCCTCAACTGCCCACTCTCTCTACCACCCTACTGCACCCGTGTGTCCACCCCTAGTCCCTCCTCCTCACATCTCTCCCTCCCTCATGAGATGGCTGGGAAGAAAGGTGAACATCAATATGCACTTGGGTTTTTGTCCCCTTTCTCAGGTGAAGAGGGAGGTGGGTGCTCTACCAATGCCACAGAGCTCTGGAGTCGCTCAGACACTTATCCACTGCCTGGGAGATCAGTTCAGTCCTGTGGCTCAGATGTCTACTCCGAGGGATTCTCTTCTAATCCATCAAGCTAAGTCTCAAACTCAGTAGACTTTCCCGAAAAGTGCCTCCTCACACCCACATGAAGAGGGAGGTACCCTGGCCTGTTCTGGAGTGCCCACAAGAATGCATAGGAGACTGTGCACCTCCCACCCGGTAGGGGCAGTGTTCAAGCATTTGCTGGGAGCAGGGGCTGCAGTGACCTGGGGACCCAGTCATGCCAGGTAAAGCCGCAGGTTTGCTCAGATACTCTGTCTCTCTCAAAAACACGCACACCTACATACATGCCCCAGAGAAGTTTCCCAGATGCTGTGCACCCTGCCAGGCATGCTCTGTGCAGTCCAGTCTTCACACCTAGCTAAGCAAATCAAAGCCCAGGGATTCAGGGTCAACTGCTCAAGATCACAGCAAACTAGAAAATGGCTAAAGTCCATCATCAGCACCAAATCTTTATGCTTGACTCTGATGTTTATTACCATGATTGCCATCTCTGATTTCTTTCCTTTGTTTTTGACAACTAATAAACTCTCTTCCTTTTAGCCCCAATTTCTGATCCCCTCCCCACCCCTACCTGCTGCCTTCCCATACCCCACGTCACCACCATGGTGACAAGAATGAAGACCTCCTTCCAGACTCCTCTTCAACCCCTCAGCAGGTGCCCAGCTCTTGCAGCATGGTCTGTGGTGACCTAGAAGCCAACCGTACCTCTACCACCATCTTGAATCTCAGCCATGCCGGGAGGGAGACTAAAGCCTGACCTGAGCAGGTGCTCAGTACAGATCTGCACCTAGTTCCACCCTGCACTGCTGGGCTCTGTGGTCAGACTGGGTGTCTTGCCTGTGTACCTGATACTTGCAGCTCCTTGAAAGGCTTCCTGACCCCTCCCCCGCAAAGCAGATCTCACCGACCCTGCCTTCTCCTGGCCATGGCTGTGCTGGACCCCACCTTTCCTACCAGAGCACAAGGTTGAGAACAAGTCCACCGCCCTCAGCTGTCAGTGCCCTGTATGCCCCAGGTTTCTGAATTTCTGAGCTGTTGCTGGTTCTCCTTTTTTTGTATTTATTTAACAGTTTTGAAGTCATAACAAGCAGTAGAGATGGCTTTCACCTCTTCTTCCTGGAAGGGTTGCAGTCTCTTAGCTGCAGTAGGGATATGTAGTGGACCCCAAAAGGAGTGGCACTATTAGGAGGTGTGGTCTTGATGGAGGAAGTGTGTCATTGTGGAGGCGGGTTTTGAGGTCTCGTATATGGTCAGTCACACCTGTTGAGACAGTCCACTTCCTATTGCCTGCTATCAACATGTAGCAGCAGCTCCTTCTCTACCACCATGTCGTCCTGCACACCAACATGCTCCCTTCCATGTCAATAAAGGACTGACCTCTGAAACTGTAAGCCACCACCTCAATTAAATGTTTTCTTTTATAGAAGGTGCAGTGGTCATGATGTCTCTTCACAGCAATAGAAACCCTAACTAAACAGGATGGCTTCCCAGAGGCAGCTTGGTTCAGACAAGTCCAAGAAAAAGCTCAGGTTTCAGAATGACCTAGCACCTTAAGAAGTAGTAACAGTGAAGCTGTTCTGTGCCCCCTGCCCCAGAGCCCCCAGTGGAATGAGGACTACCAGCAACAGCAACAGCATTAACAAAAGGCAGTTGCCAGGAACTCACGTTCAGGATTATGGAGCGCAGGTGCTTCTGTGCAAAGGCGTTGGCCATGTCCTAGGGAGGGAAGCAACAAACAGGTAAGGCAGGTGGTCCCTGGGACTGCTGTAAGGGGACGGTGTCCTCGCAGTCTTGAAGGTTTTCCTTCCAACGGAAAGCGAAGAAACCCACCGACCTTCACATTCATTTGACTCTAAAAGTTTCCCTGCTTCTTTTCACAAGTGCAAATGGACTCAGACAGTCCTTAAACAGGCACAAAAAACTGAACATCTTCACAGGGAACCAAGACTGCTTGAGGACAAGACACATGTTACAAGGATGCTGGTGATGGACACTGCACGCAGAGCACACAGCAGTACATGCACCACTCCAGGCAGATGGCCACAGCTGAAGAACCCGAGCAGCACTCTCCTCCAAGACCAGGGCCCTGGGCCAGCACCAATGCCTGGTTACTTGTTTAGAGGGGCGTGCTGTGTGCCTTTGGGTAATCTCTCACAATGGACTCAGCTTTTCCATCAGATTTGGCTCAAACTTTGACAGTAATATTTTATTTATTAACTATCCAGAAATAAAATATCCTAAGAGATGCATCCTCCACGGAGATTTTTAAGGGCCCACCGGTAGATTCTGACATCTTGTAAAAAAATACATGAGGGCTACAATGATTATCACGCAAGCTCCTCCTCAGCTCGCTGGGGATCACTCTGCCATGACACTGTCACCCTGAGGAGCTGCTGAAATTTCACCTAAACAAAATGGTCCTATATCAGGATGCTTCCAATATTATCACAGCTTTTCTCAATTTCTTGGTCTCTTCCTTCTAATACCAGCATTGTCTTAGTGATATTAATTACAGAGACTCCCTTCTAATACCAGCATTGTCTTAGTGATATTAATTACAGAGAGTCCCTTCTAAACTGCAGCCTTGGCCACCTTTAGAGATGACTGTAAGTCAGCGGGCCTGAGGGAGCTGCTGCTCCTGTGTGCTCCCTCCTGTTTCTAAGCTTCTGTTCATGTTCCACATGTCTGGTCAGGAGCATCTGAGTTCATTGTGACCCCCGAGCACATCCTGGCCAGCAGAGGACGGTGCCTGGAATGTTAAATACAAGACATTAAGACTAAACCCTAAGTGGACAACTCACAGAGAGGCACTACCAGCAGACTAGAGCTTCCCCTTGGCGCTGCATCCGGGAGCACACCCTCCTTCAGGCCCTTCAGGTGACCTCTCCAAAGCTCCCTCTAACCAAGAATAAGCACTCAAATTCTTTTTAGCCTTAAAAAATTGTATGAGTAGCCGGGCGGTGGTGGCGCACACCTTTAATCCCAGCACTCGGAAGGCAGAGGCAGGCGGATCTCTGTGAGTTCGAGACCAGCCTGGTCTACAGAGCTAGTTCCAGGACAGGCTCCAAAGCCACAGAGAAACCCTGTCTCAAAAATCAAAAAAAAAAAAAATTGTCTGAGTGTTTTGATTGCATGTGTGAGGAGGCTAGAAGAGGGGGTGCTGGATCCCCTGGAACTAGAGTTAGAAATGACTGTGAACGTCCATGTGGGTGCTGGAGTCCTCTGCAGGAGCCAGACCATCTCTTAGACCTCAAACTCCCTTTTGTAAACTGTCTAACCCTTCTCATTATCTATCTAGGAACAGTCCAGAAAGGGCCTGGATTTACCCTCACTCTGGCTTTGGCAAGGAGGTGACACATTCTTGGAATCATATGGAAGAAAGTCAGGCTGTTTCTGCATCTGATTCCAAGCTAATTCCAGACTTTCACAAAGGTGTCCTGAGGGAACGCCTGGCCACTCTCCCAGAGCAGGCCACCCTCCGTCCATCTATGGCTCTCACTATGGAGCCTTTCTAGCATCCCAATAAACAGACATGTCACCTGTCCAGGGCCTTGCTTCCCTGAGCAGCCAGTCCAGTCCATATGCTTTGACACCCCCTACCCCCAGGAAGAGTTAGGCCCTCTGCAACAGCAGTGCTACTTACAGTGGCAGGCAGGTCTAGAGGGTTAAGGTGCTTGTCCTGCCAGCAGAAAGCAAAGACACAGAGAGAAGCAGACAGGGTGAGCGTTCGGCTTATGGTTAACACGACAGGAAGGGAGATGGTCACAGAGTCACACCATCCAGACAGATAGGACAGACAGAACATGGATGCTTCTGCTCCTCCCTCTAATAAAGGAACTTTCCAGAGCCTGGTGCATGGCCCCACTTGAACTTCATTTAGTGGCTCATGATAGTGACAGAGAGTTAGAAAGTCTTACTTCTGTACACTATGTATGCCTTTAGCAGAGATCTGGGACGTTAGGGCTGGAAGGGTGCTTAGAGCTTGTTTCATTTTGTCCTTTCATTTCACAAAAAGGGGAACTCAGACTTGGAAGGCTGGTCACGGGCTTAGTCAGAGGAAGGACAAGCACCTGTCCAGGTCCTCCACTCAGGGCAGTGTCAGCCCCATTAACCAGCTGCCAGGTGAGCTCTCCTGTGACCTAAGGACAGTGATCAGGGCAGATGCTGTCACCCCCACAGTTATAGGTAAGTGACTAAAGATGAGACAGGAAGAGCTTGTCACGACCACCTGCGCCACACAGCTGGTGAGCGAGGACGGAGGCTGAGGATGTAGATCAGGGACTTCCACAGGTGAAACTTGGTGCCCAGCCCCAATTCAGCCCCAGTGGCAGTCAGAGGGTCTCCCCTTACCCCTTCCTCTTCTCGGTCCTCTAGCCCAGGAATTAGCAAACTAAAGGCATATTGGGTGTGTTGTCTGTGTAAATAATTTGACTGGAAGACAGCTGTACCAGTGTTTACCTCCTGTCTGAAGCTGCTTTTGGCTACAACAGCCAAACTTAACAGGTTGCCACAAGAAGTAAAAAAATATTTACCTTCCAGCCTTCAGAGGAAGCCCATCAGAACTCTGCCCTGATCCCAAAAGCAGGTCCCCCACCTCCCAGTTCCTTCCTGGGGCTTCCTTAGCAAAAACACCCTACTGGGCTCTGGCGGGAAATGTTGGGAAGGAGCACTTGGGAGCACTGCTGGATCCCTCTCTTTGCCCTGAAGAGCAGGCACTGTGGCATTTCTCTCAGAAGAGCCCAAGAGAAAAGTTTGGAAAGGCAGCTACAGACCTGTCGCTTGTCTTCCGGGGCCTTCAGGAACAGTGCATTAATCAGAGCGATGGCGTAGGTCTGGATCTCCTGGTTAGAACTGTGTCAACAGAGACAGAGGCAAGGGAATCAGGGGACTGCAGAGCAAGAGGATGATGCTCACAGACAGCTTAAAACACTCGCAGATTGTGATCAAAACCTGGGGCTAAGTCAGAAAAGCATTTTGCGCAGGCGCACACTTGACCCCGTAATTCACGGGAGGGATTTATCCAAGATAGTAATCAGGAAGCTATGCATGATTTATTGACGAGCTGTTACACTAGAGTCCTATTAAAAAGACAAGAATGTTAAGTAATCCAAATGCTCTCACTGGGGGCTGTTTAATATGCGAGACTCCTAAGGGCCTCCTAGAAATCTTGCTTTGGGGTGAAGATTATTAACCTGGGACTCAGAGATGGGTTTGGAGTATCTGTGAAGCCCAGATATGGTACAGAGAGTATCTAGCTGACTGTGTGTGACCTTCTCAAGGAGAGAAAAGCTCAGCTGGTACTCGTTTCCACAAACATCTGGGATGTAGAACAGGGTTAGAAGCATCCTTGTAAAAGAGCTTGATATGGGAAAATGTTCAAGATGAATTATTCAGCCAGAAAAAAAGAAGAAAAACGTAGGTACATATGAATGTAGAGCAAGATCTAAATTTTGGTGAAAACATACAAAGGAAAAAGCTACGGGACGTTCAACTTAGTGTTCAGCAGTGGTCCTGTCTGGAGTGGGGTGATGAGCAAATAATGTACTATGTTTTTCCGTATTTTCAAAGTTTGACTACAAATTTATCTTACTTTAAGTAAATAAAATAATCATAAGCATTTCCCCAGAATCATATAATGCTGGCTTGGGGCTTCTATCTGCCATACTGTGGGTGCCTCATATGTACACTGGTGACAGAAGTCTAAGGAATGTCACAATTTTCTACTGTTCTCAGGGAGAGCAGCTAAGGTCACCTCCAATTCGGAGAGGAGGAAAGAAGAGTAAGGTTGCCGGGACCCATGAAATCTCTATCAAGAGTCTGTGATCTCTCTATCCTGGCTCTTTGAGTATGAAAGTTGGAGCTGAGGAATCCTTTAAAAATGACAAGATGACGCCAGAGGTGGTGGTACCCACCTGTAATTCCCAAATGTGAGAGGTGATAGGAAAAGGAACATGAGTCCAGGGTCAGCAATGGACAGCATGGGTTCACCCCTCCTCCCAAAACACCAGTGACAGGTGGGATCAGGGCACACATATGTGTATTCTAGATTAATGGGGAAACGGGTTAGGAGCACTCCTGGGTTGTGCTGGCTAGCTTTATGTTGCTTGACACAAAGTAGAGTTATCTAAAAGTGGAGAACCTTAAATGAGAAAATGTTTCCATAAGAACGGGTTACAGGGCATTTTCTTAATTAGTGATCGATGGGGGAGGACCCAGCCCATTGTGGGTGGGGCCATCCCTGGCCTGGTGGTCTTGGGTTCTATAAAAAAGTAGGCGGCTGACCAAGCTAGTAAGCAGCAGCCCTCTATGGCCTCTGCATTAGCTCCTGACTGGATTCCTACTCTGTTTGAGTTCCTGTCCTGACTTCCTTTAATGACGAACAGTGATGTGGAAGTGTAAGGCAAACAAACCCTAAACTCCCCAATTTGCTTTCAGTCATGGTGTTTATAGTAACCCTAATTAGGAGAGAAACTGGTCCCAGGAGTGGGGTATTGCTGTGACAGACCTGTCCATATATTTCTGGGAGGACTGTAGAAGGACTTTAGAACTTTGGGCTATAAAAACCATTGAGTGTTCAAAGCTTGGAGAGCTGTTCTGTGGGAGCCTGGAAGATAAGAACGCTGAGAAAAATGCAGAGGCTGATGACCTGGCTTGTTGAGTTCCAGAGGGAGGCAAAGACTTTGCCAGTACATCTGTGTGAAGAAGCTGTGTGTCTGCTCAGCTGGAGCTGAAGAATCAGCTGTGATTAGCAAGGGACCAGAACCATTGAAGCGAAACCGTTGCTTTACTGGGACACTTGATGCTGGTTTGTTGAAGCTGAGAAATTAGCAGTGATTAAGAAGAGACCAGCATCACGGAGGTGAAATCTGGAAAGTGTTTCCTGAGAGCACAGGGAAGCTGTGTTCCAGAGGCAGCCAAGGTTGGTACCTCATGTAAGAGTCACCCAGGTGGTACTGGTTTTAAAGACATGAAGGAATACTGGAGAGCACCAGTGGCGTGGCACTGGGAGAGGCCAGGAGAGGCACTGGGGAAGGTGCAGCTGGAATGCAGTAGAAGCCCCAGGACTGAAGGGGCCATGCAGAGAAGTTGAGGCGTGGCACTGTGAAGAGAACCTATTAGTGAAAGCGCAGCCCAGCTGCAGCATGTGACCCCAGCGTCTTGGAGATGCTGGTACCCAGGATGGCCACCAAAAACAGCAGCAGCAGTGGAGTGGAGGCAGCCTGAGCCCAGAAGACAAGCTGTGTGTGCTGCAGGAGGCGGAGCTGGAGAACTGACCCAAGCCCCTCAGAGGATTGTGAGTTATTTACAGATAGAGTTTGGTTTTGCTTTGTTCAGACTGTGACTGTGCCCTGGTTCTTCCCTCTTGAAGCAAGAAAGTATTTATTTTTGATTTTACAGGAACCCACAGTTGAGAGACTTCAAACTTTTTTTAAAAAAAAAAAAGATTTAAGACTTTTATAGAGACTTTGGATTTTAAAAGAGACTAAATTTTTAAAGAAACTACTTCTAAAGTGCTTGAATTTTGTATGTCTATGGGATTTTTTAAGCTTGTAAAATGTTTTCTATTTTGACGTCTTTATTAATGTGTGGTCTTAGGTGCCTCGTTAGCGCAGTAGGTAGCGCGTCAGTCTCATATTAATGTGTGGTCTTGGGGAAAGGAAAAGATGTGGACTCCTAGACAAAAGGTCAGTTGTGCTGACCAGTTTTATGTCAACCTGACACAAGCTAGAGTCATCTGAGAGAAGGAACCTCAAGCAAAAAAATGCCTCTGTAAGATTGGGCTGTAGGCAAGCCTGGAGAGCATTTTCTTAATTAGTGATTGATGGGAGCCACTCCTGGGCTGGTGGTCCTGGGTGAAGCTGCATCTACCCGTCTTGCATCCTCAGGGCCCCACAGGGCATCCAGCCCATTCCAATCAAGGCCAACAAGCAGGAAGGAGCTTCAGTGTCAATCAACAGGGTTACCACCCTTCTTTAGGCAAGTCTGGTCCCTTTAATCATGAACACTAGCTCCAAGTGGTGCCTGTGTGTCTCCTGCTTTTAATACAGGCTAAATGTGTGTTCTGATAAAGTAAGTTTGCTAAAAAAAAAAAAAAGCAAACTAAAACCATCTGGTTTTTAAATTTCCCTTGACCCACATAGGTATGGAAGGTAGAGATGACTTATAGATCCAGAGATGAGAAAACCGAGGACAAAGGACTCAAGTAGGTAATTCAAGGCCAAACCCTGGCATGCCAGAGCCTGGGTCTGAGCTGGCATCCCAAACTCACACGAAGCCCAAATTTCTGGATGTTGTCATCACACTGTTGCCACCATAGTAAATGACCACCCGACAAACCAAGCTTCCATTTACATCAGGAAGGAGCTTCAAAAATGGCTGAGTCCTTGTTTCCAGGGAGCTCAGAACTTCAGATGGCAACTGGTGATGAAATACAGTATTTTACATAAATATCATTGTCATGGGTACAAACAAGACTATCGGGCCCATAGAAGAGGGAGTGTCTAACCTTGCCTGGCAGCTGGGGTCTGAACTATGAAAAGAATTCCCACAGAGGAGGAGGAGGTGCTGAAGGAATGTGTAGGGCCAGGCAGAATTGTAAGACAGAGGATGGACTGGCCAGGGGAGGGCAGGCCCTTACTCACACTTGCAGGTGAGAGATGAGCTGTCCCACGGTGATTTCCTCTGCTATCTTCTGGTACAGGCTCTGGCTGTTTAATACCATGCTCTCTAGGATGGCCAGGGACCGCTGAAGGATAGACACATCGACCATCGGCTGGCTCACGTACCCTGCAATCTAGATCCAGGGAGAGGCACACTGGATGGGAAATTGGAGCCGAGGAAGCCCCTGATGCTCTTTTCTCAGCAGACTGCCTCTATGTGGATCACAACATCTGGTTTATGACTGCTCTGGCCAGTGAACCAGGATTCCCTCAGCATGGACGCCTCCATCTATGTGACAGTATCCACTCAACTGTGTTTCTTCAAAATGATGAACACCTTAATCCTTTTCAAAACAAGAGTTCAACTTGAGGTGGACCAGCTGTACTGACTTTTGTGTCTTATCTTTACCTGCTCTTCCACTCTACAGAGTTAGAGCATCAGACCTGGAGAATCCTTCAGCCAAACCCTCCACACACTGTCACTTCACTTCTGCCTAAGTGTTTCTAACATTGGGAAGTTCTCAATGGTTCAAGCCAAAGATGTGAACCGCTAGGCAATGGACAGCCTGGTTTTCATCCAGTTTTCTGGGCTGAGACTGCCCCTTCTGGTAGCAGACAGGATGGCAGACTTGGAAGGGCTCTTCTAGCTGCTCTGGTTCATCTTGTAACCAAGCAGGCTACTTGTCAGATTTGCACAAAGGAAGCACATTTGCAAATGAGATGCAGCTTTCTCTCAGAAGAGCTGAGGAAGCAGGTAGCTCAGAGCTGATGACTGGCTGTTTTGTGCCAGCCTCCCTGACAACCAGTTCTGCTCTGAGCCCTGTCCTTGGTGCAGGCCCCGAGAGAGAGCTTTTCCTGGGCAAGTGACAATGGCCTCTCTTGAGACCAGGCTGTGAAAACTGAGCCACATCTCCCAGGGATGCGGTCAAGAGACAAACAAAAGAGCCACTACAAGCTGCTAAGGAGGATGTTCAATGGGCCAAGGGAAGTGAATTCATTTTTAATCTGGTGACATTTCCAACATATGATGGGTTTATCAAGAAAGAACCTACAGTAAATTGAGGAGCATCTGTTAGAGTATACCACATTCAGGAGTCCTGGGAAGATTATTGCTTGAGGATGAAAAATTCAACCCCAGGGAATAAAAAGATGACTCCTGCCAGAGACTGCATACAGACTGCAGTGTCTGCTCTCCCCTTATGCCCAGAGAACGTACAGGGAGAGGGAGGAGACAAACAGAATGCTGGAGACCTCACCTGCTTAATAAAGGTGATTGAAACCATGTCCCAGGAGACAATGCCATGGTCCATGAGCTCTAAGAAGGCAGTCAGGGTGAATGCCAGCATCTCACTGTAGCTGAGACATGTGCACACACACAAAACACAGATTCAGATCCAGGGAGCACAAGTGTGAAGGCAGCTACAAAAGGGACAGCTCTCAGTAAACACCCATGGGAAATCTGCGGAAGCAGCAGTCAGTGCCTGCAGCGTCCAGTCAGCTGCAGGCCAGATGTGGCCCAGGTACCTACACTGCAAAGTCAGTGGGCGGTAGGCACCCAGGCTTGTCTTCACCATCTTGCTTCATCTCTGGGTTAGTCTGTTAGCTATCTCCCCAAACAAAGACTCTGTGAAAATGCAGTTTGCTGGGGGAACCTATGAGAGCTTATATCCCATGTTGCCCCTTAGACCGAGAGGCATGGGGTGAAAGGAACAGTTTGGGCGTGGATACACCTTCGGTTTCTGTCTGAGCAGTAGCCATGCTTGTTTTGTCTTCCCCAGCTCTAGCTTCCTCTTCTGTAAGATCAAGTTAGTCTCAGAGCGAGCATTCGTCTCACAGGGCTGTGGGAAGAGCAAGCTGATGAGGTCTGCTGTGCCCTTACAATAATGTGGTGTAAGGATTAATCGTCTGCCTTTTGTCTCTCCTTACAGATTTAATCATTCATGCAGTGGCACAGTGCTCTACAGTTAACGAGCCAGAGCCCCGTTTGCCAGAGGTAATAACACTGCTAGCAGAACTCGGGGCTGAGTGTCAGTCCCATTTCAGAGAGGAGACTAAGGTTGGTCTACAGCAGCCCAACGCTCTCCCAATGGTAGTCAGAGGCTTCTGCTTGGTGCGACTGGAGGATCCAAGACTTTACAACAAATGCCTAGGATTAGCTGCTTGGCTTGGCTGACAGTTTTGGGAGCTGATCCGCTGCCTGTGAGATTTCTGACTCCCTGCCTGTTAGCTTAGGCTCCACAGGCTTAGTTGGAGACCTGGGCCCCTGTCACTCACTGCTGATCATAAATAGGGCACAGCCACCTGAGCCTGGAGGGAAGTAGAGGTGTCCAGGGGTGGTGCCAAGTCCTGAGTTCCTCTTGACAGTGTGGAGCAGGGAAATGGCATCCAAAGGGAGGCACGTACATCAGGAGAGAGGGGATGGGATCAGGGAGGGCAGGCAGGTCACTAAGATGACAGACAGCTCCCCTCTTTCCCCTGAACCTCATCAGGCCAAGCACTTTCCATAAGTTACAGGTCTGCTGTGCACTGGCTTCCTTCCTGATGCCCACGGCCCCTACTTTCACTACTCACCTAGTACAACACTGGGTCACTCAACCCACGAGAGTCCCCTGGACTCTGAGATGCAGGACCCCAACATGGACGAGAGCTCTCTGTATGTGCACTTGGACTCCTTGCTGACACCCAGAGGTGAGAACAGGAGCCCTGTAGGTCAAGGGAAGACTTGGGCCATACTCACTGGGATAGGAGCTTGGCTCCGCTCTCCACCAGCCTCGTCAGCATGACGATGCCATCCATGTTGATGAACTCAGTGGCAAAAGTCACGTCAGCTGAGAGCTTTGCCAGCTCCTTCATGGCATCCAGCCGGGTCTCCATACTAGATGACTGGGTCCTTTCCATCAGCTGGCGTGCAGCCCGGGACTGTGAGGCCAGGGACAAAAGAGATGCCATCTGCTCCTACAGCAGGTTACTACTATGGGCTCGCAGCTGAGCCCCAGGCAGAGTTAGGTTTTCATGTGGCTTAGGAACTGCTAAATAAATGTTTATGGGACGGACCAATAAGAGAATTTGCAGAATTCTGAGACTGATCTGTAGATATCTGTATCTTTTCCTTTTCTATACCCCTACAGCCTATGGATTTATTTTAAAATCACATCTCTTTTGTGTGCACGCATGTGCATGCCATACCCTGAGTGTGGCAATTAGAGCATAAATTATAGGAGTAGGCTCTCTTCTTCCACCATGAGGTCCAAGGGATAGAACTCAGGCCATCAGGCTTGGTGACAAGTGCCTTAACCCACTGAGCCATCATGCTAGCCCCTGGTCTACAGATTTTTCTTTTAATTCCTACCAAGAAGATAAAGAAAACTGGGATATTTCCTAACTGTGCAAGTCTGCAGAAGCAGATCTGGCTTAACAGGGAGCATTTTACTGATGAGCACTACCTGACAGTAGGGGGGTACTGCTAAAAAGCCAAGCACCACCCCTGGAAGCAACGGGGGTGGGGGAGGACTGGACATCATCTGTCAGAGGACAAGGGCCCTGCCCTAGAATTTAATCTGATGACTCTGATGGATCTTTCTAATTCTAAAGTGTAATAGGCCTGACAATTAAAACTTTAAAATTCAAAGTTCTAGATCACCCCAAAAGAATCATGCTTGTGAAATGTGAAGGACGGAGGATCCGGAAGCCATGACTGTGAACAGCTTCCCAGACATGATGGCTGCCAAGGACAAACGCCTCCCACCATGGGCCCTCCCCAAGCAGGATGCTGGCCTTCTGCCATGCCTACTCATCACCTATGCTCAACTTGCTACCACACAGTCAGAATCAGCTCACTGTTTCATCGCACACACTTTGAACGTAACACTTTCTCTGGAGAGGAGCAGGAAGAGCAGACTGCCCCAGGTCTGCTTGTCTGCTCAGTGTCAGGAAGCCGGGGAGTAGAGCCAGATACCCCTCCCTTGCCTCTCTGTTACAAAAAGGAGCCTGAGCCAGACAGTAGTGGCACACACCTTTGACCCCAGCACCAGCACTCAGGAGGCAGAGGCAGGCAGATCTCTGTGAGTTGGAGACCAGCCTGGTCTACAGAGTGAGTTCCAAAACAGGCTCCAAAGGTACAGAGAAACCCTGTCTCGAAAAAGAAAAGTGGGGGGGGGGGCTGTGCCCGTTCAGGGATCACAAATCCTTCTAACCCTACAGCAGAAAATGAGTGGACAAAGAAAAAGGTCACCAACAAGACAGTCTGTAGGGCAACGGTCTGCGTCACACTTAGAAACTTCCATCCAAATGTCAACCTCCCTCCAGAGATGGCCTTCCCAGGCTGCCGCCCCTTCCACTTCATGCAGAGGTCTACAAGATGCTCTGCACTTCTGACAACTGTCATGTGAAATCAGCAGAGCCTAGTGTGTGTTTGCAAGGGGATGGCGTGTCTCGTGGAGAAGCCCCTTCACGAGTGGAGGGAGGTGAACAGGATGCTGAGGAAACTGGCCAAGCCTCACAGGTCCAAGTCTGAACTAGGCTTGGCTACTTTTTCAGTTGCGCAACAAGTGACAAGCTACTCAACCTAAGTCCTCAGTCTCCTTGTCTGTAAAATGGGCTACCGAGAATGCCTCCCTCTTGGTTCTTTGGTAGGATTAGCTGATGCAATCAGGAGGGGTTAGAGAAACAAGGTAAGTGCTGTCTGGCACTCTTCCACCTGTCCCCTCCTAGGACAAGCTGGTCCTTCCCTCAACAAGAAAACACGGCCTTAAATTTCCTACAAGGCTGAGCGTTGGTGATCACTTCTGTCGCAAGCCCGCCTCCCTGTCCTGATGCACACTGCAACCTTACCCCCTTCCCTGTACCTTCGCCCTTTCCCGTCTGAACTCATCCATGGGACACACAAAAAACTGCAAGAGAAAGAAAGGAGCCTCTAGTTGGAGAGCGGGCTGCAGGACTGGGCACAAAGACCTTTCACTTCTTTGCCAAATTTCACAAGTTTTGAAACACGTTAATGCGTTTTACCCATTTCTTACGGCAACACTTCTGGACTCCATATCTCCCGAGTTCCTGTCTTCCCCTATTTCCTTTGAGACTGAGCTCCCTGGTACAGTGCCCCCAACTGTCACTCAGAACACCTGGCTGTCCACTTTCCTGTCGGAACCGGAGCTGTGCAGTCTGTGCCTCCAGCCGCCCTGCTCTCGCTCTGCCTCCTGTACTCCTCACGAGCCTCAAGCCACTTCTTCCCTATCCTGCTCTCTGCTTGAGTCACTTCCCATCCTTCCTCACCACTACCCCCACGCCACCTACACCCCTTCTTTTTGTTTTGAGACAGGGTACTATCTGTATGATCTACAGCTGAGATTGGCCTTGACTAGCCTATAACTGAAGATGACTTTCAACTCATGATCTTCCTGCCTCTACCTCCCAATGCGGGGGTCACAGGCCTGTGCTACTACTCCAGGCTCCTCCCTTTCTGCTAGCTCTCTTTAATCATGTTTAGGGTTGTTTATATAGAATGAGAGGATCCCCTTGAGCTCTCCCTCTGTCCCCACCCAGCACTCTGCCACATTCACTAAGGTTATCTCCTAAGTCCTCCTCATGTCCATCAACCCTGTCATCCCACCGCCTTCGCTGTGTCTCAGAGGTCACTCTCCCACAAGCCTCCCTTGCCTGCCTGTGAAAGTAACTTTTGTAA
>NC_022033.1:13156347-13163395 GCF_000317375.1 Microtus ochrogaster | reverse complement strand
GCCAGCCTGGTCTACAGAGCTAGTTCCAGAACAGGCTCCAAAGCCACAGAGGAACCCTGTCTCGAAAAACCAAAAAAAAAAAAAAAAAAAAAAAAGAAAGTAACTTTTGTAACACCCAAAGGGAAGCACAGGCCACTTTCTTTGTGGATTTCCTTTCTTTCTGAGTAAGGTCTGAGCCCACAGACAGCCGAGCGAGGAACTGTGGGACTGTCTCCAGGGTCCTTGGACCACCAGTGCTGCCCCAGCACACCTTGAAGCCATGGTCTCTACACTAGCAAACAGGTCTTTCCTTCCTTCCATTAGTTCCAGCTTTACCTTCAAGGCTCAGGCTCCAGCAAAGCTTTCTGGAAACCCCCATGCTGAGGTAGGCTGCCCTCTCAGTCCCGATGCCAAGAGGCTGCCTGCTGTCCTTGCTCATAAGCTGTAGCCAGGCTGTGAGGGCGAGGGATTTCCAATAGCAGAGTCGGTCCCACCACAGCACTTGGTGTCAGGTAACTGGAATACCTACCGGGGAGATAGCCAGCTGTAAGATTGTCCCATTCTTAATGTCGCTTCGAGTCTGGGAAGCAAACAATCAAAGAAAACAAAAAGACAAGATTAAGAGTGCATGGAGGTCAATCAATAGGGACTTGCCGTCATTTTAAAAGTGCAGTTGGCTCTCCTCATCTGCAGATGATCCAGCCAGCAGTGAACCACAGATCTCTGCAGGGGGAGGTTTGCTTTGAACGGTATACGCAAAGCATTGCTGGGCAGCAGGTACTTCCTTGGCCTGCCCGCTGCATGAAGCACATTCTCGACTGGGTTTTCATGTGCATGTGTCAGATGAGAGGCAGCTATGTGACATCTGAACACCCAGAGTTTGCTGTCCTGGCCTTCTAGGGACCACTCCCCATGGGGATTGAGGGACAACTATAGTTCACTGAGCCTCTGCAGCAGGCCTCCTCCTGCTTGCTCCTTGCAAAGAGATCCTAAGATTCTCCTCAAGAGTTCCGGGTCTCAAGAAGCAAAGGCACTCAGCCACTGGGGAGCAGGCTGGTGTGCTCCATGCTGTCCAAAGGGCAGCTCTTCAACCAGGAAATGGGCCGCCTAGACAGCCAGGAAGCTGGATAGTACCATCTCCTTGGCAGGTCATTTGCAAGCTAAGTTTGCCCTGACCTTGATTACTTCATTCTCACCTGCTCAGTGACATAGAGCTGGGGCCCATCTGCGTAGCGGAGTGTGTAGTACTCCGGGTTTGGCAGTGACCACCTGTGTGAGAGAAAACAATACACCCTCTTGGCCTCTCCTCTGGGCTTGTCTAGAGCAGTAACAAATGATTTTCAACAGTGACTTAAGGACTGTCAGCTTTGGAGCACAGTGGAACCCAAACAAAGCTTTGGGCAGAGCTCCTGAGAAAGGAAGGCTCTCCACCATAGTGAGGGTCAGTACCACAAGAGGAGGTACAGATAGAGGGGCGTGAGTCTCACATACTGCCCACACCTCCCAAAGGCCACTCCTAGGTCCAAGAATAAATGAGAATCTCAGGACGCCTCAGGGACATCCTCATTAGCTGTCCTTCCTTGGTAAGACAATGACCCAGCCCAAATGGACCCCCTCTGTACAAGTTCCTCCAGGGCAGAGCAGCCTCCCCCACTCTTAGCTGTCACTGTGGAAAGGAAGTCAACCTACCCATCACACACTTCCTTGATGATGGATGCCAAGGGCCGTTTCTGAAAGAGAGGGGAGGAGATCCTTCAGCACACGGTACGCTGCCAGCAGAACCACTCAGCCTCTCTTCCCTGGGGAGGACCAGGCCCAGCGTACAGCCTTCCTGTCACTGCCCTTGCTTATGATGCCCGTGGCCTCTGGGCCTAAACACTTCCTCCTCTGTGCACCTGACCCCTCCTTACAGCTGACATACCTGGTCGATTTCAAGGAGCTGGGCATTAGCACCTGGCCATTCAATGGCCACCTTAACAATGTCTGACGGAGGAGGCATTGTTCTCAGCGGGCCCTGCTTCAAGACACAGACACAGCTGCCTGCAGAGAGAACCAAACAGAAGGGAAGGTCAAAGTGTGCCTTCCTCTTCATTCTCGCTGTCCGCTCGGGAGGGCTGAAGACAACATCTGAAGTGACACGCGAAACTGCTCGGTGCGCAATGTTCATGCCGCAGCCTCTCCTCAGGCCGCTGTCTCCTTAGATCTAATCAGCAGCAGAAATGGGACAAAGCTCTCTATCATCTGCAGCCAGGGCGGCAGCAAGATCGGCCAGTGTGACAGTCAGTGTGAGGGGCCAACAGGACTGGGTGGGAGCAGAGCTCACTGGGTGCAAATTCCCATCCTGGGGCCTCAGGAGGAGAGAAACCCATGCTCTGAAGCAGAAGGGAAGAGACAGTCTTTTCTTGGTTGAGTGGTTGGCTGAAGGGGCCAGGCCACTTCTGCTCAGCAGATCCCAGAGTCGGCAGGGCCCAGCCTGCTCTCTCCTCCCCACTGCTGTGACCACTCCTGCCCCTTCAAAGGACACAGTGTGGAGCCTCCTCCCTGTGGGATAATGTGGAATTCAGAAAATGGAGAAGAGAACTGAAACAGGAAATGCTATTTTGGTCCCTAGTGCCAAGGGCAAGGGCTGCCAGGAGCTTGAGTGCAGGCAGTAAGGATGCTCTCATACCAAGACCCCTCCAGAGGGCGGGGCTGTGGGACTGCAGCTGAGTGTGTGTCGTCCCCCCCCCATCACACCAAGACCCCTTAGAGGGCAGGGCTGTGGGAGTGTATCTGAGCCCCCTCCCAATCACACACAAAGACCCCTCTAGAGGGTGAGGAATCTGAGTGTATGCCCCCATCACACACAAAGACCCCTCCAGAGGGCAGGGCTGTAGAAGTGCATCTGAGCCCCCCCCCCAATCACACAAAGACCCCTCTAGAGGGCGGAGCTGTGGAAGTGCATCTGAGCCCCCGCCCCTCCCCACTGCCCTTGAAAATAAAGGGAAATAAATCATCTGGGGCAAGTCTGGGAGATGGGCTCATGTGACTGGTATCCTAGGCAACTCTGGTGGCTTAGTGATATTCTGGGCAGCACTGAGGCTCTCTCCAAGGTCTGACGAAGGCAGTCACTCTGCTGATGGATTATTTCAATGTATATTTACACTTCTTGCCTACAGGTTCAGGAGCGGGCGCTCTCTTAATGAAAAAGACCTTTTGCCTCCTCAAGGTTCAGCCCCTCGCTGCTGTTCATGCCGGCTAATGGGGACCGCCTGTCTCTGTTGGCGTTGCAACACCACTGTTGCTAAGCTGTTAATCGTGTGTGATATCAATTTTCCAGCTCCAACAGATGCCAGTTCTCACAGCCTGGTGGGCACAAACCTCTCTTGTGAAAAGGGTTCGTGAAGTGTGTCCTCTACACCCCCAGACAGAGAGGAGGAAGCACACACCATTTCCTGAGGGGTGGGCTGTGTCAAGAGCCAGTTGTCAAAATCATCAGGATGTGAAAGCACATCCACTGCTGCTTCCCAGCAGCCCTCGGGGAAGAGGCAGGGCAGCACCAGACTTGAAGAGGACAAGAGTGAGGCTTGGTCAGGCCCTAGTTGACCCAACTAGTAGGTGGGGTAGATGGCCAGAGCTTAGAGTCAGCCAGCTCTTCCCTCTCCCCTGAGCGGGTCTGAATTCCCTAAGGAGACAGCAGTGGGTGGCTGTCTCTGCAGCTCCTGGCAGAACCTTAATGTGCAGTTTTTATGTGCCTAGGCCCACAGCAAACCTCTAAAAGGAAACTGGCCCCACGAGACTAACTTCTGGAGGAGGGGCTCCAGGGACAGCAGGGCAGAGTGTGCTGGGCCTGGGTGGAGCTGTGACCCTGATAGCAGGATATCCCTATGTGCTGAGGTCACTTCTAAGAACTGACATGTAATTTACAACTAAGCGCACGGACCTGAAGCATATCTACACATACGTGCATATGGATACAGATTATAAAAATAGGAACACATGAGGATCCCTTAAACCTCCATCCAGTACCACTCTAGACAACGCACCTGCCCTCCTAGCTCCTACTGACTTCGCCACCACCAAGGAGCTGGGCCTGCTTTTGTGCTTCCTATAAATGGAAGTGTACAGTACAGCTTTCCAGACCATTTGTCAACAAGGGATTTTTCTTTTCAAAATAAGTGGGGCCTGGGTCAATGGCTCAGTGGGTAAAAGCACATATGCATGCATACACACGTGCACACAGTGAGCAGCAGGCACTTGGAAAGGAGCATCAGGCTGGGACGCTGTCCCTGCTGAAGAAAGCAGCAGGTGGACAGAGCCCACGACTGTCACATCTTTACCCACGTCTCTGTCTTCTGTTCTTGAAACACGAGTGTGTTAGTTCTAAAGTGCCCTGGATGCCCTTTGAGGTGCAAGTTCACGATTCCAAAGCAGAACATAAAAATGCCCAAATGTAGCCGGGCGATGGTGGCGCACGCCTTTAATCCCAGCACTCGGGAGGCAGAGGCAGGCGGATCTCTGTGAGTTCGAGACCAGCCTGGTCTACAGAGCTAGTTCCAGGACAGGCTCCAAAGCCATAGAGAAACCCTGTCTCGAAAAACCAAAAAAAAAAAAAAAAAAAAAAAAAAAAAAAAAAAAAATTAAAAAAAAAATGCCCAAATGAGGATGACCTTTCTAAAGGTCCTCAAGGAGTTAACCCTTATTCTGCCATCAGGAAACATGCCAAACTCTCTGGGCTCCTTCCTGAGCACTCCCTTTGAAGGTCGCAAGCTGAGTGTGTCGTCACTACTTTGTTTTGGTTCCAAGTAATTTAGTCATCACATCAAATCAAAGCTGGTCTTGAATGATTCATTTCAAAACTCTACCCATGTTATACAGAGCAGGAAAATCTCCAGCCGCCCAGGTCACCCAAGGGATGGTAACAAGCCCACAGTCAGCGACTGTCTTCCTCACAGACATGCAGACTACTGTCCCAGCTGAAGGAAAGGAAGAGAACACTTGGCTTTCGTGGACAAATCCAATCCCATCTCTGAACTTGAAGGACACTGACTGAAGAGGCTGGTGGTAACAGACAAGACAGCAGGAAAGTCACTGCCCCAGCGAGAGTGTCAGGACGAGCCAAAGCTACTCACAAACCAACGCCATAGGAAAAGCCATGAGCCTCACAGAGGAAGCTATCCCGCACAGCTGACATGAGGCCAAAAACCAGCAATGAGAAAAAAAAATCAAGGGATAGGCAAAGCCTGACCACTTTCCAAATGCCACGGAGACACTTCTTAAATAAAATGCCCCGTATCCTGCCAATGACAGCCCTTTTACACTGTGTTAGCCTGCATTTCTGTTTTCTGCAAGGGAAAAGTCCAAGTCTAAGACTGGCCCAAGCTGGGAGAAACTACAATAGAGGCCAAAATAGACAGTGGTGTCATGGTGCGAGATGATGGATGTACCCAGTGGGCACTCAGCTAGCACTGGCTAAATTCATGAGCAAAACCCACTTAGGGAGGGCTGGTTTGCTTTCAGTGGCCCACTCACAGGGTGACTCTGGGTCCTCAGACATGACACTTGTGTATAGACAGCCTCTAACTCATTGCTTCTCTGTCATTTTATAGCTGATGCCTCAGGACCCTGAAAACATTTTTTTTAAAAAAAATAGGAAAGGTGGTCAAAGTTCAGAGAAATTCACCCTCCATCCTATTCATCCGACAGGAAGGGAGAGAGGGAATGGAAGAGAGGGAGGGATGCAGGGGGGAGGGGCAAGAGGGAAGGGAATTACATCAGAACTGGGTCTCAGTGATGTCCAAGTTCACTGTCTTCCCTCCACACTGTCCTTCCTTTGATGAGGTAACATTAGCTAACAATTATACAGGCGAAGGAAGCTTCCTCCCTCCTCCCTCTCCTTTACAGAGGTACTGAGATTCTAAGTCAGGGTTCTGAGCTTGCTAGAGAGCACTCTGCATCCCCAGCCCTGTTTTAATCTTACTGTATTTTATTTTTATTTTAAGGCAGTGGGGAGGGGTCTCATAAAGTTGCCCAGGCCTGACTTGTAATCCTCCTGTCTCAATCTCCTAAGCAGCTAGGGTGACAAGCCTGTGCCACCTGGACCCCACAGCCAATCTGTAGGGATACGTATTCTACATAAGGGAAGTCAGGGGTATCCTAAGTCACCTGGAGGCACCTGGTCGCCAGGTGTTAAGTGTTAGAAAGCCGTACCAAAGAAGGCAACCTTGTGTGTGAACATCCCAGCTGCTCAGTGGAGACTTCAAGTCCATGCACTGAAAGGCAAAGCCAGATGTGCCCAGAGCCCTATCCAACAGGAAATGGTCCTCCATGGTCTACAGAAGGCTGCCCACACTCCCACGGGTGGTGCTTGGGCCAGTCTAGGCAGACCCTTCCTGGCTGCTTGTGGCCAAGTTCCCTCGTTTCTCCTGTACCTTTCAAAAGTCCCTTCTACTAGCTGTCAGAGAGCTCCTATCCAAGCTTCAGAACCCAGCTGGGACATCACCTCCCCTTTGTAGCACTCTTCATTGTGTGTGCACTGTTCCTACATTGTGTCCCCACAGATTTCTTCACTAGCTCCTCCTACCGAAAAGGACCTCTGTACACCAAAACCCTGTGGCTCTGGCTTCTTCCACTTCCACTAACTAGAGCTGGCTCCCAACAGGCAGGAGGCAGGAACTGTTCCCATCAAGTCCGGAAGCCTTGCAACACAATATCCCCACACAATCCTGTTTTCAGAACGAACTTAGAACAAGCCTTACTGAGGAATCTAGCTAGGGGAAAACAATATCTTCTCCTTTCCCCAGGACCACAAGGAGGGAGGAAAACGGAGCAGGACTTCCCAGACAATGCGCACTCAGGGATGAAGGAGCTCCTTGCAGGGAAACCCTCTAGCACGTGTCTGCTTACTCTGATTTCCATCTCAGAAAGGAAGTGGGAAATTAGGTCGAAGCAATTCAATAACATTGCAAAATTCTCAGGGCTATAAATAGCCACTCGCTCCACCACTCACAGCAGTGCAAACAATTCAACAGCCACCGTCCAGCATGAGAGCCCTGAGTCCCACTCCCAGCCCACCGCCCCTGGAGAGCTC
>NC_022033.1:13153137-13156031 GCF_000317375.1 Microtus ochrogaster | reverse complement strand
GGAGTCCCACTCCCAGCCCACGGCCCCTGGAGATCTCTGGAGTCCCACTCCCAGCCCACCGCCCCTGGAGAGCTCCCGAGTCCCACTCCCAGGTGGCAGCCCCTTCTGGCCCAATGATTCTTTGCCCTTCTTCCTCCCCAGCTTTCTTTATTCATGGCCTCAGGGATGCTAGGCAAGTCTCTGGGCCTGAGCAAGACCCCAGTCGCCTGCAGCTGCCTTGAAGGCACCACAGATACAAAGATGATCAAACAAACGGAAGAGGTTCACACAGATCCAAGAGTCCTGGAAGGACAGCACCAATGCTGCCCTCCAATGACACAGTTGGCACAGCTGAACATGGCAGTACAGGCACTCCAACAGAACAATCTCCAAGTGGCTTCTGGAAGAGGTGCATCAAGAAGGAAGGTTTCGTCCAGCACCCCTGCAGGGAAGCGTCAGGCTGAATCCACCAGCAGAACTGGAACCCAGCTTCGAGAGGGAAGACAATCTCTCCCAGGAGGTGTAGGGGAGAGAGGATGCCAGAAAGTTACCAGCTCCCCCTGCCCCCAGCTGGTAGGGATCCCTGTGTACTTTCTGATCTATGCTGCTTGCCATGAGTGGAGGAGGCCTGGGTGAGTTTGGTTTATGTTTCCTGTGACAGAATGCTGCCTCACCAAGGAGGTAACTACAGGTCACACCCTCTTTTTAATCAAGCTCACAATCTCAGTAGAGGCTTCTGCCCTGTGATCTTTTCATCTGAAGAATGACTCAGTTTCCCTCAGCTAAGCCACACTAGAGTGTGGCCCTTAGGTGCAGAACAGGAACTGCCACAGGAGAGAAGATCAGGACTACCAAACCCACATAAACTGAGGGATCTCCTTTGCACTGACATTTGAACACAGGCCTCGCCCATCTGTGGCTAAGGGCTACCATGTGAAAAAGCAACATATGTGTTAAGAGGCTGCATGGCAACTTTCCCTGAGCTCATTCACGCTGCAGCCACCTTACGGAACTTCTGTTCTTGGAGGACGGTGGGTAATTGGTCTTATCAAGACATCCACACTTAGGCCAGCTCCATGGTGGTGTCCACACTTATCCCTGTGCAAATCATGCACCTCTCACCCACCCCTTTGAAACCATGACGACTCTGCCCCTTTGCTGTTCATCAGCTCCAGCACCCTGTCCAAATGGCCACCTTCTACAAGTCCTCCCTTGTGGCTTCCTAATCCTTGACCCTCAGGTACTGGTGATGGTGCCAGTCCTTGCTACACAACTTCACGACTGTGGATTTTATAATCCTGCCTCTGAAAGCCTCTTACCCGGTAACTAGGCAAATGGCATACTCCTTAGGAGCCAGTCTCCTCCAGCTCACACCCTCTGGATTGGGACCTGCCTTCAGATGCAATTCAAAGTGGTTCACAGCATCATGAGGTCGTGAAAAAGGCCCTGGACCAGCAGATCTCAACCTGTGGGGCACGATCCCTCTGCAGGTTAAACAACCCTCGCACAGAAACCCAAGATCATCCAGCATATAAGATATTTATATTATGACTCATTTTACAGAAGAAAAATCAGTTATGAACATATAAAATGAGAATAATTATATGGTTGGGGGTCATCACATGAGGAACTGTATTAAAGGATCATAGCATTAAGAAGGTTGAGAACCACCGCTCTAGATCAATGGCTCTCCAAACTGGCTGTGTACCCCCAGTAGATGGCTGGGTCACTGAAGTCTCCTCCAGATGATTTTACTGGAGGCTGAGATGGAGATCCTGCTCCAGGAAGGGAAGCACCCTGAGGACAGGGTCACTGGATGACACACCTCCTCCCTATCTACCAGCTGTCCCCAGTTTTCAGTACAATGCCTAGCACAGAGCTGAGCCCATAGAATTCCACCCAAATGCCCTCAGGCCTCACTGTCTTTAAAAGTAATGAACCATTAGTGATGGCATTATCCATTTCCCGAAACTCGTACATCCCTGACGATAATTGTTGAGACAAGTGGTTCACAAAGGGTCAGATTTCAGGGGGAATAAAAACAAAGAGAGAAAATATGGATGAATTTTAAGAATGTTTCTCAGGCCAGGAGAGATAGCTCAATGGTTAAGAGTACTGGCTGCTCTTGCAGAGGATCTGGGTTCAAACCAACACTCACATGGCAGCTAACAACAGTCTCTAATTCCAGTTCTAGGGGATCTGATGACCTCTTCTGGGCTCCACAGGCACACATATGGTGATATAAATACCTACAGGCAAAACACCTATACACATAAAACTAAAAAAAAAAATTAAAAAACTTTCTCACCAAATGGTTACACACAGAGAAAGAGCTTGGCTAGGGTGGAGCTCAGCAGGCTAAGAGTGGCCTGAGTTGTCCCTAAAACCGGAGGCTATGGGCCCAACTCCTTCAAAAGAGACCATAACAACACAGCATTGTTCTCTGAGAATGAGGCCAAGCCTTTCCTCTCATTTCATAAAGAAGAGAACTGAGGTCCAGGGGAACTAGCAAAGCCAGGCCAGGGCAGGACACCAGTTAGGGACAACAACAACAAAAAGCCCAGCCTCCACTTCTGGGGCACTCCTCCCCTGCCACATAGCTCTGCTGCAAGCACAGTGTCTCTGGACTGGATGTGGAGGCAGGGAATGAACTGTTTTCCAGCCCTGACCCTCCCATGAAGCAACGGCACTGAGTGATTAAGGGTGTGCATCCTGGAGCAGCCAGACCTGCATCTGGATCCCAGCTTTGACAGCCTCCCTATTACAGCGAAACCAGGGATTAGAACCAACCACTTCATGTGAGCATGAAATGGGATAATGTATGTAAAGCGCTTCACGTAATACCTGGCACAAAGTAGGAAGAATTCAACTGTGTGAACTGAAAAACTCCTGGAACCACGTATCCCAGCATGAAG
>NC_022033.1:13143860-13152612 GCF_000317375.1 Microtus ochrogaster | reverse complement strand
GGAGAACAAGTGCCAGGGCAGTGGGGAGAGGAAAACCCACAAAAAAAAAAGTGGTGTTGTTGCTACTATGCTCAGTGGAGACACTTATTCTGGTCCCACTGCAGGAACATAACCGTTACTCAGCCACTAGGTCCTAGGAACCCCAGTTCAATGAGCACTCCCAGTAGGGTGAGGAATTCAAGTGCCTTAAGCAGCCAAGCATGTAAGTAAATAAACCAAGCAGCTTCCACACCGGGGACCCAGCGAGCTATGAAGCTCTACCCTGCCTACAAGTTCAAATTCAGTTTCTTGGGGTGGACACGAACACACACACACACACACACACACACACACACACACACACACGACACATTCATCACACAGCTGGACCAAGACACTACTTGGCAATTTCTGACACAGAAGGGATTCTGGGTCTTCCCACACCATGTGCTCTCTTGTACACACGCTAGTCATCTTATGTGATACGATTCTGTTTACGTCCATCCTGAACATCCTGAAGACGAAGGCTCTCACATTGTGCAGCCACCTCAAGTGACCCAGAACAACGCTGCAACAGTGAGCACCTGGAGAACTAACTGACTGCCAGCTCTGGTCCAGTATCCCAGGCATCTCTGAGATCCTACAGGTCATGGAAGGTTTTCTGCCCTGATCCTGGAACCAGGCTGCAATAACGCGGATGGGCTGAGGAATGGTGACTTGGTCAGAAGACTTGCCTTGTGGGTTTTTCTTTTCCTTTTGAGTTGGAGTCTCACTACACTGCCCAGACTGGTTTTGAACTTCTGTATTCAGGGGATCCTTCTGTCCCAGCCTCCATAGTGTCCGACTAAAGGTGCACACCTCCAAACCCAGGACAGGTTTTCCTTAACTACGTTTGCTTGTAAGCCACCTAGGAAGACATGACCTAGACACAGAGAATGCTAGAATATGCTAAATATTAGTGCGATTTTTTTTTAAAGTCTACTCCTCACTAACCATACCCCAAACTTTCTTGGCACCTCTTAGAGGTAGCATCAAAGCATAAAAATTATGAGATTCAAGAGTAACAAACAAGCTGGGCATGGTGATGTATGCCTTTAACCAGGGGCCAGCCTGGTCTACAGAGTAAGTTCCAGGGCAGCCAGGACTACACAGAAAAACCCTATCTCGGAAAACACCACACACAGAGAGACACACACATACACCATCCGCCTGTTAAAAAGAACAACAGATGAAGGCCCTAGCCCTGGCTCCTTCGCTCACAAACTGTAGAACGAATCCGGAGAGGTAAACTCTCTCAGGAACTTTGCTCTTTTTAACTTGTAAATGTGAATGATGACAGTCTCCTCAAAAGACCATAATGCATGAAACACCCTGACATACCCACAGCACTGAGCGCTTTCCAGCCAACGCAGCCACCTTAGTCTTGTGGTTACGGACCACTTGACAAACGCTGCTGCTGGCTGCTGCTGTGCCTCCGTGAGCAAGAAGGGCTGTCCCAAGTGCAAAGTACACACCAGAGTTCAAGAAGTTAGCGTGCACACACAAAGTCAACAACTCCATTAACACGGCTTTACACTGATTATGTGAACTATTAATTATATACTGAAACATATTAAATGAGACATTAATAAGTTATTTTCACTTGCTTATTTTACACCCTCAAGATGTGACTGCTGGAGAAGTTTAATTAACAAATGTGACTTGCATTATTTTTCTTTAATTAACAAATGTGACTTGCATTATTTTTCTTTGGGAGAGTCCAGGGTGAGCCTACTGCCTGACACACAGGAGCATACCAAAAGGTGGCTTCCATGCCCCACAGATGGGATGTCAGGGGCTGCCCTTGCATTCCTCTGGACATATCCAAGCCCTTCGTTCATTTATTTAGTAAATATTTATGATGCCTGCCCTGCTGAGACGTTGTGGGTGCATGGAGCAACATCAGGTCCGGTACTTCTACCTGCTAGGACAGGCAGACATCAAACAACACTTCAAACAGTTGTAAAAAGCTACAGAAGTATAAGCGCTGTGAGGGACACCAGAGCGTTCAGAGTGTGGCACCCAAATCAGAACTCGGGACCCCGGAAGCCTCCTGAAGGAAGACAGGGAGGATGAGAAAAGTTTACTAGACTAGACCTAGGGAAGGACTCGGAGGGAGGCCAGAGAAAGGGATGCAGAAGGAACAGAACCAGGCCGGGGAGCAGCCTGAGCTCAGGCAGGGCGGCGAAGGACCAGATCTGCAGGGCCCGGGAAAGAGAGGAGGGTGGAGACTGGCCCCGGAGCATCCCCGGCATTGCAGCGCTGCGGGAAGAAGCGGATGAGGGCGGCCTGCACCGAAGCAGGGCGGCGGAGAAGGAAAGGAGAGGGCCGGTATCGACGGCAGGGGGATGACCGGGCCAGCGCCGTGCCCGGGCTTGGAGCTCAGGCAGCCACTGCCCTCGGCTTCAACCCCACCCTCGGTCCCGGGTCCCCCATCCTCAGTGCTCCGTCCCTCCGCCCCCCGCCCCGCGCGCCCCTCACTCACCCGGCGCCCGCCGAGGCCCAGCTCCGCGCCCGTGTCCCGCCGCTGCTCCTAGGGCCTTGTCCGCCCCGCCCTCCTTCAGCCCCGCCCTGCGCAGGCAGGCCCGGGCTCCTATTGCTCCCCTTTGCCGTCAAGCTTAATATTCTTGCTTCCATTGGGCTGTTTGTCTGTCACTAAAGAAGAGGCGGGACTAACGGAGGGCGCGGGCTGGAGCGTCGCCGGCCGGCCCCGCCCCTCCGCGGAGGCCTCTTAAAGAGACAGATCGCCTTTCTCCTGCAGGCTATTGGGTTTGAAGGAACGTGATTTCCCAGCAGACACTAGAGGCTGCTCCCCACCCAAACTTTTTTTCCTTTTATTTCTGTACACAGCCTAAGGGTGAACGGAGTTCGGGGGAGAGCTCTGGGTCCTTGCGACACATTGTTGTAAGGAGCAAGCTGTCCTCTGGTGACGCTCACCTGATCGACTCAGCAGTGGGAATAGCTGATTTGGGGAACTGAGTGGGAGGTGACAGTCGTGTCAGAGGCTATGAGCAGCCGAGATGGAACTAATTATACCGGCACCCAGGCCTGACCGTGGGCGCTGAGCAGAGGCAGAGGGGTACAGCTCAGCTGTGCAGTTGGTAGGGATCCGTGGGAGGTGGCGTTCGTCACCGCACCTGCGGATCTAACAAGGCTGGGCACCGCGCCAAGGACTCACTCCTGCCATCTCCCTTACTGCTCCCAGTAGGCTGGTAGGGAGGGCAGTATGAGATCCCCAGTTGCAGAAGAGAAGACTGGGGTGGGAGTGGGGGTGTCTTACGGGACCAACTATACAAGCGGTGATAGACAGCAGGGCACTTTCTCCGTGTTTAATTCCATATTTTTTTTTTTAAATCGTTTCTCTTAGCAGATCCTTATGGCAATCCCAGGAGACAGACATCTTGTTATCCATTCTGTATTGAAACGGACACTCAGCAGAGAGATAAAATAATGGCCACGTTTCATGTGGTACTTCGGTGTCTTTGAAGCAGTTTTATAGGCACTGTTACACTGACTCCTGCAAACGTTTTAGAATAGAAAACGGTTCTTCTCAGCTGGTGAGTAGGGTGGTACCCGGGCAGCAGAATTACCCTCACCATCACGGTGCTGATAAAGCCCTTGCAGGGGCCGTCAGCTTCCAATGGGTCCACATACTGCTTGCTTCAGCCACAGTTTCTGTCTCTGTTTTTGCGAAATGCAGCATAGGAAAATGTGGGTTGCGACTCCAACATTGCCTTATTCCCGAACATAAACCGCGGCCTGGGATAGCATACCCACCCTTGTTGAGCCAAGGTTGTCTGCTGCTCAGTGGGGGTTCAGAAGACCCTGTCAGGTTCATGCTGTTATCGTTTATTGTCATTCATAGTGTTGTGAACATCCTCATGGTTGTGGGTGGTTTATTTGTTTGTTTGCTTATTTTGTAACAGGCTATTGCAGGAACATTTGAACAGATGTCTAAGCCACCCTTAAGGCGCCAGTGACAAAAACCAAAGTGTCTTCCATCAGTCCAGCGTGGGGAACCAATGAGTTCATCGGTCTCACAGAACATGGGTGTCATCGTTTTCCTTCTATTGCTGTGATAAAACATCACAGCCAAAAGCAACATGGGGAGGAAAGGGTCCATCTATGGTCCATCGCTGAGAACTAGGGCAGAAATTCAAGCTGGGAACCTGGAAGGAAGAACTGAAACAGAGGCCATGGAGGAACACTTCTTATTGGCTTGCTCAGTGCACTTTCTTATACAACCCAATCAACCTGACCAAGGGTAACACCGCCCACAGTGGGCTGGGCCCACCCCACATCAATCACTAATCAAGAGAAGACTCCACAGACTTGCTTCTAGGCCGAGCTAATGGAGGAGGCATTTTCTCAACTGATGCTCCCTCTTCCCAGACTCTAGCTTGTGTCAAGCTGAGAAAAACCAACCAGCACAATGGGTGAGAGATTATTTACAGAAGTGTGGGGAGGAGACCCCAACAGCCACACCCCAGAAAGTCTCACCTCAGCACAGATGATTGCTTCCCCATAGCAGCCCAGAGTCCCCTCCTCAGTCAGCTTCCCACCTTGTAGTCTAGTCTAGAGCCTGCAGAGACCACAGGTCATGTGCAATTAGCACAAAATCCCAGGCAACTGACCGGCAAGCATGCCACTCTTCTTGATGGGCTTCAGTGAGCCTCCTGCCTTGAGCTAGCCCAAAACAGGATGGCAGGCCCTGTCCTCCAGCCCTTTCCTGGTACCGTGGGATGCTCTGCAGTTCCTCCTCTGGACGGCATTCCCTTGTCTCCTCTGCCTCCCCAGTTACTCCAACCCGTGAGTACCTTTCTTTCCCTGAGCCCCTGAGATACTTATTCGGCGATCTTTAGTATCAGTTAGAATAGGATCTGCTGGAAATTAGGTTCTCTGCAACCAGCGACTTGGTGGGATTTGCTAGCTGTCCACCAGTGTCCCTTTCCTGCTTCTGTAGTTACATGGCTGCCCTACCCTCACCCCATGACTCATGTGTGACAAAGACCGAAAGCCAGCTGGGTACCTCTTTCTCAGCAGTGGACACGAAGGCATGAAACCTCAGGCTGAGGTGTGAAGTCAGCTGGCACATCCTCCCTATTCTTCCTCCTTGTGGGCTACACCCAGCCTTGACCCTGTGATGACCATGATGTGTGGGGTAATGACAGAGCCACCGTGTGGAGAATGCCAAGGTCCCCAAATAGTCACCTGGAATAGAAAGCTCTCCACTGGCCCAGAAACACTCACTTGGAGACAGTTGACTTGACCTTTGTCAGTGACTTTCGGAACTAGATCGGTCTCAGCACCGCTGTGTAGCGGAGGATGACCCTGAACTCTTTGTGATCCTCCTGCCTCCATCTCTTGAGAGCTGAGATTACAAGCATAAACCACCACACCTGGTTTATGCAGCCTGGAGATAGGACCTAGAGCCTCCTTCACACTAGACAAGCCATCTACCAACTGAGCCTCACCCCCAGCTCTTCCAGTGACTAAAGAGCTGACCCTGTGTGCACACAGCTTTGAGAGAAAGCCTCCTTGACGTCTGTGTCTCCACCTCTTCTCTCTGGCCCTGGCCGTACTCAGCGCACACCGATCCCAGGAACAATCACTGTGGGGCTTGCAATTCTTTTCCTTTTGGTCTTTGCCTATGGTTTCTTAGGAGCATTAAATTTAAGAGGGTTTCCCTCCAGGCTGGTTGAGTCCAGGATAAGCTCTTTAAAAACTCACTGACGGAGCATCAAGATGGCTCAAGGGATGAAGGTGCTTACCTCTGAACCTAAGGAACTAAGTTCAATTCCAGGGAACCACATGGCAGAGAAAGAGAACTGAATCCTGGAAATCATCCCTTGACCTCCACACTTGTGCCCTGACACACGATTAATCCATTAATGTGACAGAAACACTGTTTAAAAGGCCACCGACAGAGCTGGGGGCATGGCTCAATTGGTCAAGGAGCTATCTTTAGCAGCAAAGGAGCTTCCTGAAAGGCGAGTGACTAACTTGTGAGTGACAGGAAGCTACAGTGACCAGAGACACTTTGAGAGCTCAGGTTGCCAAAATAAATTGGTTCTGTTCCTTTCTCCCCTTCTCGTGTACTTTCTTTGATTGGAGTCGAAGTCCTGGTAGCCAAGTTTGGGCAATGTCTCTCCCTTATAGCTAAGTAGCCTTGGAATGGGCAGCTGCACTCAGCAAAATAGGAAGGGTTTCCTAGCCTTCCCCCCATCATGCTACCCCAGCTCAACTATTGGGCAGCCAAGATCAGGTCCCCTGTCTGTTGGTGGGGTTGAGTCTGTGGAGTAACTCAGTTGAGAGACACAATACATGAACTCAGCACACCGAGGTAGCATAACCCTCACTGCTGTCATACACCCCTCCCCCCAGAAGAGGTTCTAGATCTTTCTGAGACTCAGAACAATGGGACAATAACAGTACCAGCTCCAATGGATGGTCATGAGATCTAAATGAGAGATAGCAAATCTGGAGTGTTTGGCACAGGGCCTGGTACATCATAGGCCTCCAATTAATTATAAGTTTTCAATTTGTGCGTGCACACGTACACATGCCCATGTTCAAGGGGCCTATGCATACGTGCACCTGTGTGTGTGAGTAAATCTGGGGAACAGAACTTGACACCTGGTACCTTCCTGGATTGCTCTCCACCTTGTTTATCTATTAGTGGGGGTTGGGGGCTACCGTGGTGTGTGTGCATGTGGAGGTCAGAGGCCAACTCTCAGGAGCTGGTTCTCTCCTTCCACCTTTCCTCCGGGGATCAAAGTCAAATCATCAGGCTTATCCAGCAAGTGCCTTTACCTGCTGAGCCATCTTTCCAGCCCCCCCCCATCCCCACCTAATCCTTTGAGACAGCGTCTCCCACTGAAGCAAGTCTTACTATTTGGGCTACAATGGCTGGCCAGTAAACACAAGACTCCACCCTACCCTGGTTGTTTCTTGGCTTTTCTGGTCTAGCAGGTGTTTATCCCCACATCTGACTTCCAAGTTTTTGTTGGTAAATAGATTGATAGAGACTTAGTTTAAGCCTACATATAGGAGCCACAGCAAAGCGGGGGGCCGTGGAACAGGAAGGCCTGGCTGTTAGGGCACTGACTGCGGAGCTGTGAGGCTGCAGACGATCATTAAAATATTAGTAGATTCATGCGCAGCTGTTAAGCTGACAGCAAAACATCATTTGGTGCCCCACATTGTCATCAAATGTAATAATGCTTTCCTGTGGGCTGTATAACAGAGATTTATTATTAATTATGAAAGCTTGGCCTTAGCTTAGGTTTGGCCCTTCTAGCTCTTTTTTCTTTTTAGAACAACTCAGCAAAATAAAATTCCGGTTTATTGTTGGACATTGTTTCACACATACATTAAACAAGCCAAAAATATAATAAACAGCAACTTCATAGACAAAAAAAGGAAGAAAAAATGAAACCTTTTATCTTTGGCCTTTTTAACCATCTCATACAAACCAACTACTTATAGTATAGCTAGGTACATACACAAAAAAAGTTACTGGAATGCTCAGAATGAGATTGGGTTTTTTTTGTTGTTGTTGTTTTTGTTTTTGTTTACAAGGTTTTTTTTTCTCCTTTGAGATTATAATGAACATGGTCACACCACAAGTAAGGTCAGAAGTAGGACAGAGAATGCTCTGAAGGCTGGTCTGGTCACCCGTCATCATCAAAAATGGCTGACCCCTAACAATATGTACAAAAATATAAAATGTAAATAAAAATACAAACAAATTTTCCTTTTAAAGTATTTTTAAGAAAAAAAAAAGCAGGGCCTTGGAAGTTTTGTTTATTTCCTCCCCTGTTGCAAATTCATGTTGTGGTTTTGGTGGGTTGATGAAGAGCGTATATCATCTGTGGGCAGGCGGGGCCTGCTCCTCTACTTGAAGGTGACCACGTTTAAATTCTGAGACAGGAAGTGGAGGGTGAACAGATCACGGCGGCCTTAGTTTAGCTTTTCCTTTGCTGTCATCCTCGTCAGTCTTCTGCTTCTTGGTGTCAGCATCATCATTCTCATCGTCTTCAGCTACCCGCTTGCCCGTAGGAGCCTTAGCGTCCTCATCTTCATCTCCATCCTCTTCCTCCCCACCTTCTTCCTCTTCATGTACCTCATTGTCAGCCTCCTGCTCCCCATTTTCCTCATTAGCATTGCCATTGGCAGGTGCATCTCTTCCATTCTCTGCCTCCTCCACAACTTCCTTCTTCTCCTTCAAGTCCTTGGTGGTGATCTCGGAGCTGGTGTCCACGGCCGCGTCTGACATGGTGGGGCACGCCTGCGATCCGCTGCAGCAAGGACGAGCAAGTTCAGCAAGTTCGAGGACTCTGGCGAGAGAGCTGACGGAGTCCGCTGCTGAGGAGGAGGTGGAGGCGGGCCGGTGGTGAAGGCCGCTGCATCCAGCGCCAAGCAGCAACAGGAACAATGCAAAGATGGCTTTTCAGAACAGCCAGTGGGGGCCCTTCTAGCTCTTATAACTCAAGTTAACCTGTTTCTATTAATCTATGTTGTATCACTTCTCTTTTTTAAAAAAAAAAATTCAGGGCTGGAGAGATGGCTCAGCGGTTAAGAGCATTGCCCGCTCTTCCAAAGGTCCTTAGTTCAATTTCCAGCAACCACATGATGGCTCACAACCATCTGTAATGAGGTCTGGTCCCCTCTTCTGGCCTTCAGGCATACACACAGAAAGAATATTGTATACATAATAAATAAATAAATATTT
>NC_022033.1:13139721-13143760 GCF_000317375.1 Microtus ochrogaster | reverse complement strand
ATTCTCATCGTCTTCAGCTACCCGCTTGCCCGTAGGAGCCTTAGCGTCCTCATCTTCATCTCCATCCTCTTCCTCCCCACCTTCTTCCTCTTCATCTACCTCATTGTCAGCCTCCTGCTCCCCATTTTCCTCATTAGCATTGCCATTGGCAGGTGCGTCTCTTCCATTCTCTGCCTCCTCGACAACTTCCTTCTTCTCCTTCAAGTCCTTGGTGGTGATCTCGGAGCTGGTGTCCACGGCCGCGTCTGACATGGTGGGGCACGCCGGCGGAGTCCGCGGCTGAGGAGGAGGTGGAGGCGGGCGGGTGGTGAAGGCCGCTGCAGCCAGCGCCAAGCAGCACCAGGAACAATGCAAAGATGGCTTTTCAGAGCAGCCAGTGGGGGCCCTTCTAGCTCTTATAACTCAAGTTAACCTGTTTCTATTAATCTATGTTGTATCACTTCTCTTTTTTTAAAAAAAAATTCATTTATTTTATGTGCATTGGTATTTTGCCTGCATGTATGTCTGTGTGAGAGTGTTAGATCTTGGAGCTGTGAGTTGTGGCAGTTGTGAGCTGCCACGTGGGTGCTGAAATTGAACCTGAGTCCTTTGGAAGAGCAGCCAGTGCTCCCAACCACTGAGCCATCTCTCCAGCTACATGCCTTTGATCTCTCTCCCATTCTATGCGTCTGACTTGCTCCACATCTCATTGGCTCCTCTGCCTCTCTTCTTCCCAGAGTCCTCTCTCTGCCTGGAAGTACCACCTAGTCTCTTCTGCCTAGCTGTTGGCCATTTAGCTCTTTATTAAACCAACCACAGGGACACATCTTCACACAGATTAAACCAATATTCTACAGAAGACGTGTACTACCACATTGGGCTTTTACATGGGTTCTGGGATCTGAACTCAGGTCTTCTCTTTCCCTTCTGAGCCATCCCCTAAGTTTTAAACAGTTCAGGAGGGCAGCTCAAGTCATGGCTAAGCCTAAGAAAGAGGAAGAAAGTGGTGTCCCACTGTCCCACTGAATGAACTGTCCATAGTTTTTTATTTCCCCTGCAATGATACTGAAACTGGAACACAGGGGCATGCCCCTCACAGTTCCTTAATCCCTTTGACCTACTATTTTTGTACAGTTCAGCATTCCCCACCCCCATGGCCTCACTTCCCTCCTGGCCCAGCAGACCCTGCCTTTTACTCCCTTGTCTTCGACTCTGATGCTCTCTCCCCTGCCCAGTGACTTCTGGGAGGAATCTCAACTCTCCTTAGACCAGGACCCAAGCACTGAATGAAGCCAGAGCAAACCACAATACTTTTCTGGCTCAAGAAGGCCCTCCCCACACAGGGGCAAAGTCACTGTACCATGTGGCTCTGGGCAGCACCAGGAGGCTCCGGGGCATATTCTCATCTTGGTTTGATTCCTCACCCTTAGCTTGTGACTTCTCGTTTTCATGGGGTGGAGGAAAGAAACCATAAAGAAAGAACAACCTCTCCCCCACCCCAGCCCTACAGCACCCTTGAATCTCTTTCCTTACCAGAAATGCCTCTCCCCTCCTCCAAGATCAGGGCAACTGTGCAGGCATGCTTCACTGTCACTCTCCTGCTTACTCCCAGTCCTTGCTGCTGCTACCTGCTTTGAACCTTGTATTGGTAATTTTTCTCATTCCTTCCAAAAAAGTATCCAACAAAAGTAATTTAAGGAAGGAAGCGCTTGCTTGGCTCACAGTTCAAGGGAACAGTTCGCTATGGTGGGGAAGGTATGGTGGCAAGACTGTGACGTGGGTGGTCACATCACATTCATTGGCAAGAACCAGAGGGAGATGAAGGGTGGTACCCAGTTAGCTTTCTCCTTTTCATTCAGTCCAGGATCCCAGTCCATGGGATGGTGCCGTCCACATTCAGGGAGGATCTATTATGAGATGGCACGGCCCACATTCAGGGTGGGTCTTATATGGGGATGGTGCCACCCACATTCAGGATGAATCTTATATGGGATAGTATTGCTCACATTCAGGGTGGTTCTTATATGGGGATGGTGTCACCCACATTCAGGATGAATCTTACATGGGATGGCACTGCCCACATTTGGGGCAGGTCTTATATGGGATGGCACTGCTCACATTCAGGCTGGGTCTTATATGGGATAGCATTGCCTACATTCAGGGCAGGTCTTTCCACCTCAGTTAACACAATCTAGAAACTTCCTCCAGATGTGCCCCCTCTTGCCTCCTAGGTCCTGTCAAGTTGACAACCAACATTAACTATTACAGAATTTAAATGCCCCCATAGGCCCATGTGTTACAGACTCAGTCCTCAGCCTGGTGCTATTAGGAAGTGGTGGATACCTCAGAGAAGTGTGGCTTGGGGGAGGTCTTAGGTCACTGGGATATGTCCTCAAAGGGGACAGTGGGACACCACTTTCTTCCTCTTTCTTAGGCTTAGCCATGACTTGAGCTGCCCTCCTCCACCACAAGCTCAACTCAGACCATGAAGGACCACATCACCACAGGTCCAAAATGCAGTAGTGCACACTTACCATGGACTGGAACCTTCCAGACTGTGAGCCAAAAGAAACATTCTCTCTTTCAAAGCTGATGGCTTCTGGGTTTCTTACCGGCAAAGAACCGGCTGACAAACACTGACTGTTTCCTGCCACAGCAACGCGCTGGTCATTCCATCAGCACCCATGGATTCTGTCAGAAGAACCACAGTATAGAATGTGGTCCTCTGAGCACAAGAGTTGCCATCTTTACTAGGTCATCTGTGCCTTATTGCAAGAGACGACTGTGAGTGGGCCTGAAGGCTGTTGCTGTTTCCCAGAGAAGGAGTGGATAGAGAGGGTTGACCCTTGCCAGGGAGTCTAGTAAGTTCCTCCTACACCTCCCAGCCAACTGTATGTGATTCTGCCCAGGTTATACATGGCCTTGGGGGTCTCAGGAGGTTCTAGAGTGTACAGACTTGGAAATGTCAACTGAAGGGGAGGACCCCATCTCTGTGGCTCTGGGAAAGCCATCAACCATCTGGGAAATTTTTTTCTGGTGAGGCTACTTTGAGGTCCCTCATACTCATTTAAGCAACCCCCACCCGAGCTCTGCAAATAAGCCAATAGACTCCCTGATCCATTGTGCTCTGGTTTGTCCTTGGGGGAATAGGAAGGTGTAGACACTGTTTCCATCCCCCAAAGGGAATTCTCATGACAGACGATCTTCAGAGCTAGGGGAGCATAGCATAACACAATTGTTTTTGTTGTTAATGCAACAGCGTCTCTTGCAGACTGACGTTGAATCTCTTGTGTGGTCAAAGTTTACTTGAATCCCTGATTATTCCTCCTTAATCTACCCTATGGAGCTTCAGACATGGACGTTCACCATTCCTGGATTTTAATTTTCATGTCTTTAATTTTTAAATTTATTTCCTTCTGATCATGTTTGTGTGTGTGTGAGTATGTGTTAGTCATGATTCTACTGCTTTGAAGAGACACCATGACCACCACAACTCTTTTTTAAATATTACTTTTTAAAATAATTTATTTATTTGTATTTTATGTACAATAATGTTTTGTCTACATGCATGTCTATGTGAGGGTGTGGGATCCCCTGGAACAGGGGTTACAGACAGTTGTAAGCTGCCATATGGGTGTTGGGAATTGAACCTGGGTGCTCTGAAAGAGCCTCCAGTGCTCTTAACTGCTAGGTCATCTCTCCAGCCCCTGACCACTGCAGCTCTTATAAAAAGAAAACATTTAATTGTGGCCTGCTTACAGTTTCAGAGGTTTGGCCCATTACCATCATGGCAGGGAGTACGGTGGCCTGCATGCATACATGATGATGGAGAAGTAGCCAAGAGTTCTGTATCCAGATCTGCAGGCAGCGGGAAGAGAGAGACCTCTCTTAGGCTTTTGAAAACTCGAAGCTCACCACCAATGACACAATGACTTTCTCCAACAAGGCCATACCTCCGAATCCCTCTCAATACCACTCCCGGTGACTAAGCATTCAAATATATGAACCTCTGGGGGTTATTTGTATTCAAACCACCACTCCACTGTGTGCGTGTGCGTAT
>NC_022033.1:13137901-13139621 GCF_000317375.1 Microtus ochrogaster | reverse complement strand
TCCGGGGATTTATTAAGCAGTTGTACCGGTGCTCCGTGGGTGGGCTACTTTGCTGTACAAGGAAGGGAGGGAGGCGGCGGGCTCCTGTGGGTAGCGCGCTCGTCTGAACAGGAGCTCTGCCCTCAGCAGCACTAGGGTTGCTTTGCCAGCAGGAAGACCTCAGGTGATAGCCACAGAACATCTTAATTAATAACTACCATCCTCACATTCACAGTCTGGGAGTGCGTAAGCAAACAGATGTCAACTGTGTGTGTGCATATATATGAATGTCATATATATGAGATGTGCGTGCATATATATATGAGATGTCAACGTAAGTGTGCATATGTATGAATGTGTGTGATTGTGTTTACGAATGTGTGCTTGTGAGTGCGGGGTGCAAGTGTGGTATATGTGTTAGTGTGTGGGTGTACAAGTGTGTATGCGGATGTGTGTGTGGTGTATGTGCATAGGTTTGTATTGGTGTGCATGACCATGTGTGTGTGCTAAGCCGGCAGAGGACATCCAGTGTCTTGCTCAATCATCATCCACCTTATTCTTCAAACCACCACTCCACTGTGTGCGTGTGCGTATGTGCTTGTGTGCGTATACATGTGTGTGTGTGTGTGTGTGTGTGTGTGTGTGTTATCACTCTTATTTTACAAATAAAAAACCTGAGACAGCCATTGTTAATTGGTTAAGAGGAAGCTGGCATTCAAACCTAGTTCTTTCTGTCTGAGTTCCAGGCCTGAGACTTCTTCTGAGACAACATTACCTTGTCTCCCTCAGGACAGCTCTGCTTCCAATAGAAAAAGAAGCAAAATGGCTTAAAATGAGCAAATGCAGCACGGGGAGGAAATTTATGGGGACTTGGTTCTTTAAGCAGGAAGCAAAGGGCACAAGGCAGCCAGCCAGTCTCGCTTTGGCTCTCAGAGCCTGGGGTTCACATAACTCATGATAACTTAATTTGGGAAAATCGTTCTGGGAACTGGGGTTTCTGGTGCATTTGTGTGCGTGGAAGCAGAGGGAAGGAAGGGTGGGCACTTGGAGACTGTGGGGAGCAGGGAGCTGTCTGCCCAGGGGAACAAGCAGAGATAGCCTGGAGAGACTGCATTGCTGGAGCAGAAAGTGCCCTTTCCAACACCCAAAGTGTGTGTGCATGTGCATGTGCGTGTGCATGTGTGTGTATGTATGTGTGTGCACGTGTGCGTGTGTGTGTGCGTGCACACACACACACACATAAAGGGAGGAGGCTAGTCACTGAGACTTGAAAAGTTTCCAGCACACATAGTAATGAAAATAATAGCCACCACTTACCGGTGTAACTAGAGGTGGAGGGCAGGCACCAGTTTAAGGATTGTACATTAATTTATTTACTCCTGGGAACTTCTACACTACATTGTGTTGAACCTTCACCCCACCTCTTTGGATCAGGAATTATTCTTATTGCTCTCATTTTTCACAGGCTTAAGTTGGCGCTTACAGAATTAAACCATTTGCTCTATAGCTATTTAGTAGCAGATCTGGGGCTTGAACAAGTGGACTCTGACCTTGAGGGTCAGAGTGCTGGAAACCACTCCACATCCCTTAGGTCTGGAGCGCCCCCTGGCTTGTCTCCCAGTAACAGCTTCACTTGAGGGACAGTGTGAGGCTCTGAATTTCTCCTTTCTTTTTCCTGCCCTTTCTTCTTCCCTGTTCCCCTCTCTCTCTCCCACTTTTTCTCTCTTGATTTTTTGAGACA
>NC_022033.1:13134504-13136981 GCF_000317375.1 Microtus ochrogaster | reverse complement strand
TGTGCATAGGTTTGTATTGGTGTGCATGACCATGTGTGTGTGCTAAGCCGGCAGAGGACATCCAGTGTCTTGCTCAATCATCATCCACCTTATTCCCTGGAAAGACGGTCTCTCACTGAACTTGGAGCTAGGTTGGCTACCAACGGTCCCATCTTCCCCAACTAGGAGCCTCCTGTTTCCTTCCCTCTCAGCACTGAGCTACAGATGCACACTGACAGGCAGTTTGGGGTGGAGAATTCTAGCTCAGACCCTCATGGCTGTACAGACAGCCCTTCTACCCACTGGGCTATCACCCAGCGAAGGCTGGTGAACAAAAACTACAGTGTTTGCTGCTGTAACTGGCTCCGGGATGACAATTCAGAGTCATCCTTTCTCCTCTGCCACCCAGCTCGGCATCCTCTCCCTCCTGGCCACCATTTCATCATGGGTGAAGCAGCCCTTGCTCACCAGGGTGTGAGCCCTTGCTCTGGCCTTTGTCTAACTGTCTTCTCCCAACCCAGCTCACGATGTCCCCGTGGTGCCCTGGGTCCCCACTGTTCAGCAGTTTCCTGGGCTCCTCACACCGCAGGGTGACTTATCCTACCTGGTGTGGCCATGCCTTCCTCAGCCTGTTAAACCTGCAGCATGAAAGTCTATATGGTCACATGACTAATCCTGCTTCTGATCCTTGTTCCTAAGATACCACGACACATACTGGCATAGACTTTGCCCTTCGCTGGAGGAGACACCCCTACTCCCAAAGACGCTGTCTCGGTACCTCAACTGAACCGTAGAGAGGCCATAGCCATCCTGCAAGGAGACTGTTTGGAGACCGTGTACATTCTTACTACTCAAAGTGTGTGTGTATGTATGTATATATGTCTGCATATGGACATGTGGATGTGCATAGATGTATGTGTATGTGCATAACTTTGTACATGTATATGTGTACCTATGTGTATTTGTATGCACATGTGTGTTCATGCACATGTATGTGCACCTGTCCATGTATATGTGTGTATACGTGTATATATGTCTGTGTGCATTATATGTATATGTCTGTATATGTGTGTGAACATATGTGTGTGTGAAGGGACAAGACAGTGCAGAGATTCCTCCATCTTGTATTGTTACTGAGGCCATGTGCATTTGACTAGAATTTGACCTTCTTGATGGAGAATCTTGTGGAAATTTACCTAGCTCTAGTCTAGGATCCCAAGACCAAGATGCCCCAGGTAACTTATCTTGGACTCTGTTAAGCTGCCTGCTTGTGCAAACCTCCCTCTCCAGCTGTTTATTTTAGCTTTTGTCGAACTGCTTGTTTTCCGAAAGCAGCCCCTGAAACTGCCAAATAAGATACCAGGATGCAGCTTTTGCCTTTAAAATCCCAAAACAATTCTTTGCAGACCCTGAAAGAACAATGCTCAACTTCATTACGGAAAAACAAAAAACCCCAGGAGAGCTAAAACAATCCTGTACAATCAAAGAACTTCTAGAGGTATCACCATCCCTGATTTCGAGCTCTACTACAGAGCTACAGTAATAAAAACCACATGGTATTGGCATAAAAACAGATAGGAGGACCAATGGAATAGAATTAAAGACACGGATGTAAATTCACACACCAAAGGACACTTCATTTTCGACAAGGAAGCCAAAATTATACAATGGAAAAAAAGAAAGCACCTTCAACAAATGGTGCTGGTCTAACTGGATGCCGGCATGCGAAAGAACGCAAATTGATCCATATTTATCACCCTGCACAAAACCCAAAGTAGATCGAAGACCTCTGCATAAATCCAGATACACTGCACCTGATAGAAGAGAAAGTGGAAAATAATCTCGAATGCACTGCCACAGGAGATAACAGGTGCAGGCACTAACATCAATAATTAATAAATGGGACCTCATGAAATTAAAAGTTTCTGTAAAGCGAAGGACACCGTCAATAGGACAAAACAGCAGCCTGTAGAGTGGGAAAAGATCTTCATCAATTCCACATCAGACAGAGGACTGATCTCCAAAATATATAAAGGACTCAAAAAGCTAGATAGCAACAAATAATTTAATTAAAAATGGGGTACAGATCTAAACAGAATTCTCAACAGAAGACTCTCAAGCGGCTGAGAAATACTTAAGGAGATGTTCAACATTCTTAGCCATCAAGGCAAATAAAAAAGACCTGAGATTCCATATTACACCATCTTACACCTCAGAAGATGGCTAATATCAAAAACACAAGTGACAGCTCATGCTGGAGAGGATGTGGAGCAAGGGGAACACTCCCCCATTGCTGGTGGGAGTGCAAACTTGTACAGTCACTTTGGAAGTCAGTGTGGCAGTTTCTCAGAAAGCTGGGAATCGATCGACCACAAGACCCAGCTGTTCTGTTCTTGGACATATACCTGAAGGATACTCAGTCATAACACAAGGACACTTGCTCAGCTATGTTCATAGCATCTTTATTTGTCATAGCTAGAACCTGAAAACAACCTAGA
>NC_022033.1:13104040-13133616 GCF_000317375.1 Microtus ochrogaster | reverse complement strand
CTGAGGAGGGTGGGGATGGGAACATGAGTGCTCAGGTTGGGGGACATGGAGAGGAAAAGTGCCGAGAGGTCCTGCCGGGGAGGGGTATTTCGGGGTCTGGTGGAAGCCTGGTGCAGGGGAGATCACTCCCAGGAGTCTATGGGGGAGGACCCCAGTTTAGACTGATAAGTAGCCTGAACTGGCCATCTCCTGTGACCAGACTGGTGCCTGGCCCAATTGTCATCAGAGTGGCGTCATCTAACAACTGATGGAGGCAGATGCAGAGACCCACAGCTGAACATTAGGCTGAATTTGGGGGATTCTGCAGAGGAGGAGAAAGGATTGTAGGAGCCAGAGGGTTCAAGGAAACCATGGGAGGGCTTACATAATCAACTAACCTGGGCTCCTAGGAGCTCACAGAGACTGAACAGACTGCCAAGGAGCCTGCACGGGACTGACCTAGGCCCTCTGCATAGATGTGACAGCTGTGTAGCTTGGTCCTCTTGTGGGACTCCTAACAGTGGGAACAGGGGCTGTTGCCAACTCTTTTTCTGTCTGCTGGGGCCCTACTCATACTGGGCTGCCTTGCCTAGCCTTAATACACGGGGAAATGCTTGTTCTTCCTGAGATTTGATATGCCATATTTTATTGATACTCTAGGGAGAACTGCCCTTTCCTGGATGGAAATGAAAGAGGAGGGGATGGGAGATGAGAGGTGCGAAGGCAGGGGAGGGACTGAGAGGGAGGATTGGGGAAGGCTGTGGCCAGGATGTAAAATAAATAGTTGAGTAAAAAAAAAAAAGAAGTAAAAAAGATAACAAAAATAACTTTCATCACAATTAATAAAAGAAAAAATGAGGAGTGTTACAGCTCTTTTAGAATTTGTCTAATTGAATTCTTAAAAAAAAGAAAAAAAAAAGAAAAAATGAGGCTCCCTGTGTAGAATCTAAAAAAATAAAAATAAAACCCCCTATTCTAAATACTCGGCCTTACAAATATCTAAATGTAGTCTCAGCTAGCTGGAATTAAAACTATAAACTGATTATAAAGCGTGTCTGAGAGCTTATCTCTGGTGGGCTCCCCATAACATGTGTGTTCAGGTACATATGTGTGCGTGTGTATGTGTGTGGAGAGGGCCTCAGTAGCACTAGTCTGGAAACCTGTTAGACAGGCAGAATCTGCATTCCAATAAGCTCTCTAGGTGGTCTGTGAGAGAAGATGGACTTCCTGGTCAAGCTGAGGTGATTCCCACAAGTGCAGAGTGGTGTGAGGAGGGCTGATGGCAGCAAGGGGAGGGGCTCCCCTGCAGCTGGAGCAACTGGTCAACCAAGGTATCCTCAAGAATGAAGTGCAGCTGGGCGGTGGAGGCACATGCCTTTATTCCCAGCGCTCGGGAGGCAGAGGCAGGCGGATCTCTGTGAGTTCGAGGCCAGTCTGCTCTACAAGAGCTTGTTTCAGAACATGCTCCAAAGTTACAGAGAAACCCTGTCTCTAAAAACAAACAAAACAAAAAAAGAATGAAGTGCCAGCCGGGTGGTGGTGGCGCACGCCTTTAATCCCAGCCCTTGGGAGGCAGAGGCAGGTGGATCTCTGTCTACAGAGCAAGTTCCAGGTCAGGCTACAGAGAAACCCTGTCTTGAAAAACAAAACAAAACAAAAAAGCCAACCAACCAAACAAAAACCTCTGATGGAGCTGGTGGAGGTTTGTTTTGTTTTTAGATGGGTCTCATTATGTAACCTTGGCTGGCCTGGAGCTTGCTGTGTAGACTAGGTTGGTCTCAAATTCACAGAGAGCCGGGCAGTGGTGGCACACGCCTTTAATCCCAGCACTCGGGAGGCAGAGGCAGGCAGATCTCTGGGAGTTCGAAGGCCAGCCTGATCTACAAGAGCTAGTTCCGGGACAGGCACCAAAGCTGCAGAGAAACCCTGTCTCGAAAAACCAAATAAAAAAAAATCAAATTCACAGAGATCCACCTGCCTCTGCCTCCCAAGTGCTGGGATTAAAGGTGTGTGCCACTGTGCCCTCTAAAGATTCTCAAACCTGTGACATTTCATTTATGGTCAGGATGCCCTCTGTCTCCTGGGCATTGTATGAGAAAGGTCCCTTTGTGTTGTTTTCCAGGTCATTTTAAATTTAATTTTTTTATTTTCTTAGATACAAGAATGATCTAATGGTGTGTTTCTTTTTTTAATTTTTTAAAATTCATTTTACATACCAACTACAGTTTCCCCTTCTGCACCCCAATCCACTCTTCAGAAAGGGGAAGCCCTCCCATGGGGAGTCAACAAAACCTGCACTTCAAGTTGAGGCAGGACCTAACCCTTCCCTCCTGTATTAAGGCTTAGCAATGCATCCCACCATAGGGAATGGGGTCCAAAAAGTCAGCTCCCCTTAACAGAGATAGATCTTGGTCCTATTGCCAGGGCCCCACAAACAGACCAAGCCACCAACTGTTGCCCGCATGTAGAGGGCCTAGTTTAGTTCCATGAAGACTCCCCAGCTGTCAGTCTAAAGTGAGCTCCCATGAGCTGGGGTCAGTTGTCTCTGTGGATTTCCCTGCCATAATCTTGACCAGCCCCTTGCTCATATCCCTCCTCCCTGTCTTCAGCCAGACTCCCAGAGTTCAGCCTGGTAGTTGGCTGTGGATCTCTGCATCTGCTTCCATCAGTTACTGGATGAAGATTCTCCTCATCCAGCTGGTGCAGGCAGTGTCTGTGTCTAAAATACTCTTAGTTTTGTACCAGGTGTTTTTCTTTTGGGCCACCAACAAGCTCCCAAATCATAACACGGAGACTTCTTACTAGTTATGAACAGCTGGCCTAGCTTAGACTTGCTTCTGGCTAGTTCTCTTTAACTTAAATTAACCTTTTTCTCTTTATCTACTTTTTGCCTTGGGGCTTTTTACCTTTCTTTCATTCTGTTTATCTTACTTTCCTTCTTCCTCCTGTGTCTGGCTGCCTGGCAGCTGCCTGACTTCTGCCTCCAGGCATGTCCCTCTTCCTCTCCCTTTCTTCTCTCTCATTCTCTTCTACTTATTCTCTCTGCCCACCAGCCCCCACCCCCATCCTTCTCCTGCTTAGCTATTGGATGCTCAGCTTTTTATTAGACCAATCAAGTGCCTTAGGCAGGCAAGGCTAAACAAATGGGACACACCTTTGCATGAGTAAACACACATCCTTACATCCTTAAACAAATGCAGCATAAACAAACACACCTTCACACAGTTAAAGTAATATCCCACAGCACGGGCAAAAGAAACAAATCTTTAACTAAAAGTTAAAGCAATTCCCACAACATAATTTCCAACCTGTGAGCATATGGTTGGTGACCTTTTGAGTTCTTTCTTTCTTTTTATATTAGATTGTAGCAGAAAAGATAGCTTGTCAAATATTCGGGTAATTCATTTTTTGCAAGATTTTTCCTCATGCCCAAGTAGATAATAAGTTTTGATAAATGGTCCATGCTTGTTTATATATTCTGAGTTTAAAGAAGTTTTAAAATGTATTTGAGTTGTTGATTTTCTTTTAATTCTAAGGACCTATCTTCTCTCACAGAGCCACTGATTTTAAAGAACTCACTAGAGCACCAACTGGAGATGGATTTCATTCTCTCTCTCTCTCTCTCTCTCTCTCTCTCTCTCTCTCTCTCTCTTTCTCTCTCTCTCTCCTCTCTTCTGTTTCTTTCTTGCCCACCTCCCCTCTCTCTTATTCTTTTCCTGTCCTTCCTTTTTTCTTTATAATTTTTGTTTATTGCAGTCCTGGTGTTAAACCGTGGCCAGTTCCTCGCTGTCGTGAAGATGTACAGTTTCATCTCCCTTTACTTCGACTTGTGACAATTTGGAAGCTGCTAATGGTGTCCGCTCTGCCTTTCCTGAGTCTCTGTCATAGCCCACTTCTTCCTCTTCCCGACTCTCCCTTTTCATTTCACGGATTTTGGTCCCGAATCTTCCCTAATGAGTTTCCTGCAAGTCTATCTCTGTCTCCAGACCTCTCTTCCAGAGGAGCCAGGAATGGCGATAAGAAGTGTCTGTAGTCTTGGGACGTGCATGCTTGAGTGGGAACTGTCATAACATGGGTAACTTATTTCCACATGGCTCAGGAAACAATATGTATGCATGTGTGTGCAAGGAAGAGACCCAGAGACAAGCGTCCAAGAGCTTAACACATGGCCAGAGTGAATAGTTCATATGTAGGCATTTATTCCCCGTCCTGCACTCTCTGGGGGTTTGACATTTCACAAAATTTAAAAGAAACGCTAAAGCTTTCTTTATTTTTAATAAGTGTTGCATTGGGAACAAATTAGACTCGTTCTTTCAGGCTGCCTTACCTGAGACCTCTTTGTTATTTTTAATCATTTTAGTTTTTCTAATTCAGTTTTTAAATGTTAGAATTCAGCCTTGGTCACAGCTCGCAGATTTTCTTTAATATTATGCTCTCATTGTTATTCATTAGAAGTAATTTCTAATTTTGACTTTGATTTCCTTTAACTGCATGGATAATTACACCAGTGAGCTTCGGATATTCACGTCTACAGGGGCTCTGCTAGCGGGGAGATTTTTGTTTGCTGTTCGACTGTTCTCTGCTTGGTCAGCCCTGAATCTTACTGCACTAGGGTCTAGGGAATGGCCTGGAGGATTCTGGAATGTTTCTGCTTTTTGGAATACTGTGGAATCCTGTCCTAGGATCCTGGGGAATGGCTGCTTAAATGGACCCTTACTGTGTTTATCCCTCCACTAAAAACCAGCTACCAAGAGCCCTCACATCAGGATTCAGTCCCCAGCCTCCACAGAGTGGTTCACAACTGTTCATAACTTTTGTTCCAGGTGATCCAACATCCTCTTCTGGCCTCCTTGGGCACTGCGTACATATGGTGCATGAGCTCATGCAAGCAGGCCGGCAAACAGGCACATAAAATAAATACATCGGGTTTTGCTAAATTGTTTTATTTAAGTATATGGATGTTTTGTTTATGTATATGTATGTCTGTGCACCACATGTGTACCTGGTCCCCAAGGAGGTCAGAAGAGGCCATCAGATCTCCTGAAATTGGAGTTACAGATGGCTGTGAGCTACCAGGAAAGGGCTGAAAATCAAGTGCGGGTCCACTGGAAGAGCAATCAGTGCTCTTAAACACTGAGCTATCTCTCAAGTTCCCTCCCTTAATAAATCTAAAGGAAATAGATTTATATCCTTAATAAATATAAGTATAATGAAAAAAATCTAAAGGAAGAACCCAGCTGTTCAGCCTTCTGTGAGCAGAGCTGTGTCGGGAGTATTGAGGAGATGTAAGATCCAGTAAGAAGATATAAGATCCCTTGGGTAAGCACTGTCTGCCTCTGAACCCCCGTGAGGGCTCACAGACTACAAGTGTGGGGTGCAGGGGTGACGGTGAGAAGAAAAGCAATGAAACTTGGAACGTTTGACTTACAGAATCCACGCCCACCAAGGGAGATGCCGCCTTGGCCCAGGTGGACTTTCTTTCACTTCAACTGCTACATCCTTCAGAGCATGAGAAATAAATCAGTGTGTAGTGAGTGCTTCAGTCCCTGGAAAGTGCTGGCCTTTGTAGCATAGGAGACCAGAGGGGTGAAGCCAAGACAGCTGGAATATCTAGTACTCAGGTTACTCCAGCTGTAGATCTCAGCAGTTGACTGAGGGTCCCGAAGAGCCAACAAGAAAGTCCAGGTTAACGCTTCTGGGGCGGAGGCAGCCTCCAGCAGCTCAGGGCTCAAAGGGAATCCACAGAGTCAGTGTGTACTATGACTTTTTTATCTGAGGGAGTTGGGGAAAGACACACGCTCTCTTGTCAGTTTCCTTTAGACCTCTTCTTTATTCTTCCTTGGCATTCTCTAGTCTTTATTTTCCCGGTGATTTCTTCCTCTCGTTCTTGATGTTTTCTTTCTAACTCATTTTAGCTCTATCTTTATTCTTTCCCTCACAGCTTATAAACCCCGGCAAATCTTTCAAGCAACATAAAAATTACAATGTGGTTACATTCTATTTTTCAAGTGAATGATTACAATGAATACAAGTAAAAAAACAGCCTGTTTTCCATGTCCTTTACATGACTGAACATTTTAAGTATTACAGGTGAAAAGCAAATTATCCCCCAAACCCCACATCCATTCATACCCAAGCAACTTGTTACGGATTAACGGTGTGTACACAAGCAAGGTGGTCTTTCACTGGCAGGCTGTGTTGGCTGTTACAAAGAAAGGACCAATCACTTTATTGCTTATCTTAAATTGTAAACTTATAAGGAATCTTAAAGGAACTGCAAGCCTAAACATTTACCCATGAAAAACAATCAGTCAGCTCTACTTTAAATCTGTAGGGTACATACCCACTAATCAGTAGTTTCTTATATCAGGAGATTGAGGGCAGAATGAGTATAAAGAATTAATCATTGTCTTTGGTCATCAACTAGAAGTACGTCAGCTCACAACAACCGGGCTGCTCTGTGTTTGTTCCCTGACCTTAAAAGTTCTTCGTTCAGCTGTGTGCCTTTCTAAAACTTGAGATTATCTTCTTGGATTTTTCATATCAAAGCTATTTAACAAAAACATCTTAGTCTAACTTTAAGTGATTTTCACAGCTTTGTTGCAGCTGTGATGCACTCTGAGACCTGTGAACACATCTTCCAACATTAAGGTTAAAAGAGTGTAAGTGAGCTGGGCCACTGGGACTCCACTGTTTTCCTTAACCATTACCCTGAGCCACAGTCTATGCGGCTCCTCAATAGAAACCCATGTGCTCTAGCTGTGGGACTCTTCCTTGTTTAATTTTTCTTAATCATCGAAACTCTATTTAAACTAACATTATTGTCATCAATTAGACAGTACAGCTTAGGAAGAAATCATCTTCATAACAATCCACAGGTAAAAATACCCTGTAGAATGGGATTTTCTATGAGATAAACACACTACATGACAGGCAGTGGGGATCTCCCCACACCCATTCTCAGACACCATGCCAGATACCAGAGAAAGATGATGGCAGTAAACATGCAAAGGGACAACAGAAGCAAAAGGCATTCTGGGGTCTGGGGTCTTGTGACCTTGCCTATCTGAGACTCATCCGTCAGGGATTTTCCTCCTGGTGGGCTGACGCCTGAACTTCAGTTGCCACCCGCTGCTCCGCTGACATGGCCACCAGCCCTATAGACTGTGGCTTGGGCACCTCGAGGGAGGCTTGAAAAGCGAAGAGCTGGGCTATCACAGGGAATAACAGTTACCGACCTATGGAAGGCACCTGATTTGAAAACAATGTCTCTCTCTCTCTCTCTCTCTCTCTCTCTCTCTCTCTCACTCTCTCTCACACACACACACACACACACACACACACGAAGTAGGTGTGTGTGTCTGGACCTCATTTGCAGACTGAGAGCCAAGTAATGTATCAAAGGGCGGGGGGTGGGATGGGGGGGTGGAGGTTGAAGTCTGACCTGGAACCAACTGTGGAAAATAACCAAGCACAGATGACAACGTCAAATGGATGGAGACGGAGGGAAGATGAAGAGCTTGAGTGAGTGACGCAAGGCAATGGGGTAATTCCAGGGGAGTCACCCACTAGCGAATATATTGCCGTTCATGAAGCAAACGGAAGATCTGCAAAGATTAAATGATTACCGGAAGATGTTTTCCCTCAACTCTTTTCAGTAAAGACTTGACCTGCACCTCTGAAAAGCCAACTAAATTCCAAGCAGAACTTAGAAAGAATAATGACCACTGTTAGGCTTGTCCGCTGCCAAGAACTAACATTACGTGTGTGGAGGAAAACGCATCGGCTTCCAGGGAGGGAAGTGACGATGAGGTTGACCCTGGACTTCCTGGGCATCATCGTGAAAACACTTGGTGCCGTAGTAAAATTTGTAGCCTTTGGGCCTTTGTGTAGGCTCAGTGGACAACAGCGCTTACTACCAGGCCTGACGACCTGAGTCTGATCCCCAAGACCCACAAAGAGGAGAGAGAGAATTGATTAATAGGATCTGAATACAACTCTGACCTCCATACAGCTGCCAGTGCACACTCACCTTCCTCCACCAAATAAAAAAAAATAAATGTTTAAAACTATATAAGAACTATCGATAGACTTCTAAGAGAAAAATGTGTGGAAAAGCTTGGAGAAGTAGGGGTGATGGTGGGTGTAAGCCTAGTATTGGGGAGAGGGGTGGGTGGAGATAGAAAATAACAGTTCTGGAATCTCTATGGTTTATTGGAAAATGGGGTATAAATGGATTATAAATGAAGCCATCTGAAGCCATGGATGTTCCAATGGATTTCTTCCCACAGGAGGCCTTACAGACTGTGATAATGGTCCATGTATTTCAAAAAGCCAGAAGATAGAAGAAAAGAAAAGAGAGGGGAACATACCCTCGTGTGGAGTAGAAAAGCATAGAACATCAGCATCTATAAGAAGATGTGAGCCAGGCATGGTGGCGCATGCCTTTGATCTCAGCACTTGGGAGGCAGAGGCAGGAAGATGTCTGTGAGTTCAAGATCATTCTGGTCTACAAAATGAGGCCCCGTCACAGAAAAAAATTAAGAAAAGAGGCAAGAACAGGGTGAAGCAGTAATGAGCCTAGGTTAAAACAGAAGCATAAAATAGGTTGAATCCATTTTGACACCATCCTCAGACAGGGTGGATTCCACTAAACCCAAGTCCACCGAACAGGACTGGGAAAAAAAAGCTCAGTTGCATGCTGAGGTTAGGAATTTCCCATCACACAGAGACCAGCCCACAGTGGTTTCAACATGGAAGAGAGTCCATTTCCTCTTGTAACAAGACTCTAGGAGAGGCAGTGCTATGGAGAGCGGCTGCCCAGAAAACACTGAGTCTTTGGCAGCCTGTTCCAGTTTCCTTCTCCTTCTGTACTTGGACTTGGTGGCCTGTGTGCTGGTGTGATCCACCTGTGACAGCTACTGTGTCCATCTCAGGAGGCTATGATGACCAGATAAGCCCATTTCCTGTTTTTTGTTTTTGTTTTTAATAAACAGAACATTCATACTCTACCCCAGGCTTTTTCCTTGGTTAGGGATCCTGGTTTCTGGACCACTGTGAGTGTGGGCTGGGGAAGAGGCCAGGAGGAAATGGGGGGGTGGGACCTCATTCGTATAGCTTGTTTGTGCCCCCGACCCTCCTCTGCTTGATCCTTGGTGTCCCACTTCTGTCCTGGTCTGCATGCTTCTGGGCCCATCTGACCGTATGATTTAGCTAATGGGACAGAATCGGCCTCCCTGTGGAATAGTTCTGCCTGCAACGGCAGTTTCTTCTCTCGCGATCAGACGCTCTGTCCCCACCAGGGCCCAGTAGCACCCAGGAGCTTCTACTGAATAGTGTGTGCCTCTCTGCTGTGGACAACATGGCGTTCATCCAAGGACTCTAGTGTGATACTCAATTGTCATTGTCGACCTGACTATGCAGAGTCACCATGGAAACACCTCCCATTGTGTCTGTGAGGGTGCTCCCAGAAAAGTCTAAGGGAGGAGGGGAGGCTCACCTTAACCCCGCCTTCACTACTATGATGAACTGCAAGCTATAATTCTTTCTTTCTTTTAATCACGTTTTGCCGGGTGTTGGGTCACAGCAATGAGGAAGGTGTCTGGTACACCTGGAATCCAAGTTATCATTTGCCCTGTGAGACCTGCCATAAACCCTGCTCTCCACCACCATGGTGGGGGGGGGGGCTGGCTTTGAAGCACTTTTGCTGGACCTGCTGCAGAAGTCTTTGCTTCTCTGGGCACTCTGATGTATGGTGGCCTCTTCTTTTCACTGGTGTTTGGGCCCAACAGTGCTCTCTTAGCTTTAGAATCTTCTGTCTCTAGAATTTTCTAAGCACAAAGTGGCAGGACGTAAAAGATGCAATCGGCTCACCTCTCCTTTGAGAGACATTCAAGCTATGACAATCTGCACCTGCCCCCAAAGGCTCATTCCCTTCTCATAGTGCCTAACGCATTCGGTCCTATCCAAGGGTCCCATCTATCCTAGTTACTGTTCTACTGCTGTGACTAAAACAGCAAGACCAAGGCAGCTTATAAAAGAAGGCATTCATTTGGGCTTTCAGTTTCATAGGATTGGAGTTCATGACAGTGAAATAAAGCCCTGGGGACAGGAATACCTGAGGGCTCGCATCTTGACCCACAAACAGGAAGCAGGGAGCACAGTGGGTATGGTGGGATGCTTTTGTAGAATCAAAGCCTGCCCCTGTGACATACCTCCTCCACCAAGACCACACCTTGTGATCCTTCCCAAACAGTTCTGCCTGCTGGGGGCCAAGCATTCAGACCTCTGAGCCTGGGGACGGGGGAGGGGGATTCTCAGTCAAACCACTCAGCAGCTCAATAGTCTCAGGTTGCTTAAAAGCCCACGTCTGAAGATCTGCTGAAGTTCAAGGTTGACTCTTAACTGTGAAGCTCTGTGAAGTTCAAAACATAAGTTATGGTCAGCACACAGTGGTGAGATAGCCATGGGCTGATCACTGCTATTTCAAAAAGGATTGCAGGCATGGAAGAGAGATGGGACCAAAGCAGGTAGAAACTCAAGAGGGCAAACATTAAATCCCGCTGCTTGGTGTTTGGCTTCTGGGTCATGTCGGTAGGATGTGGGCTCTGAAGGGTTGCGTGGATGTGGAGTGTGGGCCTCTGAAGGATCCCGTGTGGATGGGATGGAGCCTCTGACGTCTTGAGGAGTCTGCCATACAGCTTTCGGGCTGCAGTTCTCCTGATATCTCAGGCTGACTCAATTTACCATCTGTGACTTCCTCGGCAGATGTTCACACTCCTGGCATCTCCAACGCCCTGGGGTCTCCACTAGAGTTGGCCATAATGTCGCCCGCCCTTTGACCTCATACATTGCTCTCTCATGGTTGCCTCCAGGGATTCGGACCTGGCCACACACTGCCTGGCTTTCCTTTGAGATCTCTGTGGAAGTCCCTCACACCTGCCTCGCAAATGGTCCTGTGAACTCACCGCTGAGTAAAGGAAGTCAAAAAATGAAGAGGCAGGAGTGATGAATTCCATACCTGTGTACTCAGTGAGAAGTGGGAACTGACCAAGGGCTACTTGGCAGATCTGCAGCTGCTTGGGGATGGGGGAGGGGATTGGAGGAGGGAGTGCCGATGGAACCAGAGGACACGTGGGGACAATCAGAGTGGGACCTTGAAGCTTCTGGTTTTTAGGTGGGTCCATCCTGAGCCATGGTAGAATCTCCAGTTAGGCATTGCTGAGGCTGGACTGCATCACGGTACACTCCAGGTTCTAGAAGAAGTGATTAAAAGTCCATAACTTTGCTGCAGTGACATCGTTTCTTTTTTTGTTTTTTGTTTTTTCAAGACAGGGTTTCTCTGTGTAGCCCTGACTGTCCTGGAACTCCCTCTGTAGACCAGGCTGGCCTCAAACTCACAGAGATCCATCTGCCTCTGCCTCCCGAGTGCTTGGATTAAAGGCGTGCCCCACAACTGCCCGGCACAACATATTTTCTTAATCTACTCTCCCTCTCCCATTGAGTGTTTCTCAATTGTTATTTTTAGAAATGTGGTTCCCCAAAAGAGCTCCTTTAGGTATTTTTCTATTAATTGGCCCCTTTTTGGTGGAATTATAATACAACGAAATGTTGTACATTTATTTGCTTTTGTTGCATATGCCTATATATACGATATATATTATATATATGTATATATCATGGTCTTCTGTAGGGGCACACACTGATAGGACAGCTAAGATTTCGCAGCGGGGTGGAATAGAAAAAGAAAGTCTCGCCCCATTGAGGGTGTTATTGACTCCTGGGGATACATGTGTTATCCCTCAGGAAAAAAAAAAAGAAGCAGGAACAAAGCAGTATGTAATTAAAATGTAAATCTACACAATTTAATTACCCGTGTAGTGACACAAGTAAGTCTCTGGAATTGTTTCCTCAGCATTGCGCACTGTTGTGTAATAGATTAATGAAAAAGGGGGGAGGGGTGCCGAATGACAGGCGTGGGCAAAGAGCTTTCAGGCCAGGGAAACGGCAGTCTTTACATTTGTGACCAGAGCCCTCTGCTGTGCATTGTGGGAACACTCTTCAGGAAGTCAGGGTTAGCCCCTTCCTTTAGATATTGTTTTGGCCTCACCAGCCATGTGTTGGGGGTTAGGTTTGGCTCTGAGGTCTACTGAGGCCTTATGACATTCAGAACTGCACCATGGTCAGTGGTAACTGCAGGACTGAGGACCAGCTTTCTCTCAGCCCCAAATTCCACCTCCACAACCCCCAAGTCTGTTTTCATGGGCTTTAGAGGAAGACACCTTCTTAGGCTCTGAGGTGGAAAGGAAGACCAGGGGTAGGCAGGAATGGCTTCATAGAAGAAGTTGGGGACATTTAAGGGATTGCTACCTCTCAATGTCCCTATTCTAGAAGCTGGAGGGGGTGGGTGAGGATGACTTTGGTCAAACCCTATCTGCACAGGCTTGTTGGGGAGATTGTTCCTCAGAGATGGAGAAATACTAGGGTTGGGTATGAGGAATCTCCCCGTGACTTCTCGGAAGAGTGGCACACCCAGGGAAGGCTAAACTAGATGAGAGGGCCCAGGAAGCCTCACAGGCAGATCTCAGAAAGGACCCCACCTTCAGTTTCGGGACTAGCAGTATGATGAGGAGGCACCCAACTTCAGAGGGATGAACCATGGCTCTATTAGTGACCCAAATAGATAACGACCAAGCCTTGGCAAGCAGGATATGATTCACGACCCTCCTGGCCCCCTGTCCTCAGCTCTTCCCAGCTGTTTTGCTGCTGTGAAACTCAAGATCTCAAGAGGAAGGACTCAAAGATACAGACCAGGGGCTGAAGAAGTCATACCCACTCCCCCAGGCATCGCTCTTCTGCAGCTCTGCTGGTCTCCTCACCGAGGCAGTCACTTACCTAGCTTACCCAGCCGCCATTTATTCCTGGTTATTTATTGCCTAAGCGCCGTGGCTCCTGAGGTTTTATCCTGAGCCCAGGAGGAAAATGAGCATGCAACAATAAAAATTTAAAGGGAACGTGGAAAAGAAAAGGAAAACTGGGATTTATATAGTCTTATGAGTTAGGTGAGGATGTAGCAGGGGCACTCTGGACAGTAGAGGATGGATGACGTAGGTGTGGAAGCAGCCTAGAGGGTTGCTGAAGGGCCCAGGGTAAGTCTGAACATTAGCCCACCTGCCCAGCTTCTTCTATAGCGTGACCCTTGTCCCATATTCTCAGTCACAGGGACAACAGTTAGTTAAAAATTTAAGACTCCGACTGTGTTAAGAGCTATGTCAAGATAAGCACAGACTCACGTAAACAAGCTTCTACAAACCCCCTGTTAGGCTTGTACAGATACCTGGTTACCAAAAGTTGTAGATCCCCAGAATGTAGTCACCCAGGACTTAAGCTCAAATTGTAAAAATCCTTGTCCTCGGCCCCTGCCCCTGCCTTGTGACTTTTGTTTTAAAAAGAACCTACCCCCTCTCTTCAGGGTCACAGTGTAAATCCCGACTTGCCTGTGGTCCTGACTAGTTCCAAGTTCTGGTACCTCAGGATGATGGAATAAAGTTGCTTCTGCGCATCTAACTTTGGTGACCTCATCTTCAGTATTTGTGTGACTCCCAGACCCAACATTGCTATGTTTTGACTATGCTCCCCAAAACCTCATGTTGGGAAGTTAATCCGACTGCAATGGTGCAGTGGTGGTGGGGTGTTCTGGGTACAAAGGCTTAATTAACACCAATGGCAAAAGCCTGGGGCTTTGCTTTGTCTCCACCCTTTCTCCCCCTCTCCCTCCACTCTTCCTTCTACTGTCCCCTGCTGGATGAAACAGACGCTCCTCACCAGACTCTCTGGCCTCTTGGTCTTGGACTCAGCCTCTATAACTGTGAGAAATAAATTTGTCTTCACTGTAAAACCTTTCAACCTCGGGTACTCTGTTATTGCAGCAGCAAATGGCCGAAGATAAGCAAGGGCTGAAGTCACAAGTGAGTGCCCAAAGTTGCCCCCATCCCACTCCATTCATGGAAACCCCACATGACCCCTGTGCCTGTAGCCAGTGAGCTCTACGTACTGGTAGCCAGAGGATCTGGAGACCAGACAGAGACAGACCAAAGTCAGGTGAAGACACATCCTCTCTGTCACTTCCTGCGCTGTGCTCTGTGCACAGACGGCCTCATATTTAGCTTTCATGTGAAAGAGGAGGAGGTAGAGGAGGAGAAAATAATCCCAAAGATGCTGCGTTCTCTGAGGGGGTAGGATGTTACAGAATTTGTTTCTCTTTAACAAGAGTGGGACAATATCTGGAAAGGGAAGTCAGGCTGGCATACATGTGGTGCGACCAGGGCCTCGGAGCTCCCAGGGCTTAGGTATTTTCTTTCCGCTCTCCAGAAAGGAGATGTTGTTCTGCATAGTGTATCCATTCCTTTGAAAAGCCAGACTTTTATTTTTCAGACATTATAGATCCACACAGCTATGGGGCTAGGGAGATGACTCAGCAGTTAGTCTCGGTGTGTAAGAGGGGACTAGGTTTTGGATCCCCAGAACCCATGTGTCAGATGTGGAGGGGAGGGCTGTAATTCCAACCTCCAAAGGAATCAAGGGTTTCCCAGGGCAAGCTGACAAGCAAGACTAGCCCCATAAGAGAACTCTGTGTTTGGTTGCGTGGCCTTGTCTCAGTGAGTAAGAGGAACAGCAATCCAGGGTGACTTCTGACATTAACCCCAGGACCTCCACATGCACAGACATATATGTGCATCCCCATTCCCACATACATGGACTCACATGCATGCAAAATATTCCTACACACACATGAAAATAGGAGAAATAAAGAAGTGAAACCGTCATTGTGTTGGGCACCTCTGAGAGGATTGGAGGCAGGAGGTTGAGAAACCCAACCCCAACTCTCTGGAGATGTGTGCTCTCTCTCCCCAACTGGGGTGGCTCCACAGCCCATATCTATCATCCTTAGTCTCTGCAGGTGCCATGTCCAGATAAATGGTTAAAGGTGCGACCACTCTTGGTACCCTGATCATCATCCCTATAATCTTAAAACTGGGCTTTTTGTCATTGCTTTGTTCTGTTTGTTTTGCAGCAAGGTCTTTGTACATAGGCCTGACTGGTCTGGAACTCTCTGTAGACCAGGCTGGCCTCAAATTCATAGAGATCTGCCTGCCTCTGAAGTGCTGGGATTAAAGGCCTGCACCCAGGTCATAAGTAGGATGTTTAAAAGTTCACCTTCCCCCTAGACAAAATTCCATAGAAGTTGAATTCAATAATTACAATCACACGACTCACCATTACGAGGTCACACTTTATTGGATATACATATCCAAATTCCCTTTTCAACTGACTTTAAATTTCTTTCTTCTTCCTCCTCTTCCTCTTCTTCTCTTTTACAAACTATCTGTCGTTAGATTTAGGGTTTTTGTGTGTTTAAAATGTTACTGTATGTATTATTACTGTGTGTGCATGCGTGTGTGTGTATGCACGCGCATGTGAACATGTGTGTGCCACAGTGCATGTTTGGAGTCAGAGGACAACCTTTACATAGGTTCCAGGAATCAACTGATGTCCTCAGGCTTGTGTAGCAAGAGCCCTTACCACCGAGCCACCTTGCTGGCCACTGCACAATCTTTTTAACTCAGCATTAAATGACCCCATCTTTGACATAGAGATTCCTTGCTCATGTTGCTTCCATTAGCTGTTCCTGGCATCTTCTTTACTTTCATTGCTTAGATTCCTAAACTTTTTTTTGGCCTTTTCCACTGTAGTTCTTTTTTCTTGGTCAATGTCCTCTTTATTATGGAAAAAATTAAATAAACTTCTAGGAAGCAAAGGAGAGAATATGCTGAAGAAAATCAAGATGGGTAGGCAAAAGATGGCTGTTTATTACAACTGAATCAGTAGCCGAAATTATCCTTGTTATGAAAGATCCATATTTCATTTTCTGTTAAGAACAGATGGCGTTCTGTTATCTGTCATGTAATGAGTTTCACGTCACATCTGAAATATAACTTCTAGTTAGACAATATTTCCACAAGGACATTTTTCTCCATATTCATTAAAAGTTTAGATTTTTTTTCCTTCAACAACATTGAATACCTGTTGAAAGCATTCATGTATTTGAAACATTCTTATGCTTTCAATCCTACATTAATTGTCTCGCTTCTATCACTTATAACCAGTTAGTGAATGCTTTCCTATATCTGTTGCCATGGTAGCATCAGGCCCACCCTTGGATTTTGTTGATGTTCAGCGAGCTTCACTCGTCGGTTCTGGTGTCTGCCCATGAAGGCTACTGGAAGACGCTTTCTTCTTGTGTTTTTTTCTCTGATGCTTGGTAAGAGCTGACCTCTGGCTGAAGCTTTTCTTGCATTCACTGCACTCGTAGGGTTTTTCCCCGGTGTGAATCCGCTCATGCTTGGTGAGGGCAGATTTCTCGTAGAAGGTTTTCCCACACTCGGGACACTTGTAGGGTTTTTCTCCTGTGTGGGTTCTCTGATGCACGACGAGGTTGGACTTGACACAGAAAGATCGCCAGCACTCGCTGCATTTGTAAGGCTTCTCTCCGGTGTGAGTCCTTTGGTGCTGTGTCAGGTTCGATTTCACGCAGAAGGTTTTCCCACACTCGTTACACTTGAAAGGTTTCTCCCCCGTGTGGGTTCTCTGGTGTATCTTGAGGGCGGATTTTTGGCAGAAGGACTTCCCACACTCGCTGCACTCATATGGTTTCTCTCCGGTGTGAGTCCTCTGGTGTTCGGTGAGGTTTGCCTTCACTGGGAAGGACTTGTCACACTCGTGACAAGCGTAGGGTTTGCTCTCCGGGTGTGAGCTCTGGTGTTGGGTAAGACCTGCTTTCTTAGCACAGCTTTCCTTACATCTGCGACACTCATGGGCTTTCGGACCTTGGCAAGCACTCTGGTTTTCACCCAGGGGTGATCTCCCACTTTCCTCCCCCTCATCAGGCTCCTCCTCCAGGGATGGTCCCTGACGCTGAGTGCATTTGGATCCCTTGAGGACGGCGGTCGGGGATGTCTTGCATTCGTTACCTTTGCGGTTTTTCTCTTTGGGGGTAGTTCTCTGAGTTAGGGCTGGGCGTGACTTCTTTAAGGCTGTGTGGCTGTCGGCACACTTGGGTTCTTCTGTTGTGCAGGTTCTCCGGTTCTTAGTAAGGCATGTCTCTCCATGAAGGGTTTCCCTATATTTCTCACATGAATTTTCTCCGACGTGCATTTTCCCATTTTGGCTGTGGGGTGAGTTTCTTAAGGCTCCCTCACTTGCGTTACGTTCGCCAGTCTTTCTTCCTGATTGCACTCTTTCATGTCGGATAAGATCTGACTTCTCACGACAGGATTTCTCAAGCGTATCACATCCACAGTGCTTCTCCCTTGGGTGAGTTCTTGAATGTTCATGTTTTGACTTCACACATGAGGATTTCCCACCTTTGTTGGCCTCTTGTGCCTTCCTTTCTCGAAGGGTTCTTAGAAAAGACTGGAACCTGAGCTTGTGGGCGGTGACTTGCATGCATTTACTATCCTGTCCTGTGTGAGCTGCCTCGTGCATAACAGAGCCTGTCTTTCTGTCTGAGGTCTTCCCAGAATTTGAATATCCAAGAAGCTGCTCCGAATGCAAGGCCTTCTGACGTGGAGCAAAACCCTCGAAAGGACTGTGGGGTCTCTTTCTTTGATCAGCTTCCCAGGTTTTGCTTCCTATGTGATCTTTTCCAAGCTTACTTTCAAGGGACTTAGACTCTCCTAAACCATCAAACTTTTTTGCATAGTTTGTGTTATCAGTAATTAGTCCTTCAACATTTCCCAAGCTTGTTGAGTGACACTTACAGTGTCTTTCTCTTGAGGCCACTGAGTTTGTGGTCAGATAAACTATTTCTTTTAGATCCTTGCTTTTCTTCTTAGTTAGTGTTTTGTTGTTGACAAATAAAACTTGACTCAAGTATTCGTCTTCATTTCCTTGGCTTGTTGCCATGTTATTGGCTCCCCAGACTTCTAGGAACATGAGAAATCAGCATATATTATACATCAAAATACAATGTTAAAGGAAAGAGTCTACACACACATGTCTTATGCTGACTTGATTCTGGGCTTTCTGACACACTCTGCTGGAAAGGAAGCCATTTTAAACAGGCGTTTCATCTAGACTTCTCATTGGGTAATACAAAAATGAAGACAAAGTCTCACGATGGAGTAGAAAGTGGGAGGGAATGAAGAAAATAACATCAGTAGCTTTGGTTTCTTACAAACATGGCCACTAAATGGCTAGAGAGCTGGAAATAAAACACAGCTGGGAACAAAGACTGTCAGACAAAGGACTCGTCCACAGTTACTAAAAACTGAGATAAACAGGAAACACTATCTATATCTATCTATCCATCTATCTATCTATCTATCTATCTATCTATCTATCTATCTATCTATCGAGACAGGGTCTAAATGTATAGCCCTGGTTGGCCTGGAACTCTCTGTGTAAGCCAGGCTGTACCACCTGCCTCTACCTCCCAAATGCTTCTATCAAAGGTGTGAGCCACCACACACAGCCTACAGAGAACATCTATACTTTCCAGGTGGATATCAGGCAGTGAGCATTTCTCTGAAATGCTCTGAAATTGTCTCTGAAAATTCTAGAGCCTCTCAAAGATTTTCTTTTTGTTGTTTATTTGTTTGTTTCTGTTTGAGACAGGGCCTCTCTTGGTCCCGGGCTGACCTTAAACTACTGACCCTCCTGCCTTTGTACTGGGATTAAAGACCTGGGCTGTGCTGGGCCTTTTATGCTCTGCTGGGGATCAAAGCTGGGGCTCTGTGCCTGCTAGGCCAGCACGCCACCAACTCTGCCACAGAGACATTCAAAGGAAGCGAGCCTTGCCCTGGCCACTAAGGCTCTGCCTTCTTCCTCCTCCTTGACATCAACTCACCTAAGAGGCTGCGACCTGGAGATTCCCAAGGACCTTCTCCCTGTTCCAACTTGCGTATCAGCTCAGGTTTGCTTACACTGCAGCCTGTGACGAGAAGATGACAAGGCTTGACATACTTCTGAGGCTGTGGTGTGTTTCACCAAAGCCACCGGCTAAGTTCCTGGGGGGAAGGGGCCACATGTATTTATCTCATCACTGCTCAGACCAGGGCTGAGTCCTTGACTGGAGGCACAGGCACCAGGTGAGTGACTGTGCGCATGAGTGCAGACAGGAGAGGGCTTCAGGCCCCCAGGAGCTGCAGCTTCAGGCAGATGGGAACTGCCCCATGTGAGTGCTGGGAATTGAACTCAAGTCCTCTGGGGAGCAGCAAGCACTCTTAAGTGCTGAGCCCCAGGCTTAAAACTTGACTCTTGACACTAATTTGACTTCTAAGGTAAGGAGCACAGGCTGATGGGAGCAGCCCGGGAGAGGCGGGGCTTACCCACGGCTTGCAGGTGCCTGTAGGTCTCCAGCATCACCTCCCTGTACAGGTGCCTCTGGGCAGCATCCAGCAACTGCCATTCCTTCTGAGTGAAGGTCACACACACATCTTTGAACAACACTTGTCCCTGCAACAGAGCAGTGGGGCTCAATTGGGAGGACTCACCACAAAGAACAGGGGGAGACACCTAAGGCACGTGGTCATTGCATACCAGAAAACAGCGTAAGGTTGTCTCACGTCCGCTTCTGTGTGCTGCACTTTGGAGGAGAAATGGCATCACCACAGAAACACCAGGAAAGCCAAAGTCACAGATTAACTCATAAAGCAGTAATGTCTACCCGGGTCTGGTCTGGCTGTGGAGGACACTTAGACAAGTAAGCCTGGGAGCTCATTTTTAAGGATCTTATGGTCTTGATATTTCCTATGCATTCAGACAGCAAGGAACTGTGGGAGATGTACTTCTTCCTTTAGTTCACTAGTCACCAAGGGTGTACGCATATGTGTGTGTATGTGTGTGTGGTGTATATATGTGTGTATGTATGTGCATGTTGTGCGTATGTGTGTATGTGCTTATATATGTGGATGTCTCTTATGAATGTATATGGATGCGTGTATATGTATGTGTGTATGAGAATGTGAGTCCATATATGTTCATTCCCGTGTGAAGGTGCAGACTCACACATGCCCCGATGTATGTGTGGTGGTCAGAGGACAGCCTTTGGATGTCCGCCCTCACCTCTCCACCTATTTTAAGACAGGATCTCTTCAGCTTAGACACTGCAGGCCAGCTGGCTGTGGGCTTCCGCGGTTTCCTGGCTCTGCCTCCCGCCCCCTAGCGGGGAGCACACTGGGATTACTGATGCTTGTGCAGCATCCCCTGAGTTTTACCTGGGCTTTCAGGAATGAACTCCAGCTGTCAGGTTTGTAGGATGAGTGCTTCTACACACTGAGTCATCTCCCCAGTACTAACTGGCAACCTTCACTCCCACAAATACTGCCATCCCCCTGCTTCTGTCCCTCAGTGCTGGCATTACAGACATATGTCTCCAGTGAATATCCCCCCCCACAAGCTGCTATCCCCCTGTCTCTGCCCCCAGTGCTGGTATTAGAGGTATATGTCTCCAATGAGCACCCTCCACCCACACACAAGCGGCCATCCCCCTGCCTCAGCACCCCAGGTGTATGCCATCATGCCTGGTTTTTTAACACGGGAGCTGGCGATCTGAACTCAGGTCCTCGTGTATAGCCAGCACTTCACCCTCCGAGTCTCTTCCCAGCCTTTCGGTTAGGATTTGGTTGTCTGCAAACAGCAAGCTCTGAGACCGCTTAGGGAACAATTGGAAGGACAGCTGACGTTAGAGGAGTCACAGGGAGAGAGGTACAGCAGGAGGAGACTGGAGGACCGGGTGAGACCAGAACAGTTCAGGTGGGGTTCAGACAGTTCAAACATCAGGAAAATGACATTTCTTCTGTAGACCAATGGCTTCCATCAGTACATCCTTGGCAGTCTTCAGTGTATACAAGCAGTCCACAAGCCAAAGCTCAGCAGCTCCATGGGGGGAGGGGGGCTACACACACACACAAAAGGCGGTAGCTATTCCAGTATTTTCCCAACACACCACTGACTTGGCTTGCTCACTCCTCAGGGTGCATAGCCCTTCTTGAGGATCATCTCTCTGGATAGTGGAGACACACAGTCAAGTCAACAAATACAGCTAGTTTTATATTTTGAAAGCAACACTCCAGAAAGCGTATTGGAGATTGACTTGAGAAACTGATTCTTGGGCTAGAGGGATGGCTCGGTGGTCAAGAGCACTGACTGCTCTTGGAGATGACCTGGCTTGGAGTCCAGCACCCACATGGAGGCTGACACATCTTTAATTTCAGTTCCAGGGGTCCAATGCTCTCTTCAGGACCTTTTGTCAGACAACACACCCATATACATTTTGAATTTATAAACAAACAAATGATTGAATGAATGAGTAACTGGTTCTCCATCACAGCTGATGCTGCCTCCCTGGGGTATCTGGCAACAGCTGTGGGCATCACGCTCTAAACTGAGAGGGTGCTGCTGCCATCTAGTGGCCTCATCCAGACACACAGCTAAACACCCTACAACAAAGGACTACCCCACCCTGAGTGACCAGGTTTCAGTGAGAACTAAAGGACTGTGGTAACAGACTGGTAACTATGGTAACAAGCCTTAGAGCCTTGGCAGTAGGGATGAGAGTGCTGGGACAGAGTCTGCATAGAGTTGACCAGGGAAGCAAAAGAAAGGAGCTTTGAAGGTGGTGAGTGGGCTCGGTGCTGGGGCCACGTACTCTAGTGAGTGGGCTCAGGGCTGGAGCCATGTACTGTCCTAATATGAGACCGAGAAAACCAAAGAATGCATCATGGAGAGAGGGAGAGACAAGAAAGGGGGGAGGAGGAAGGGAGTGAGGGAGAGGTGGGGGGGTTTCCTGGGTGCGTTATACTCTAGGGATGAGAAACACACGTGGTAGAGATGTCCAGGTGACAGGTGGACATAAGAGAAGTCTGGACTATGAAGAGAGATAAGGGACAACCCCACATTTTAGAGATCAGGCCTATTTCAACAGCATCCAGAACTGCTAGGAGGGAAACCGTTCACAAAGAACATGGAGGCTGGAGCAAAGGCAGATGACCCGTGCAGACAATGAGCAGGCCCTGAAGCACAAAAGGGGACCAGAAGCAGAACTTTGGGTCCACAGTGGCCCCAGAAATGACAGTCTCAAGAGTGAGAGAGTGACCCTCCAGTTTGTGTCAAGTACACCTCTCCCTTCTGCTCTTGAGAGAGAAGCAGGGAAGCAAGCCTCAGGCTTATCCCACAGAGGAGTGCAGGGAGGAGCTGTGGGAAGGCCAGGCTTTTCTATTAGCTTCTGGCAAGCAGTGAGGGGGTGGCAGGCACCTCGGGTACCTGTTTGCCTCACACCACAAACATAGGCTGGGCAGTGCCTCAGGTTTCCCTGCAGGGCCTAGTAAGGTCTTTAGGCTCAGAAGGTTGAGAGGAGGGGTTTGAGCAGAGCCGTGATCGGCAAATGGATTGCCAGGCTTCTGGGCAGATTCTCACCCCTGATGATTGACATCCAGGAAATCATTCCCTAGGACAGGCAGGAGACTGTTGTCCCCTGGAGTCTGTGAGAATTCCGAAGCCAGTCAGGAGCCGAGGACTATGCACAGTATCCTGACATGGTACTACTTTCCTTCAGGGCCATTCAGGGGAGATACACCATTAAGTCGATTCTGTTCTCTTTGTCAAAGGAGGGGTCCCCTCTCTCTTAGCTCCTTGTCTCAACCCATACACACTCGACATCCTAAGACATCTCCCGGCACCTCGTGTGCAAGGCCCCAAGCCAGGCGTCCACCTCACAGGAAAGCTAGCCGGAAAACTCAGCTCCATGCAGCACAGAAAATGCAGGCCAGTCACCCGAGCAACCAGCTGGGCAGCTGCAGCGAGGCCTCTGCCTCCCTAGGCACAGAAAACAGAAAAGACCGGTGGCTAGAGAATCACAGTCCAACAAGTGAGCTGGGGCAGGGACTCGCTGAGCACAGAACAAACGCAGCAGGAACAAGAAGCTGTAGCCTAAAAGCCCTGAGATGGGAAGAGAGCAAAGAGTAAAATGAGTTTAAAATATTGAAGAGCAAGCTGGGGCATAGCTCAGTGGTAGGGTGCTTGCCTGTAACGTGCAGGCCCCTAGGTTCAGTCCCCACTGCTGGAAAAAAAAAAAATAGATACTGAAGAAAATAATGATGGACTGGCAAGATGGCTCAGTGGGTAAAGGTGCTTGCTGCCAAGCCTGAGTTGGGTCCTCAGAGCCATGTGGTAGAAAGGAAGAACTGGCTCCGAGACGGGCCCTCTGACCTCCACTTGTGCACAGTGGCACACGCTCCTCAAAATAAATAAATAAATAAATAAATAAATAAATAAATAAATAAATAAAGTTTTTAAAGAGAATATTTAAACATTCAAGTCAGTGTCTCCAAGTTGATATAAGGTGGGCATTTTCTATGAGAAAAGAAAGGGCACAGAAATGCTAAGTATTTTCTTGTTGATTGGAGGAAATAGAAAAACACCCCCCTCAGGGAAAGCATGAGGACAGAATGCTTAATGGACAACCCTCTTGTGGAAGCTGGGAGTGAGGAGATGAAAGTGAGGGGATCCAGACGGTGGGGGCAGGGGGAGGCTTGGGAGGGATTCTGGGTGGCCAGGGCCGAGGAGGAGTTAGGAAGAACGCACATGGAGGAGGAACTGGGGGGAGGGGTCTTCAGGACCGGGGCGGGGCTTCTCTCTGCGGGGACAGACTGGAGGAAGAAGAGACGAGCAGGCATGACGGCCTGGTGAAGTATCTGACTCCAGAGGACAGGTGAGAAAGAGGAGGTGACAGCAGATACACAGTAACAAGAGCCACCCACTTCTCGTTCTCTACAGTGCTGTGACACTGTAAACGGCCTTTCTCCCAGACTCCCTGAGCGTTCCCTCGTTCACAGGACTGAGCAGGACACGGGCATTTCAGGTTCAGAGGGCAGACCCGCAGTCACACTGTGCAATGTGCACTGCAGCCTCCATCCAAACTCAGCAGAATCCCAAAGAGAACAAAGCCCATCGCCAGGCAATGGAGGCAACCGAGGCAGGTGGCCAGCCTGCGAGCGCTGTTGTGCCCCAAGAGAGGCAAAGATGCTGTCAGTCTCGCACAAAGCCAGGAATCATGGGTACCAAGCCTGAAGGACAGCTGCCACAGGAAGTGGTGCTGAGGCTGAAGCAGGCCACACCCCCAGCAGCCATCTGGGATGAAGTCATAAAATCAACCACTGAAAACAGCTGCTTCTCAGAAGCCGCACCGTCAGCACCAGGGGCCAGCAAAGAGAGCCTCAAACTCCCTTTCCACCTAAGTGGGGCTGGAGTTGATAATGAAGATGCTTGGCTCCCAGTGGCCAGAGGAGCAAAGACTCAGATTTTAAAGGCTTTGCATGTGGGCAAGACGGAACATAAAAAAACAAAAGTTAGCTCTCAGAACTTGGGCTCGAGGTGGCCTCCATACAACCAAATATCTAAGGTGCAACTTTGGGATTATGTCATATGAAAAGCTGATCCAACAGTCTATAGCCCTCAGTAGAAAGGGTATAATAAAAGTGTGTACTCAATAATGCTGCCAGACTCGTATAAAATAATCCAGGGAGGGAAGTTAACAGTGACTGGAACATTGTACACAATACTATATATGGGGCCAGCGAGTTGGCTCCGTGGGAAAGGGAGCTTGCCACCAAGACTACCCACCTGAATTTGATCCCCCATGACCTGATGGGTGAAAAGAGAACCCCCACAAGTGGTCCTCTGACCTCCACAAGAACAACATGGCATGCATACACTCCTCCTACCACCTACATAAATAAATACATTTTAAAATAATCATATTACAGCTAATAAACTATTGCCATTTTGTCATTGTATGCCGTAAAAAGGAAAGAAAAAATTACCAGAAAATGCATATTCAAATTTAAATTATTATTGTTTAAGTGGGTAGAAGATACACTACAAACGGTTAAAATGTGTGTTACACAAGGGAAGACGTAAGGGAAAAGGAAGAGCAGGTAGATTGTTTCCATAAAACCAACACTCAAGACAGCTGTGTGCGTCCATGTGACGTCACAGGTGGAAACAGTTTCTGAAACAGACAGCAAAACCAGGATGCCAGGAAAGCGAGGACGTGGTCAGATGAACGGAAATGACCGGAAAGGAAGCACGGTTACCAACAATGCAAAGAAACTCATATGAGGAACAAGCGGGGGATTCACCTGGGCTGTGTTCATGTCCATCTGTCCCTGGAGAGCTGCAGAGGCTGTGGAGAGGAAGAGGGCAAACCATCACTGTCAAGGTCCTCAGAGCCTTGCTAGAAATCTATTTGTGCGTGCTGACAAATGACCACATGGGGGCGCGATGTCACCCCCCCACCCTTCAGATGGCTGGGTAGATGGATGCTCAGGAAGTCTTATTGCCTCCTGGAGCTCAGAGAAAGTGAAAGTGGCCTGTCATCAGAAAAGCCAGCACTGGCTTCCTGCCGGCATTTCACAGTGATCATGGCCTCTTTGGCTTTGGCAGCAAACAGGCACAGCATCAGGTTAAGCTGGGAAAGAAGAAGCTAAGCAAATGGTTAGAGCAACTGACTCAGCCCATCTGCCTGCTTTGATGTGCGGGGTTTAATCTTATGAACAGAGTGTAGCAGTGTATCGAGCACCATGATGCCAGCACTCAAGAAACAGAGGCAGGAGGATGCAGCATTTGAGACCAGCCTGAGCTACATGGAAGACCCTGTTTCAGACAAACAAACACTGCAAAACAATAAGATAATCTTATAAAGGAAGGTGGGAAGGAGAAAGGGTACAGACATGTGTTTAAGTGCATGTGTATATACGTATGTGTGTGTAGATGCTGGGGGTGGACAGACAATAAAACTGTCTCTCCCTAGCTCGACCGATGTAACACACACTCAGGAGTTATTACTCAGTGTTTTCTACTTTTGTGTGTTTGGAATGTTTCTGCAATAAAAGGTGTAAATCAATTTATAGGTTTTGTTTCACTTTAAGACAGGATCTCACTATGTAGCCCTGACTGGACTGGAATTCTCAGCATAGACCAGGCTGGTTTCAAACCCAGAGATCCACTTGCCTCTTCTTCACAAGTTTCTGAGATGAAGGATGTGTGACATTGAACCTAGCATGTGTAAAACAATTTAACAACGAAGATGTTGTGTCTGTTGATTTACTTTCCTACATATATTTTAACTCCTTAACCCTATAACTCAAATCATTTATTTTTAAACTATTTTTTCTGTGTGTTTTGCATGTGTGTGTGTGTGTGTGTGTGTGTGTGTGTGTGTATGAACATGTGTGCAAATGCCCACTGAGACGGGATGATATCTGATTCTCTGGAGCTGGAGTTACAGGTGGCTGTGAGCTGCTTGGTGTGGGTGCTGGGAGCCAAACGCAGGCGTCTGCAAGTATAACAAGAGCTCTTAACTGCGAGGCCACCTCTCAAATCCCAGCTCAAGGAACGTATAGGGACTGCTGACGACAAGGGCCTTGGACTGAAAATTCGTTCCTTGGTTTCAGTGTCTCCAACTGAGTTTTGTTTCAAGAGACTCGATTTAGCTGAGACATGTGGACAAGAGGCCTGGGAGTCAGGGGGTCTCACTGATGCTCGTGGTCTGGTCACTAGCAAGTAACTTGCAGGCAAATGATAATGACCTAGTTACAGTTCTGGTTCCAGAGACTGATGTAGGTACCACTGTTGTTCTATGAGGAAACGGAGGTGAGGAATGATAGAGCCATTCTTAAGGAGGGCTAAGTTTCAAACCCTGGCAGTCTGTCCCTACCCCAGAAATGGTGTAGCTAAGGACTGCTAACTACAAAGCAGAATGACAGGCCCTCTAAGATGGTAATGGAAGCTTTGGCCCTGAAGTCTAGCTCTGCCTGTGAGTGTGAGGAGAGGGTGGTGGGAGGAGCTTCCAGGAGGAGGGGACAGTGCATCTGCCTGCATTTCCTCATCATCTTGTTCTCTCACCGTCCTCCCACGGAAGTCTCTTTTGCCAAGCAGCCTACCTCTTGTTCCCTTCCCGTGGGTGGCCCACGTCACCTCCTTCCCTTGGAAGCTGGCCCCGCTGCTGCCGCTGGACAGGTGTCTACTGAGATGTCACAGGGCAGAAGGCTCAGCAAGTGCTTCACAAGCTGAATGTGGAGGCTGCCTGTTTCTTGGGCCTCTGCCCTACAGCTGTGGAGCACTGCACCCCAGACGGGAGGTGTCTCCCGTGGGGGGGTCCTGCTTCTGATGTGCTCTTCTTTCTTACAGGAACCGTGATCCAGAGAACTTTGAACCTGACTGGAGGGAGTAAATTCAAGGAATTGGAGCCTTTGGCTGGATCTCTCTCTCATTCTCTCTCTCTCTCTCCCTCCTGAATATCACTGCTCTCTACAATGGTGGTTCTCAGAGTGAAGGTCCAGGCCAATGGCAACACCACCCAAACTAGACAGAAAGTTGAACTTAGAGACCTCTCCTCTCCATAGACATCCCAAGCTTCTGTACCCAGCGGCTGTTGGGCCTCAGCGCTTTGGCTGATTCTGGTACAGACTCTGAAAACTGCGAGAAGCCTAACTTAAGTTTGTAACTGCAGTGGGCACAGACAGGTGACCCAGGCAGCAGGGCTCGTTGGCCTTCATTGAAGAGTGATCCCAGGAGCCCTTAGGAAAGACTCCGGGTTCCTTCCTCCAAGAAGCAGGTCCTTGAGGAGGAGCCATGTGAAGCATGAGAGAGAGAGAGAGAGAGAGAGAGAGAGAGAGAGAGAGAGAGAGAGAGAGAGAGAGAGAGACTAGATTGAACGGAGCTTGTGATTTGAGGTTTGCATCCTCACTCTTCAGCAGACTCCGCCCCTCACCCTGCCCCCAGTCTTTTCTTCTGTTAGAACAGGGTTGTAACAGTGATCTCAGAACCAAATGGTGCTTAGGGCTTAATGAACAGGGGACGAAGGCCACTTCCAGATTCTGAGCAAATGCCACCATCCCTGCTAAAACCTATGTCAGGCACTGCCCAGAACACCTAAGAGGCAGGTTCAGGGAAGAACTCCCATGTACAGATGGGGAAACTGAGTCTCGGGTTCCTCTTCTTGCCGGTAGGGACTCAGCAATACTGCTAGAACTTGAGCTAAGAAACTGAGAGCAGCCTTTTCAGCTACAGAACCCTCACTGCCCTTGTCCTGATAGCCTCGGACAGGTGTCATCGGACTTGGTGCTCATCCCATGAAGCCTTGGAAGTCACTCGCCAGTTGCTATGGGGCTTAGAGTCCCAGCAGGTGGCTCTGATATCCGCTGGTTGCTATGGAGCTTAGAGTCCCAGCTCACTTTATCCGGACCACCAAGTCCGAGCCCAGTTTCTTCCCCTTGAAGAAGCCCACCTCCACCAGCCCGGAGCACACTCAGGGTCAGGGTCAGAAACCTCCCAGGACCCGCGCAGGTGTGTTTTAGCACGCAAGCCGCCCCCCGAGCCTGGCACTGCAACCCTCCAAATTGGCTCTCACCCGTGGGCGCGCCTGACCTGGGCACCGGGTCTCTGAGCGACGAGTGGACCCTGAGGATCTGAGGGATTCCTCCGAGCGCAGCGGGACGCGGGAGCGAACAATGAAGATGAACTGCACATGCGCAGCACAGCAGCTAGGGACCGGTTCCCGAGACCCTCTTAGCCTCCATCACATTCCAGACTCCGTTCCCACGGCGCCCGCGCCCCTCCTAGAGCTGCAGAGCTCCTGTCTAGCTAGAGAGCTGTGCCTAGCCACCTGCAACACCGTGGTCTCAGCGGCAAAGCCACAGGGAGAACAGTCGTGTTCACATCACGCGAGAAAAAAAAACAAGGAGGTGAAGTGTTTATAGAAAGTAAAACCACACATTCTTATCAAAGATCAATATTACCCTCAAGTTTTCTCTGCTCATGCACACGACACCTGCACACAAAAACTGGCTATCAAAAGTAATTCCCCAAAACCGTGGACGAAATCAAATACTCAAGTCAAAGGGGTATACGAGCAAAGGCACTGGTTTCTTCCCCAGAGATGACCATGGTTAATATTGGGTGATATGTTAAGATTTTTTTGTTTGTTTGTTTTTCGAGACAGGGTTCCTTTGCAGCTTTGGAAACTACCCTGGAACTAGCTCTTGTAGACAAGGCTGGCCTCGAACTCACATATCTGCCTGCTTCTGCCTCCCAAGTGCTGATTAAAAAAAAAAAAAAAACCGGATGGCGGTGACACACGCCTTTAATTCCAGCCAGCATTTGGGAGGCAAAGGCAGGCAGACCTCTGATTTCGTGGCCAGCCTGGTCTACAGAGTTCCAGCACAGCCAAGGCTACACAGAGCAACCCTGTCTCGAAGAAAACAAAAAAGGATTTAAAAAAGTTTGTGTATGTGTGAGTGGTTACATGCAGGTGAGTGCGGGTGTCCGTGGAGGCCAGAAGCATCCATCCCTGAAATTGGGGTTACAGGCAGTTGTGAACCATCTTAACTGGATGCTGGGATAGAACTCTGGTCCTCTGCAATCAATAAAAAGGCTTTTAATCACTGAGCCATCTTTACAGCCCCTGGACAATGCAGTTATTGAAAAATAACCCTTGGAGTTTAATTTTGGATTTAATTTTTTTTAATTTTGGATTT
>NC_022033.1:13102542-13103750 GCF_000317375.1 Microtus ochrogaster | reverse complement strand
AAAAAAAAAAAGATTGGAAAATACATTTTGTAAGTATATGAAAGAAATGGTTTACTGGCTCCCTTTAATTATCCCTTACCCATTTGTAAGAAGATCACAGTCCCATAGAAATGATCTATGGCTACAAAAGACTAGTAATAAAAGGGAAATGCAAATGAGGAATAAATACGCGGAAGCTGGCCATAAACTACAGCTAAAACTGCACATGTTTAAATACTTCTTTGCCTTCACAGTAGGCGAAGATTATAAAGAAATATGATATCCAGGGAGGCTGAAATGTGGAGAAATGCTCATTGTCATAAATATCTTCTTGGAATGTGATTTGTGGGACAATTGAAGGCCTCTCCATCTCAGGGCTCATGTTTTGTGTTGATGCACCCATTCCGTCTCCAGGGTTATGACTTTAGGGAGAAAAGCCCAAAAATGCATGGACCGCCATGGTCCTCAGTGTTTGCTGACAGGGATATGTGAGGGGGAAATTAATTTATAAAAACTATGAGTATCGCCGGGCGGTGGTGGTGCACGCCTTTAATCCCAGCACTTGGGAGGCAGAGGCAGGAGGATCTCTGTGAGTTTGTATCCAGCCTGGTCTACAGAGAGAGTTCCAGAACAGCCAAGAGTGACTCTGTCTACACCACCACCAAACAAACAAAACCACAAAAAACCCTGGAGACTGCCCTGCCAAAGGAAGAGTATATTCTCCAACGGCAGCTCAGTGTGTGGAGCAGTCCTGTCCCCGTTGTGCTTCCCTGTATTGTTTTACTTAACGTTTCTAAGTTTCATCTGAAGAACCAAGTCCCTAAACAGCCCTAGGTATTTTAATTTAATTTAGAGCATTCTCAATTAGACATGAAAATCGCCCCTGCTTCCGGCCAGTACAGGCTTAAATGCAAGAGTTCATAAGAATTCCTAGTGATACGATAAAGGTGAAATGCCCTCTCAGGAGGCTGAGTGAGAGAGGAGAGGTCCTAAAACATCATCTCAGGGAACTAGGGGAGCCAGGGTGGGAGAGGAACCGTGCTGTCGCATGCACATCACGTGGATGGAACCCGACCTTCTGACCGCGAGTCACCGGGCACTATATAGGAAATATAAAAAGATTATCTCCTTTAATACATGGCCAGGGATCAACAATAGCACCTACCAAAGACATGACTCAAAGCTTTTGCTCTAGAAAAAATGTCAAACCTTATCGTGAAAAAAAAAAA
>NC_022033.1:13058023-13102442 GCF_000317375.1 Microtus ochrogaster | reverse complement strand
ACAATCATTAAACACTACAATGTATAACATGTTAACGTATAATGCATGGAAGTAGCTAGAGCTTATAATGTACTTTTAAGATTTACTTTTATTATTTTTAATTGTGTATGTGAGTGTGTGTATTAGTCAAAGTTCTCTAGAGGAACAAAACTGATAGAATGAACGAATATATATGTGTGTGTGATTTATTAGTATGCCTTACAGGCTAAGTCCAACACTGTCTATCTAGTCCAACAAGGCTGTCTACCAATGGAAAGTCTAAGATTCCAGGAGCTGCTCAGTTCATGAAGCTGAATGTCTCATCTGGTCTTCAGTACATGCTGGAATCCTAAAGAAGTAGGCTCTCATGCCAGTGAAGGAACAGACTTGACAACATGAGCAAGCAGGCAAAGGCAGCAAGTTTTCTTCTTCCATGTCCTATAAAGGCTGCCAGAAGGTGTGGCTCAGATTAAAGATTCAGATTAAAAGTGGGTCTTCCTACTTCAAATGATTTAATAAAAAAAAAAAATCCTTCACGGGTGTGCACAGACACTTGGGTTTCAGTTGATTCCAGATGTAGTCTGGTTAGCAACCATGAATAGTCATCACTGGGTGAGTGGGGGGCGGGGGCCGGAATGTGTGATATATACAGGCACATTCAGAGGCCAGAAGAGAAGGTCGGATTCCCTGGTGCTAGAGTTACGGGTTTGTGAGACTTCCAATATGGGTGCTGGGATTTGAACTCAGGCTCTCTGCAAGAAGAGTGTGAGTTCTTAACCACTGAGACATGTCTCCAGCCAAATGCATTTTTAAGTAAAATACACTTTATTTTGAAATTGTGTGTGTGTCATTATATCAGTCACTTTTCTCTTGCTGGGATAGCACCATGACCAAGACAACTTATGGTAGAAAGAATTTATTTGATTCTTTGGTTCTACCGCCATCACAGCAGGGAATTCTGCAGCCGGGGGGGGGGGGGCAGACGCGGCAGCAGGAACAACTGGGGGCTCACATCTTGGAAAATAAGTGGGAAGCAGAGAGCAAACCCTGTGGTGTGAGTCTTTGAAGTCTTAAAGCTCACTTCCTCCAGCAAAAGCACAGCTCTGAAGCCTCCTCAGACAGCGCCATCAACTGGGGACCAAGTTTCTAATGCTGACTATGAGGGACAATTCCCATTCAAAGCACCACAGTGTCGTATGTATGTGTGGACTTGTATGTGCATGTTGCCTTCCTTTATCATTTTATTTTTGGGGGACAAGGTCTTTTCACTAGACCTGGAGCTCAGAGATTGCCTAGATTAACTGGCCAGTGAGCTCTAGGGGTCAACCTGTCTCCATTCCCCACCCTCTCAATGCTCTTGGTTTTAATGTGTGTGCTGGGGATTTGAACTCAGATTCTCATGAGCCATTTTCACAGGCCTCCAATACAATATACATTATATAAAAATATAATGCCAGGCTGAAAGAAGGTGTAATGGTTAAGGGCGTTTTTTTTCTTGCTCTTGCAAAGGACTTGATTGATTCCTGGTGTGAAAAGTTCTTTTGGTAGATGGTGTTGCTTTTATTGGTTAATGAATAAAGCTGTTTTGGCCAGTGGCTTAGCAGACTAGAACAAGGCAGGAATTCCAAGCAGACAGAGGAGAAAAAAAGGCCGGGTCAAAGAGAAACCATGTAGCCGCCACAGGAGACAGACACCAGACACTGGACAGAACCTTGCATGTAGACAACAACCACATAGTGATACACAGATTAATAAAAAAAAAATGGGTTAATTTAAGATGTAAGAGCTAGTTAGAAATATGCTTGAGCTATTGGCCAAACAGTATTGCAATTAATATAGTTTCTGTGTGTCTATTTCCGGTCTGGGTGGCCAGGAAATGAACAATCAGCCTCCGCCAACAATCTGCCACCCAACGTGGGAATGAGTCCACGCCTACTGGGACCCCCCCACCATGCTTCTCATTCACCAGCCCACTGACGTTTCTCTCCTGCTTGCGGACCACCTGCCACTGCCTAAGACCTTGACTCCCCCTACCCCCGCAGATCCCCCAATTTTGCACATCACAGCTTGCAACTGAGGGGAAGCTTTGGGTGTCTTTCTTATTCTGGCCACAAAAAAAAAATACAAAATCACTTTAATTGTCCTTAGTAACTGCTCTTAATTTGTTAACAAAGCATATTTGTTAGTATTCTAAGTAGGCAACAACCCGTGAAACCAAACCAGGATTGTTTGCAGGTGGCTGCTCACGTTTCTCCTCAACTCTCCTCCATGCGGTTGCAACTGCGACACCTGCTGGCCAATATAGATTATTACACCTATTCACTGAAATTTCCTAAAGGAGGTAAATTAATTGATAAATTTGAAAGTTATATGATCACTGACAATATTACCATTCAGGAATTTAATAACCATTTTGCTTATGCTATGGATGGTATTCTACAAGGCTTATGTAATTTTCCATATGCATCCATTTATTTGATTTTGGAAATTAGCTTTGTTATTCATATCATATCCTTAACAAAATGGTTTGATAAGAGCTAAAATTGAGACACTTTTAGAAATTTTGTTATATGTATATTTCTGCTCTTGATTAAGGTATTGTGTTTGTGTAGTTCATTTAAAATGTAATGTATAATTAAAAAATACAGGTTAATAGATAGTCATCTATAATACTAGAGCTTGTAGTCATGTTAGTTAGGTTGTCTAGATATATAGAGATATATTTCAGTTAGATAGATCATCTTCAAACCTTTCAAAGACCTATGGAAGATGGCATTTAAAATGTTTTAAGAACTTAGGACTTTTCATAACAATGAGACACATCTGCTCCTGGCAGCAATAATCTACTTCAAGAGAATGACGGACATCAAAGAGGTTCCTTGTGCAGTTTGCTAGTATTTGGGCAAAAAACTGCTCTTACATAGACTGTCTGATGTTATGCTGTATGAACTGGACATGCAAGACCCACAGAAAAAAAGACTACTGAACTTGCCCAAAGGTGAGATGGTCCTTCAGGGTTCCTGTTTCATGAAAGTCTGCTAGATATACTGCAGGGCACAGAAGAAAGTGACTGACAAACTGCTAATATAGGCGGAACTGTCTTTGAAATTTCCTGCTTCATGGGAAAGTCTGCCAGATACTATATGGGCCTGTAGGCTGAAGATGGATGCTTCAATGATACAGAAGAACTTTGGGTGACTGTCCAGGCAGAGAGATGTCTCTGTCAATTCTAGAGTTTTGGAAGTTGCTTACAATGCACTTCCTGTTTACTTAGATAATATATCCTTCTGGAGTCTTTGATGGAGTTGAAGAATAGATGGTTATAGTTTTCCTTGGTTATGATAAAAGATAAAGTAGATATAAGCATTGTAACTGTAATTCTTGTTTGATACCTGTTTTATTATATGTAATTTACTATGTTAAAGTTAAAAACCTTCCTTTTCATTTAGACAGAAAAGGGAAAATGGTGTGGGAAGTCCTTATGTATATGTGTTGCTTTTATTGGTTAACAAATAAAACTGTTTTGGCCATTGACTTAGCAGAATAGAGCAAGGTGGGAATTCCAAGCAGACAGAAGAGGAAAGAAAGAAGAGTCAAAGAGACGCCATGTAGCCACCGCTGCAGAAGACAGATGCTGGACATTGGATGGAACCTTGCAGGTAGGTCACAACCACATGGCAATACACAGATTAATAAAAATGGGTTAGTTTAAGATGTAAGAGCTAGCTAGAAATACATTTAAGTTATTGGACAAACAGTATTGCAATTAATACTGTTTCTGTGTGTTTATTTTGGGTCTGGGTGGCCCGGAAACGAACAAGTGGTCTGCGCCTACACATTCCCAGCACCTACACAGGCAGTTCCCAACTTCCTCTAACTCCAGATCCAGGGAATTTGACCTCCTCTGGTGCCTATGCAGACGTACCTAGGCACACATGATATGCACATAATTAAAGATAAGAATTAAAAGTGGGCATGATGGCACATGCTTTTAATCCAAAAACTTGAGAGGCAGAGGCAAATGGATTGCTTGTGAGTTCAAGGCCAGCCTAATCAGGCTACATAGTGAAATCCTGTCCCAAAAAATGCCCCTCCCTTTAAAAAAATAAGATAAGGGTCTGAAGAGATGACTGTTCCAGAAGACCCTGCTTCATGTCCCAGTTCCAGGAGATCTGACATCCTCTTCTGGCTATAATAGTCACCAGGCACGTGCCCAGCACAGATATGATTGTAGGCAAAACACCCACACCCATTAAAAAAAGAAAAAGATTAAGTCTTTAGAAATAAAGACTAGAAGCCATGATTTGTCTTTTTCATCATCTGCCCTTCCAAAGGGTTTGAAAGGAAATGCAAGCACCAAAATTTAAAAATCTCACCCATAACAACAGAGAAATCTCTGAACAGATTTTGTTTATAACAGCCTGCAAAAATTCCTGACCTCCATTACTTAGCACCAACCTCCCGGAGGACCCAGGATGGGAGGGTCATGCTCAGGAGTGGGAATTGGCATTCTCTGGGGAAGGCATCTTCCTAATGCTGCCTCTTTAATTTCCCCAATGTTAGCATGATGTATTTAGGGCTCGCCACTAAATTAACGGCACAGTGCATTACGGCGCGTGTTTAAGCGTCTTTGTTGTGCGTTATAGCATCTAATTTCCACTTCAGAGTAATTGGCCTCCGTGAGTCCTTTTTCCCAGCCCCTAAAAGCACTATCACTTAGTGACTTCGGATGAGGGCGGTGCGGTGATTAAGTGATTTACAATTTTAGTAAAAGTGAATGCTAAAATGATTAACCAAGCCACCAAATCACTCAAAATATTCTAAAACACAATGGGTTCTCTGGTGGCCATAGTGCCCATGGGCCCAGCTGCTAAATGGGTGCATTTTGGTTTATGTTGATGTGACGCAGCCAAATGTCACAACACACATGAAGCTCACAATTAGCACTCATTGATATCTGTATTGTGGTTCTGCACAACTTCCAGGAGCTTGGGAAGGCTTGAGCTGACTTGGAGTTTGTACCTCCAGGACCAGGCATGGCCATGCTTTGGTATTGTTTCATCTGTACACATGGAATTCCTGGACGCTATGTGGCACTGCCCTCCATATTTTCTGTGGTGCCATTTCAGAGTGTGGATACAAATACTTGGAAGTAAAGGAGAATGGGCGCCGACCTTGTGACCGTCCTTATCTCTCTGTAATTGACTGTCTATGGTCAAGGGGATTGTGATAGTATTGTCAACCGGACAAAACCTAGAACTCCCCCCCCCAGGTGGGGTGAAGGGCCTGTGAGGATTTTCCAGCTGGGGTGGGGACCCATCCTGGATGTGGGTGGTACTGTTCCCTGGGCTGGGCTCTGGACTGAATGAAAGGAGAGAAGATGAATGGTGACCCTGCACCCACCCCTCGCTTCTCTTCCTCCTGCGGGTGTAATGTGGCCAGTCGTCTGGAGCTCCTGTGCCCTGACTTCACACCATGGTGGGCCACAAAACCACGAGCTGGGGACCTGGAGAGAGCTCAAACTACAGCAGAGGGTCACTGACGGGGACACACTAGCAGACATCTGGTGGCCAGAAATCCTTGCTGACAGTGTTTCTGTGAGTAGAGGGATTCTGGGGTACAGAGGGCAGAGGGTGTAACTTTTGAATACTTCACACTGTATCTGCTGTGCAGGAGTCCCAAAGAGTCCCACTGACTTCACACAGACACATGCTATGAGCAAGCAGCCTGCTAGGGGGTGCTGTGCCCATTTTAGACTAGAAAATGCAATCATTTTCCATTAAGCTAGCTTCAGGGGGAACCAGGAGGGATTTCAACATGGTCTGGCTGTATGGAGTCAGTGGACAACGTTCCCCCTGCACTCCTGCAAGCAACAAGGACTTACCTGTGATGCTCTAAGGCATCCCATGAAAACATCAACTGAGAAAACGAAGACTTTCCTAAGTATTGAAAGGTTCTCCACAGCAGCATGCTACAAAGGACGGATGGATTTATAAATGCAAAGCAATAGGGTAGAACTGAAGGCTGTCAGCACCATCAATACTGAACAATTTCTAAAACCTTCCTCCTGCTTTCAGAGAATGAATTTACTCTCCACTTCGCCGGCAGAATAGGAGCAATTGTAATGGGAGTTTCCACTCTGTCTACCCGCTCATTGCCAGTGTGAATCACAGGGAGGAACAGGCAGGGCAACGGTGTTTCTATCATTAAAAGATTCCCCTCCCCTGTGCACCTGACTGCCCCAAATAGAACTTCCTTCCTTCCTTGTGCCTGGGAACTTTGACTAGTGGGTGCCTCCGCCAGACTGACCCGTGGGGAATTTTCTTGATTGTTGTGGACGGGCCCAGCCCACTAGGAGTGGTGCCACCCCTGGGCAGGTCATCTTCGGTAGTATAAAAAAAAGTAGGTGGAGAAAGCCAGTAAACACTGCTACTCAGTGGCCTCTGCTTCAGCTCCTGCCTCTAGGTCCTGTCCTGATTTCCCACAGGTATGGACTACAAGCTCTAAGGCGAAATGAGCCCTTTCCTCCCCAAGTTGCTTTTGGTCATGGTGTCTCTAACACAGCGATAGAAAGAAAACTAAGACCCACGCCCTTCCTAGACTTTCCTGTCAACACATAAACATACAATTAACCCAATCTTCATTTTAAAAACATTGCATTAACCTGTGTGTATGGGGGTATTGGTGGATACGGATGCATGTGCCGGTGTGTGTATGGCGGGGAGGCAGCAAGAGGACCAGCTCGCAGGAGTTGGTTCTCTGCCTCTACCATGTGGGTCCCAGGGATCAAATGCAGGTTGTCTCGCTTGGTAGCAAGTGATCTTACCACATATATCACGTTGTTCACAAAAGCTGAAACTTGGAAGATTCTCAGATTCTCTGTAGATTCAGTAAACAAATGCTAAGTAAATAAATGACCAGCCTTGCTGCGGAGACTCCCTGCAACCCGTGCATGGAGCTCCAAGGCTGCAGCTTTTTCCACCCATGCCGGGGTGGACTTTGGTGATACAGTTGTCTTTGAGCCATCCCCACTTCTGTAAGCAACGCCCCCATACTCCGGTTAGTAGCCCCAACAGACTCACTGGCTCTGTTGGACTCTGGTGTAATCGATACTTTGGTCTGGAATAGATTTCCTTTCTAGGGTGAGTAGGTATGTTGCATCTCCCCAGTAAAAGTCTCACACAACAAACATCTATTGTTATTTTAATTTGGTAAACATGGGGGTAAACTTTAGGATGCCAAAAGATACCTCACAGCCTCTAATACCTCCAACGTGACCTTATGGAAATAAAGCCGTTACAGATGTCAGTCATTAAGATGAAGTCATGCTTGAGAAAGATGGAACCCGGATCAGACGTACACAGACACACGCAGTGAGAACATGCTGGCACGAGCTGCAGGCAGACGATGTGGCAGAAGCCCAGGCAGCTTCCAACAGCCTAGAGGGCAGGCCTGCAGCGCTGGGCCTGACTTGCTGCCCTGGGTCCTGTGAGATGAGATCCGTTCTTCTGGTCAGGGTGGTAGTTTCTTCCAGCAGCTGTAGGAAGCTCGCAGACCCTACATGTCGCTGTTCCCTTTGGCTGCTTTTACACGTTTTTCCATTTAGTTTTAATTTTTGTGTCGTAATTTTTTTAACAACTTTAAAAACTATTGTTATTCTGTGTGTGCATGGGTGCACCACAGTTCATGTATGGTCAGGACAAACTTGTGGAGCTGGGTCTCTCTGTCCACCTCTACAAGTGACCTGGCTTGCTGGCTTGCAGAACAGGCACCGTTACCAGCTGAGTTTTCTCACCGGACCTTAGAGTTTTACTTTGATGTGTCTTGTTATTTTCTGTGTGTGGGGTTCACCGTTCCTCCACTTGCAGACTTACTTTCTTTTCTCATCAGACTTGAAAAATACATTCCCCCAGCATACAGCATTCCCATACACTAAGTAGCACTGATAAAGGCCAACGATTCAGTCATCACAGAATCATGATTAGCTGCATAACCCAAGGGTAAGCAGAAGGCACAACTAGACATCTAGGGCACAGATTTCCAGAAAGTAAAAATACCTACACCAAACAGCCCACAAACTTCCTCTATAAGGAGCTGTGAGAGCTCTAAGGGCAAGGAAAGAAAATTACAAATAAGGGCTACATTCTGACAAGGCTGACAAAAATGCGCAAGAATTCTATCAGTGAGTTTTTAAAACATTTTACCTTTTCACTATTTATTTTGTGTGTGCGTGCATGCCATACCACACTTGTGGAAGGAAGGTAACTTGTGAGAAAAGCAGTTCTCTCCCAACATGTGGGGCGCAAAGATTGAACTCAGGTTGTCAGGCCTGCCGGCCAGCAGCTCTACTTATAAGTCCTCATCAGGCCTTGACCAGTAATTTTAAAAACAGATGATAAAATTCCATTTGCAGCACCAACCAAATCTTTTAAGTAATTATTAAAAATTTCAGGAAACGATTACTATTGATACACATATATTCATGTTCCAGTATGTATTATATACATGGAATACATGTGCATTCACAAGTATGTAAAGACATACATACCTTACTGCAGGATATAAAATACAGACTGAATAAATAAACCACTTTTGTTCACAGTGGGATTTCTGATGGGCCTCAAAGGGCAGCTTTCCCCACCCAAGAGCCCAACATCACAACCAGAAGCAGCAGACAGGTCAGAGAGAGACTCTCATTACCCAGAGTTAGATGACACACTTAGTCCGTCCACGAAGGGGCTGATTAGCCAAGTGACAGCATTATGCCGCTATGCCAGCTTGGCCACAGCCAAGGCCCAGGACAAGAAGCCCAGAGGCTCTCCTTTGTCTTGTCAATGAAGTGAGTACTTCAGTGTCCTAGGAAATAACAACCCATCAGAAAGCAGGGCTGGCTGGGCTTGTGGAAAATTCCACAGATGGCTGGCCAGCAGGACTTGACATTAACCCCATGTGAGCAGATTCCGGCCAGATGCATACATCCAAACTATGTGATTCTATTTGGCACCACAGAGACCTTTGCTCAGAAGCTGATACGTAAACTCTAAATAACACCCTTATGGACGTGGTCATTAGAAAATCCAGATTTTTTTTTTTTTTGAAAACACTGACATAATAATCAAACCACTAAGGGGACAGAGGTATTTAAAAATACTCGAAGCAGAGACAGTGTTTTGAGTCAAATACTCCCCAGATCCTGTTCACTATTCAAGTTTATTACGTCTTTGCTGTTCTCGCTATGGCACCTGCGCCCATGGCACCTGCGCCCGCTGGCTACTCAGCTCACCTGGAGGCTCCTGGAGGCACTTACATGCCACCTCTTGGCTTCAGCAAAGGCTCACTCCCGTGAAGGAGACATTGTGGGTGGGCGAGGGAACTACGGTTAGTCTGCCTCCTCACTTCTGCAGAAAAAGGGACTGGGGTCTGTCACTAGACAACAACAGGGACAGAGGACGAGCAGGCTGCACCGTCTAAGCTGTGAATACGGTAAACTCATAAACAGAAACCATTCAGTCATCACAGGGACATCTGGTAGAGATCTGGCGTATCAAGACTGGACGCTCACGTCTGGCAACACACGCTATGTAAACTGACTGTGGAGGGTAATCAGGTAGGGACTTGTATTTGTCTCAGGATTTGGAAGGGAGGCAGGCACACCCGGTGTAGTGTCTGAAATGCTGAATGTTTTCATTGTAACACTGAAAATCTGACGTTCCTAAAATAAACTGTATGTTGCCTATGTGAGCTCTCCGGTGTTAGGGGCTGACATCGGCAGAAAATCTCCTGCTAACCCATATGCTAACAAGGTCTCACTCCTTGATGCATAATCCAGGATTTGAGCATTATGTAAATTATCTGTTGCCTTGCTGGAATTCACTTCTTGTGAGTTTTCTGATGTAAAAGGAAGTTTGATTTATGGCGAAATGTTTTCTTGCATGTGGTACATTCATAGGGCTTCTCCCCTGTGTGTATTTTCTGATGCTCAGTCAGAGTCCAGAGCCGACGGTAGCTTTTCCCACATTCGCTACACGAATACGGTTTCTCTCCGGTGTGAATCCTCTTATGCACCGTGAACGCTGACTTATGGCGGAAAGGCTTCCCACACTCTTTGCACTTATATGGTTTTTCCCCAGTGTGAGTTCGCTGATGCTCGGTAAAGGAGACTTTCTGCCAGAAGGTCTTCCCACACTCTTTACACTCATAGGGCCTCTCTCCTGTGTGTGTCTTCTGATGGTGCTGGAGAGCTGACTTCCGGCAGTAGGTCCTCCCACACTCGGGACATTCGTACGGTCTCTCCCATATGGTTCTCTTATGTGCAAAGCGGCGTGAGCTTTTGTGGACCGTGCGCTGGTGCTCGTGACACTCGTAGTGACTCTCCTTTGTGTCCGCCCTGTTCTGCTCACTGCAGTTTGACTTCGCGGAGGGCGGGTGGCCCCACTTACTAAGCGCACCGTTCTTCTCTCCGGTGTGAGTTCTCTGGTGTATCGTGAGTGTTGTCTTAAGGTAGAAAAGCTTCCCGCACTCGGTACACTCGAAAGTCTTCTTTCCCCTGTGGATCACCTGATGCGCGACAAGGGCGGACTTCGTGCACAAAAACTTGCCACACTGGCGGCATTTATAGGGCTTCTCTCCGGTGTGGCTTCTCAGATGCACGTTGAGGGCCGACTGGCAGAAGAAGGTCTTGTCACACTCCGTACACTCATAGGGTTTCTCCCCTGTGTGGATTCTCTGGTGCGCTGTTAGGGCTGACAGACAGAAGAAGGTTTTTCCACACTCCTTACACTCGTTGGGCCTCTCTCCTCGGTGGGTTCTTTGGTGCACAATGAGGTAGGACTTCTTTCCGAAGGCGTTCCCGCACTCCTTGCATTTGTAAGGCTTCTCCCCCGTGTGTGAGCGGAAATGCTCAGCCAGGGCAGACTTCCGAAAGAAGGTCTTCCCGCACTCGTTACACTCGTAGGACTTCTCCCCGCCGTGGATTTTCTGGTGCACGATGAGGGCCGACCTGTCGATGAAGGCTTTCCCACACTCTTTGCATTTATAGGGTCTCTCCCCGGTGTGAATCCGCTGGTGTCGAGTGAGGCTTGCCTTTATACGGAACGTTTTCCTGCAGTAATTGCAAGCGTAGGGCCGCTCTCCCGTGTGGATCCTCAGGTGCACGATGAGGGTAGACCTCTTCGAGAAGGTCTTCCTGCACTCTGCACACTCGTTCCGCTTCCTCTCCTCACACTCTTCCGTTCCTGAAGAGGGGGCTGACTGCTGGAGGGCAGGCTTCCCGCCCTTGTCGTGTTCGGAGGGTTGACTTACAGTCTGGACATTCTGGTCTTTGGTAAGATCTTCACCCTGACTCCTAACGTCCCTAACCTCATCATGTTTGTTCCGTTCTGTCCCAGAATGGCCTTTGTCAGCCTTTGTGTGGAGCGGAGGTTTCTCGTACCCACCGGGCTCAGCACGTACCTTTGCATTTGCTTTGCTTTGCTTTGCAACAGTTTTCTCGGAATTAGTTTTCAAGTCATTTCCACCTGGATCATATTTATGAAGCATTTTTTCTGAAGAAACAGTATTCACATCTGGAGCAACTGTTTTCTCAAACAGAGCAGCTTTTTCTGGCATTGTTTTGTTACTGCAGGCTAAAACTGGCTTCAAAGGCTTATCTTGTGTTCCCCTGTCCTTCTCTAAGGCAGCGTCATCTTCTGGAAGGAAGGAATGGGATTAACATTAATATATGAGTTCTATGGAGCTTTGAAATGACAATCTGTAGAAAGGCCTTATGGGGGCCAAGTCTTCAGGGCCGGCTTTCCAGTGTTAAAGAGATTCAAGTGTAAATATCTCCTACTTTATACATTTATAGAGAAAAAAATGAGCAATAACACAAGGGAGGGGGCGACAAATTCACCTCTACCAGCTTACTTAACTGTGCCAAAGACAGAAGAAACTGGCAAAGACTGTAAGAGCTTTGGACACTGACAGAAACATTCCAACACAGAACAGTCCCCAACATCTTCTGGAAGTGTGGCTGACAGGTGACACGGACAAGGACGTGGTGGGAACCAAAGAGAAAAGTTTCCAGGCAGAGACCAGGCATAGCAGACCTCAGAAAGCCAGTGTTCACCAGGAAGAAGGGGCAAACTTGAGAACTCTGGAGTTTGTACAGTGCAATGGAGAATGGAAAAACAAGATTCAGAGATGATGGCGGGCGGTGGTGGCGCACGCCTTTAATCCCAGCTCTCAGGAAGCAGAGGCAGGTGGATCTTTGTGTGTTCGAGGCCAGCCTGGTCTACAAGAGCTAGTTCCAGGACAGGTAGGCTTTTTAAGAAGGGTAACCCAGTCTCAAAAAAACAAGAAAAAGAAAGAAAGAGCAAGCAGAGCGGAGTGGGGATGGATTGCAAGAATACAGCAAGCGCTTTGGCGGGCACGGTGGGGGAAGAATGAAGAAATTACTGTGTGGTGGAGGAGCTTGGGTTCTGTGGACAGAGCACTGAAAGTCAAACATTTTTATAGAATACATCTATTTGAGGAGAACATTTTAATATATACAGCACGGGAGCTAGTTTCCTCAGTCACTTATAGAGCTCTACGCCCCAGAAAATTCCAGAAAAAAAAAAAAAGATCATATAGGTGCCAGCTGCGATCACTAGCCAGCCAGGGACTGGAATTCTTTGGTTTTTACCTGCTCGGTCTTCACATTTCCCTGCATGGCTCTGACGTGGCGATTCTTCCACTATCCAAGGCTCTTTGCCTTGCTCCAGTTTTAAGATCACATCTGGTTTGCTAACACGAAACCCTGTGGAGGAGAAATAAGAGGGAACTGGGAGCAAGCTCTGTGGACTTCAAGGACTAAAGGCTGGGGAGACCGAGCAACCGAGATGCCCCACAACAACTCAATGGGGCTGATACAAATGAGTGTAGGACAGGTACATGCGTGTGCATGCGTGCACACAACTGTCATCATCTTTCTCCCTTGTTACTCAAGGAGAGAGAGCTCATTCTGATAGCCGCATGTCCTTGTGACACAGAAGAGAGGCCAGCTCTGGGTGCTGTGAGGACACTGCGCTCACCCGCTGAGATGAAGTTCCGGTAGTTCTCCAGCATCACGTCCCTGTACAGGAGGCGCTGCGTGGCGCTCAGGTACCGCCACTCCTCATGGGTGAAGGCCACAGTCAAATCCTTGAAGGAAATTGATCTCTGAAAGGACATGTTTCATTTGAGAGAATCAGAACTGAGCAACAGCAAATCTGTGAGAATATCAAATGTAAGGAGGGTGCTGTCACGGCCAACGTTAGGCTGTAAGAGATGCTTCATGGGGGATGAAAGAGCAGAAACGGCTCACTGTTTATGAGTGAGCGTTTTAAATGTGCAGATTATACTGTACCGACTCAGGTGTAGTAGGGCTCTTGCTCCACGGAGCACCCAGCATAAGTGACACAGGCGGAAACTGCACCTCAGGCAGTAACACACATGCTAGACAAAGGGTGACCACAAATGGTCCTATTTTGTGCCATCGGACTTCTGTGAGATGATCATTTTAGTCCTCACGTGAGGTGTGTCTTGCCATAGTGTGTTCACTGAGAAATAAACTCAGGCAAAACACGCATGACAGCCGAAGAGCAGTAGGAAAGGAAGGCTGTAGGGGAAGTGGGCAGAGCACACGGGTACCTACCCAGGTTTCTGCAGCACATCGGTAACACACTCGTCCATGTACTAATGACCCATGTGTTTACCTGGAAATCATAACGTAACTCTACAACCCATATGTTGGTGCCAATAAGCACGTTAACACCATTAACAACTTGCTGTTCCCATGCTTCCGGCCACAATATGAATATGAAGAGAAGTGTAGGGGCTGCTATGGGGCTCCTCGTCCTCCACCCTGGAGACCACTAGTATGAAACATGCAGACCCACAGAGGTAAACACTAGGGCAGCAGGACCCAATGTGCACGCTGGAGGCAACCTTGCAGCACACGGGTGATGGCAAGCCACCGTCTGTGGGCCAAATCCAGCCACTGTAGCTGAATCTGGCCAGCGCCTGGATCGCACTTTGCCCGTGACTTTCTCATGCAACCACTGCTGCATTAAGAGCTAAAGGAGACTGTATCCAAGCAAAACTGTAAACAGTTATTATCTGGCCTCCCAGAAGAAGCTTGCTGTTCCATGCTTGAAAACATGGGAAACAACAGCTAAAAGGTCCAGTCAAAGAGGAAGAAAATTAGGATGCCCTTCTACAGGGAGCATCAGCGGGTGTGAGATGAAGGTACTTCGCTACTTGAGGACCAAGATGGACTGACCACATGTGGGACGGAGACATTATGAGCTGGTGGGATGGCACGACCGGAGCTGGGCACACGCCAACATCATATGCTAAGAGACTTAACACATACCTCATTTTCTTTTGCTCCCCCTCCCCGTTTTTGAAACAGTTTCAGACTGTAGCCCAGGCTGGCTTCAATCCGTAGCAACTCTCCTGCATTAGCTTCCTAAGTACTGGAATTACAGGCGTGAGCCGCCACAGCTGGCTTTGGGCCTCATTTTCTTCCTAGCTTGTGTAACTGAAGGATTAACAGCCTTGGCAGGAAACATTGGGGAAGAAGCACACTGGACAGACGGACTGCCAACATTATTTCTTTTTTGGACAGCAGGACTCCTAGTGTCTTTAGAGGACCCTTGTGGAGAGAAAAGCAAGAATCCCACCCTGAGGTTCTTCAAGGCAGGACGATTTCAGAGCTCAAAGGGTTGCATGGTAAAACTCTAAATGAGAGTATCCCTGGCTGTCCAGGAACTCTATGTAGCCCAGGCAGGCCTCAAACTTAGAGATCCACCTGCCTCCCAAGTGCTGGGATTAAGGTCATATACCGCCCTGCCCTGCAATAAGTTCACTCTTCTGGTATTGATCTGATTCCCTTATTTTCCTTGAGGCTGAATTTTATATATTTCTACCATTTCACCTGCGTGTATATGTTGTAATCCAATGACAACCCACGGCCCAAGGTGGGAAGTGAAGCCCTCAGTGACTTACCTGGGAACTTTCCATTTTCAGGTGCTCTCAAGAAAGGGCCAGGAATGATGATCCAAGGGCTGGGTGAGGAAGAACGGGGTCAGTCACAGACACACCGTGGAAGGAAAGGACTCTGCGGCCAGCATCATACACGAAGCAACTGCTTGAGGGAACGCCCACGAGCAGCTCTGAATGGACCAGTCTGAGCTCTTCTCACTGTGTGGATGGAAACAAAGGCGTTAAGCTGAATTACTGTCTTACTTATGCCGCCTTAAAAAACAAACACACAACACTTAGGAGTTCATATTAGATCAGATCAATAAACTTCAGTATGTATAAAGCCTGGAGGAGCAGTACAGCAAAAAAGCAACTCTAAGATTAAGACATTAATTAACTCATTTCTGGCATCACTGACCTGTTTTTCTAAGAATGCATTCCGAGATGAGATCAGAAAACCCAGATAGAAGGACTGAGGGTTTTGAGATGATTACCATTCGGCTCCCCTCCCCCAACCTTAACTGCAGTTTCATGAGAGGCCTCTGCTTAAATGTGGTTGAGGACAAAGGCCTGACCTGGGAATCAACAGGCTGGAATGAAATTCTTGGCTCTGTCACCAGCAAACTACCTAAATGGTTAAAATAGCTGCCTTGTTCATTTGAAAAGAAGGTAATTTTAAATATCTGAAAAACCTTCTCTCTAGGTACACTATGTCATTCTATATGAAGTCGTTTTCGACCCCAGGGTGGTGATGGACGTGGTTTGAGCAACTCAGGCGAAACGGCTTCCATTTGTTCTAAGTGATGGAGAGACCTTTCCCTCATCCGTGGCAGGCATCCTTTCCCTCCAAACGACAAGCCCTCAATGAAGCGTCATTCAGCCCAATCTGGATCTGCTCATTCCCTCAATCGCAGCTCAACCCCTAAGCAGCCCCGAAGGTTTCCTGGTGCAAGGGCATCCGCAGGACTTACTGCGATCCGATTTTTGCATGCACACACCTCTCCGTCCCAGGATGCCCGCCCCGAGGCCTGCAGCCCCGAAACGCCCGGCGGCCTCGCCCGGCTGCTGGACAGCCGCGAGCTTTCGCAGGCCCCGGGCGGGCTCCGGTCCCTCCGATCCTGACCCGAGCTTGCTACTCGGTCTTCCTCTGGCTCCGGGAAAATCTTCTTTTATAGTTCCCAGAAGGCGAGGAACCGCTGCGCTTAGGAGCAGCGGGAGCCTCGCCTAAAAGCGCTCGGGGAACCGGAAGCGCATTCATCAAGCCTCGGAGACGGCGCGTGCGCAACGCCTCGTGCTGCCGTTCCCACGGTTCTCCGAGGGGTGCTGCAGTCTATCCCGGACTACATTTCCCACAAAGTTCCGCGACCTCCGCAGACGATTTCCTCTGGCGCTTGATTTTAATCAATGGGCTGTGAGCCATGAGTACAAAAGGAGTGTGAGAAAGAAAGATTACAGCCTTGGAAAGTAATCCCAACAGTGTATTAAGGAAACAATAATGACTAAAGGGTTCTCTCAGAATCGAAAAATAATGGCGAGCTTTCCAAAATTACAGAAAACATCTAACAACTAAAAATGAATCAGACCGTGTCTAAATATCTTAAAAGAAAATAATAGCCATACTGCTTACTCCCGGCTGTCTGAGTTTATTGACAGGTGGATCCTCTGCTGCCAATCTTACACAAGGAGAAACCGCAATAATCAACGGCAAAATACTTTAACAGTATAATTTTTCGGTTATTTTATTTTATACCTATGGATATATTGCCTGCACGTATGCCTCTCCATCACTTTAGTGTCATGACTGGTGTCTGAGGATGTCAGCAGAGGGTACCAGGTGGTTGCTGGAAACTCTGGTCTTCTGGAAGAGCAGCCAGTACTCTTAGCCATTGAGCCATCTCTCCAGTCCCTTAACAACATAGTTTAGCCGGGCGGTGGTGGCGCACGCCTTTAATCCCAACACTCGGGAGGCAGAGGCAGGCGGATCTCTGTGAGTTCGAGACCAGCCTGGTCTACAGAGCTAGTTCCAGGACAGGCTCCAAAGCCACAGAGAAACCCTGCCTCGAAAAAAACCAAAAAAAAAAAAAAAAAAAAAAAAAAACATAGTTTAGCAGCACCAATTACATATAATACAAGAAATATAGAAACTAACCTTTCATCCATGGGGACAAATTGTGTGTGTGTGTGTGTGTGTGTGTGTGTGTGTGTGTGTGTATATATGTATACATATTAAAGAATAAAGCTACATAATATGTTTTATTCACTGGAAGGCCTGGAGGTTTCTGACAGCAAGGTGCGGAGGCTGAGAGATGGCCCTCAGTGAGCTAGGCTTCCAGGAATTCGATGCTTATATGTTGATTCCCACATCGAACGTGGCTGTCTTGTGGTTTTAAACAAAGGGGGCATCAAAAGGGACCCCATAGGTTTCCAAAAAAATCTAACCTGTGATGTCCTGGCAGTCAGGTTTGTCTGCAATGTTCCTAGAGTCTGTGTAAATCTTTAGTTTGCTATGCCCAGTCCTTTGGGACCCCAAAAGACCACCAGGGAGACCAACTCACTGAAATTCAAAAGCAAGGTTTATTGGGTGCATGCCAAAGCCTGTCGGGACCTTGTCAGTGCAGCAGCGAGATGAGGTACCCACCTTTCTAGAGAGCACTATTTAAAGGCAAATCCCAGAAAAGGTTCATTAGCAGGGTGTGGGTGACAGGCTCAGTCCTGATTGGTTGACATTTGTCTAGGGGTGTCCTGGTGAAAAGCGATGGGTGTGTGCTGGCAGGTGATCCTATCTATAACAGTTGGGAACATTAAGAATTTCCTTTGGATGGTCTGTTCCTGGGTGGTGCCTAGGTAATCTCAGTTTGTGGTCTTTATAGAACCAGGTAGTGCCTTAGGATAAGCTACTGAGACTCAGGCCTCTGCTGAGCTTGTCTTGCTGGGGCCTACAAGTCACCTAGTTACCAGAGATCAAGTGGAAATCAAAAGAAACAGAGAGGCAAAGCGGAGAACAGACGAATCTTTCTCAGCAACCAAGCCATGCCTCACCTTCCAGGCATCCTTGTCCCAACTTCAGACTCAAGGGGTGAGCCTTCTTAAGCACTGTATGCAGTCACGCTCCTGGGTGCCTCAGCTGCATAAAGAATCTCGTGAAGCAAAGCTACACAGTCAATCAATACCAGTATAGCAAACTTTTGAACAGTGACGGAGTGCTGCAGTTTCCCACAGTGACCACTAGATGGCAGAAGGCTCCCCAGCCCGCTTTCCTCGGAGGCTCCCCTTTTGCTAGTAGGAAAACCTCTGTGTGAAACCACAGTAGCTGAGGGGGTTTAGTCAAGAAGGCCTGGTGACAGCAAGCACTAAGGAAGGCTCTAACTCTTTCTGATACTTTAGACAATGTACCCAGCTGCCGTTAATGTGGGTCAAGTAATTTGCGGGGACTCTTTTTTCCCTAGCCTCATGAACTGGTACCTTGTTCTGATAACACTTTTCCCTTGGGGACAACCCCAACCTTTACTCAAGAATTCCACATACGCTCACAGGCTATGCACTGCACAGCCCCCGAGGACCCACCGATGTCTACTATATGAGAAGAACCCACTAGACAGAGCTTTGCCCAACCTGTAAAACCATCAAGACCATCCACAAAAAGATGGCCCGTCATTTTCCTAGCCAAGGTGTAGGTGTGCGATCTAAACCAAGCTTGCCATGAGTCTGAACTTGAACCCTGAGCAGAACGAGAGACTGATTTGTTCTGGCATGGATGCTATAAAGAGTGCCCATGATGCTTGCTACTGGGTCTCCAGGGCTCTGCTGGTCCTGGACCTTCCCAACACCTACAGCCTGCTTTTGGAGTCACTCAGGAATGTGTTCTGTTACTGACAAACAAGGAGCCCCAGTGGGTCAGTCCACACTTCAGACTAAGATGGAAGCTAGATCCAGAGAGAGTCCATGTTAGGATGGAGTCAAGTCTCCATCCATTATAGGCTTTCTCAATCACCCCAGCAACATTCGGGAGACCTGCTCTGTGCCCAGAGCTGCTCTGTCACAGCGATTTATTTATTATTTTATATTTTAATTTACTCTTTGGGAATTTCATGAATATATAGTGGTGTGGGAGGTCCTTCTGTCTATGTGTTGTTTTTATTGGTTAATGAATAAAGAACTGCTTTGAGCCTATGGCAGGGAAGAACAGAGCTAGGCAGGGAAATCTAAGCTGAATGCTGGGAGGAAGAATATATTACAAATCCAATTAGTGCTGCCAGTAAGTGCATGGTGTGGGGGTCATCCACTGAAGTATGGGCAACCCCCCAGGAGTCACACCCCTCAATATAAAGGAGTCCCCACCCCAGTAGCCATTGGCTGCTAATAGCTCCTCATGTGGCCCTCCCCAGTCCATTCCAGAATATTGATAGGCTTATCTAGTATAAGCAACCACAGCGGTTGTGAGTTCATAAGTGCAATGATGTATTTATCATGTGTGTACGTGTATGTGCATGTGTGCACACACACGTGCATATGTGTGCATGTCACGGTAAACATGTGGAGGTCAGAGGACAATCACAGGGAAGTTGATTTCATTCTTTCACCATGTGGCAGTTGGGAATAAAGCTCATGCTGTCCCAAAGTGTCCCCCTGCTTCCCACAGAGCTGTCTAGACATCGTAAGGTCCCTGAGGTAACTGATCTGTGTGCCCCAAATTCAGATGCTGATATCCTAGCTTCTCAAGTAATGGTGCCAGGAGGTGGGCCTTTGGGGGTTCCTGTGGTTAGACCTCCTGGATGGGTTAGTGACCAGTGAAAGACACCCTCGATTGTTTTCTTTCCCAATTCAGTTGTCCTGCAGAACTCAGACTGGCAACCACACATCTGTTTATCTAGTCTGAACTTAATTCTCCTTTTCATTCTTAATACTCCTGAATGTACTTAATTCAGAGAATTATATTAAATGTAATAATCTGATCTTATACCTGAAAAGAAAATATCTAACCTTTTCCCCTTTCTTCCTTGCCTCCTTCCTTTCTTCTCCCTGTGTGTGCACAGTTGTGTGTGTGCACATGCATAATCCTATGTCCACCTCTGGGGACATGCAGGGCACAGCACAGCCTTTGGCACTGGTCTTCCCTTTCCTCGTGACTGAGGCTGGCTCTCCCCTTTTTCTGCTGCCTTGGACTAGCTATAATTCTCATGCTTGGTGGGTGGAAGCAGGAGGATCAAGAAGTTCAAGGTTATCCTTGCCTACATAGTGAGTTTGAGGGCAGCCTGGACTACATGAAACTCTATCCCAAAACAAAATAAACGATGAAAAAGGAAAGAAATGATGCCATCTTAGTTGCTTTTCTATTGCTGTGATAAAACGCCTTGGCCAAGGCAATTTACAGAAGAAAAAGTTCATCTGGGACTTAAAGTTCCAGAGGGTAAGGGTCCATGACCATCATGATGGTGACCATGGCAGCAGGCAGGCAGACATGGTGCTGAAGCAGTAGCTGAGAGCTCACCTCTTGACTTGCAAGCATGAAGTAGAGAGAGCTAACTGGGAACTGTGTCTTTCGATACCTCAGAGCCAACTCCCAGCAACACACCTCCTTCAGCAAGGCCACACCTCCCAATCCTTCACAAACAGTTCCACCAAGTGGGGACCAAGCATTCAAATATATGAGCCTATGGGGGCCGTTCTCACTCAGACCACGGCAGAGATGATCTGTTGTAGCCATAGTTACAGTGATGTGGTTCATCCCCGTGTGTTTGTGATACAGATGCTGTGAAAACAAATGTGAACCTCGTGTTTCACAACAATTATACAGGCTTTGGGGCTAGTACCCCTTACACCCCATTCTGCTTTTCTCCCACGCTCCCTCTCCACGGAGCAAACGTCTTTGTTCAGTCTTCAGAACACTTGATTCTCTTTTACTGAGTGGGGTGCTGCCTGACTCCCCGATTCCAAAAGTCAATCAAGAACTTGAAATTTGTCATTTTAATCTTGTGGTTATTATTTTACTGTGGGGAACTCCAGGTCACTCATGGCTAATCAGAGACCAGGTTCATAGCCAAGGGCCACTGGATACTAAACAAATGTGCCCCTTCTCTGACATTCAAAACCCAGTAGAGCATCCTGTATTTTCATTTACTAAACTTGACAAGTCTAGATGGAACAGCCCTGGAGGAGCAGAAAACAGCAAAACTGTTTTTTTCTTGTATTTAATAAATATACTCATTTACAAACTCAAACTTTCCGATAACTGTAATTTCTGAGGTTTTAGAGGCTTCTAAGTTGGAGGAGTGTTGAGGTGAGTCCACAAGCAGAATCTTCAAGTGGATGTTATCAGGGCAATCTCCCTGGAGCTGAAGGAACTGGACTATCCTGATCCGCCCAAACTTTCAAGACCTAGGCTGTAACCGCACCTTGCCGGCTCCTCCAGGCCTTCCACTCGCCACGATTTCGCGCACATGTCACGTGAAAAAGCAGATTGCACCATCATTATGTAGATAAGAAAACGGAGGATCTGAGGTGGGCAACGTTCTACCCAAGGTCAAATGGAGACCAAAGAGGAGTCAAGCAACTTAAGCCCCTGTGACTCTGGAGCTCTCCTCCCCTGCTTGGGCTCCCTGGGTCCCGGGGCACCCGTGGCGCAGGCCTGTTTGTCTAAGTGGTCACTCCGATCTTGTCTCCTCTGGAGCCGGCCCTGCAAGTGGCTAACTCTTTTGGCTTCCTGGACAGGAAAGAAGGAGGCAGCGATGGCATGCCGCAAGCGCCAAGCATAGGCCTGCAGCACTAAGGTGGCACCTGCTAGCAGCTGCAGGGCGCCCGCAGTCAGTGCCGCCCTGACTTGGGGTGGTTGAGCCTGAGGTAGGTGGCAGTCGTGGGGTATGGAGTATAGCTCCCACTGGAAGGAGCGCTGTGCTGAGGCAAACTTGCTCTCCACGGGAGGCTGGTTGAGGATGAAGAGGATGAAGCCTAGGAGTTTATATGAGGCCTTCAAAACAGAGAAAAGGATTGAGTCTGAGGCGCCATCGGGCCAGTCCCTATCTCTGCCATCTATCTACAGAATGGGTCAAGGGCGCGACAACTGTAAGTCAGTAGCCAGCAAAGGGGCACCTCACAAATGTTACCCAAAGTATTTTGGAGAAAACTTTTAAAGCTGGGGATGTATCAATGACTCAGACGCTAGAGTGACTGCCTAGCATGCAGGACGCCCTGGGTTCCACCCACTTACTGGGTACACCAAGGTGGTAGCCCACTCCTTTGATCTCAGCACTGAGGAGGCAGAGGTGGGTGGAGCTCTGTGATTTTGAGGCCAGCCTGGTCTGCTTTATCAAGTTTTAGGTCACTCAAGACTACATAGTGAAGACCTATCTTTAGAGAAAAAAAAAAGTCCCACCAATCAATGCTTTGGTGTTATGACGGTCTCATCACCTTGATAGAATGGTTAGCAATGTACACTCTGGGTGTATCTGTGAGGGTCACAGATCTTGGGGGGGGGGGATCAGATCATGGAGCCTCTGTACTAACCAATGATTTGATTGGTTGAAGGGTCTACAGCACAAAGGCCTTGTGGGAAGGAGGTGAAAAAGTAGGAGGTGGGGCCACGCTGGAGAAAGCAGTCCCTGGGGGGGGGGCTGGGGGCCGCACCTTGCCCTGGCCCCTTCCTGTGTTCCATTTCTGTTTTCTTGTTCTCGTGCCTCCACACCATCTGCCTATGACTCCCAGGCATGTCCCAAGACGATGACTCAAGCCAGCAAACATAGACCAAAGCCCAGGACTGAACAGACTCCGCCCCCTCCGCGTACTTACGTCATACTTGACGGAGAGAGTGACCGGGACGGTGGGCAACTTCTGAGCCCAGGTCACAGCTGCGTGCGCCAAGAGGAAGGCCCCATAGTCTGTGGCCGCTGTCACAGCTGTAGCGACTAGGAGCAGTGTCAGTAGCCCCAGCCTGAGAAGACAGCTCAGCAATTCCTCATGCGACAGCTTTGGCTGGGCTGCGTGGAGCAGCCAGGGAGGTGGAGAGGCCAGCAGATGTGTGGCATCAGCCTGGGCCAGCTGCTGAACCAGCTGCCGGGTGGCATAGATATTATCGAAGCGCAGGTCAGTGAGGTAGCGGTGAAGGTACCAGGCGGACTCGCCTAGGAGGCCCAGCATAAACAGCCCGGTGACCACCCGCTGAGTCCCCAGTGCTGCCTGGGTCAGGAACTCCAGGCCGGAGAAGTCCTCCAGGATCTGCTGAGCGGCCATATGCGTGTGAAGGCGGAAGGCTGAGCTGTTGCCCTGTGCCTCAAACGCCAGGCTCCGACTGCCTGCTTGGCTCGCTGGGCCCAGCGCCTGGGATGCCAGGCCCAGCTGGTAAGTGGTATTAAGCAGACTCTCCAACGAGCCCTCAGTAACACAGCTCAGCACTTGTCCGGCTGCACCCAGGTTAGCTAAGACATTGGGCACCACGGCAACAGCCAGGTTGGCTACACTGTAGGACAGGAGTAACCGGCGGCCCTGCTCGGAGCCCAGGGTAGGCACACTGAGTGCAAACAGGCAGCGGATGGGGGGCACCAGACCCAGGCTCAGGAAGACCAGGAGCCCACAGACAGTGGTCACCAGGGCAGGGGGTCCCTGAGGATAAAGCTGTGAAGAGACCAGCCAGTGATGAAGCAGGCCTGCAATGACGCTGGCCAGGGAAGCACACAGGAGCAGCTGTGTCAGAAGTTCGCTGCAGCTGGTTGGGAGGGGCCGCGAGAAGGCTTTCCAGGCAGTCTGCAGCGGGACAAGCGCCTTGTAGATCCCCAAACGCCAGAATTTCCATCTGTACACAAGGAAATAAGGAAACTCTGTGTCAGGAGGGGGTGGGTGTCCTCTGTTCCACCAGCCAGGTTGCTGGCAGAACCTACTCTCATAGTCACAGGGACAGGCACACCTTCAGATAGACCAATGAGAGGTATTCCACCTATGGGGGCGGGGTTAACAAGCTGAACCAATCAGAGCTTTGCCCAGGAAGTCTTTACAGGGCTGTCAGTCAACAGCCTAACGTCTCCAATACTTGAGGATGTGGGGCTGGGTGTCTAGACTGGGGCCGTGGTTGCAGGCTCTGAGAGCAGCAGGTAAGTTGTGGAGGGGGAGTAAACATGGCTGAAAGACAGAACGTAGCAAGAAGAGAGAATGATTCCCTTCCCCCACAGTCCGTGTGACTCACTGTTGGCCCCATTCATGTTCTTTACAGATCTCAGTGTCACCTCCATCATTTACAGGCAAGGAAAGGTACCAGTTGGTCTCTTGGGGACCTTTTCTCTTCAGTCAGCCCTATATTAATCACATTTATTTATTTTTTATTTATTGTGTATTACACATGTGTGTCTGCATGTCAACATCGTTCATTATTTCTTCCACCTCGATTTCTTCATTACATTTTAATTTTTTGTGCACATGCTTACATGCCTCTGTGCATGTGTGTGCATGTGTGTGCATGTGTGTGCATGTGTGTGTATGTGTGTACATGTGTGTGTATGCATGGGGTTGTGCACATGTGGGTATGTGGGGGTTTGTGGGTGCTTGCATGCCTCTGTGTGTGTATGTCTTTGCTTATGTGTGCACATGTGTGTGCATGTGTATAGACGTCAGAGGACAACTTGTAAGAGTCACAGGACGACTTACTTCCAGTATCTGTTTCTTGCCTTCTATCATGTGGGTTTTAAGGACTGAACTTGGCTCTCTGGCTTGGTGTCGGCACTTTACTGGCTGAGATGTCTCACGGGCCCACCATCACGTTTTTCTGAGGTGAGTCCCTCACTGGCCCGGTGCTCACCAATTTACCTAAATGGCTGACCAGTAAGCCTTAGGGAGCTGTCTCCACCTCCCCAGAGCTGGGCTCGCAGCCAGAGCTGGGTTCGCGGGTGCATTCTCTCACGCCTTGCTTTTTCGCATGCATTCTGGCATGGACATCAGGTCCTCATACTTGTGCAGCAGGCACTTTACTGAGTGAGTTGTCTCTCCAGCCCTCAGCGAATATCTATCTGTTCAGCGATTACTGTGAGCTTAGCTTTGGAGACGCGGCAGTAAGGGAAGCAGACTGACTCTGACCTCCTAGGCGCTCACACTAGTGACAGCAGAAAGGAAGTTACAACACAGCTGGATTTAGGGGTCAGTGTGGCAACATTTTGTTTGTATTTTAACAAGTAAAGCTTGCCTGAAGATCAGAGTACAGAGCTAAGCCACTAGAGGCCAGGCAGTGGTGGCACACACTTTTAATCTCAGGAGTCAGGGGACAGATGAATCTCTGTTAGTTCAAGGCCACCCTGAGCTACACGAAATTGATCCAGTCTATAAGAGAAACAGCGTTCATACAAAGGTGATCCCAGCACTTGGGATCACACACCTTTAATCTCAGCACTAGGGAGGTGGAGGCAGGAGAGATATGAACAGGTGGAGGGAGGAATACAAGCTGGGAGGAGACAGGAGCTCAAGGCAGTCTGAGGAAAGGGCACTCTGAGCATTGGTAGAGATGAAGAACTCTCTAGAGGCTGGCCGCTCTGCTTCTCTAACCTTCAGCATTAACCCCTATATCTGACTCTGGGTTTTTCTTATTGAGACCAGTTAGAATTCCTGTTACAGGTCAGATATGAAACACGGACATCTGGTTTATCACTGCTGTCTTTGCTGCAGGTGGCTGGGTGGAACTGGACACCCATCCACTGCCTCCAGGGCTTTATGTAGGAGTGCGCCCCCTATAGGCGCTTGTCACTGCTGCACACCCGGGAGTCTTCAACCCCTGTACCCCCTTCCTGGCACCCAAAGACATACATACTACACACTACACACAGCTCGATTCGTTTGGGAATGGGGAACTGAAATAATGTCAAGGGGCATAAATGCTTTTAAGAACCGGAAGCTATGTCAGGTGCTCAGTCAGCCGGGTATTATCAGTGACAGGGAGTGTCATAGCTTTCTCTCTGAACAGCATCCTCTGCACACCCCTCTGGTTCTGTTCCCGCACAGCCTTACAGCCATGGCTGTTGTTTCCATCTGACCGGGAGGAAACCGAGGCCAGAAAGGGGGGGGGAGGTTCATTGGTGGTCTCAGCCAGTGAGGCGGAAGACTTGAGACCGGAGTTCATGCCCGTTTCAAGGGGCTGCTGACTTTTCTTGCCCGTGCCCCTGGTGTCCCAATCCCTGAACCTACCCCAACCTGATGAGGTGTTCCGCGGCTCCTCTGTTGTCCCCCATGGTCTTTGAGAGCTGAGTTCAGGCAGCTGCCGCGACAGCCATGGCAGGTGGAGAGGAAGTGTTGGGATCGTCCGGTCGCTTCTGCTTTCGTCCCTTTAATCAGACCCTCCTTGCTGCCTCATCCTACCCAGCCAGGGGCCCAACTCTTGGGGGCTGGGCCCGCTGTCTCATCCTCCCTTGAATGGCAGTCAGGAGCCGCCAGGGGTGGGAGGAGGAGGAGGGTGAGAGGAGACATATTTTCCGAGCATTGCCTGTGATCCTGAGGGAAGGAAGGTAGAATTAGCCCATTTCTCGGAGGAAGAAACTGAGGTTCAGGGAAACCATGCAGCTCATTTACAGTAACACCAGACTAAGAGCTCCACTCTGCTTTCCTGTCCCTCCTCCCATAGTTAAGCCTCCCAGGAAAACCCAATCCTTGATCCTGGGGATGAAAACCCGCAGGAGACCCACAGGGACCCGCTAAGGCCACACTGTGCTGTTCTTAGCCACCACGTACAGACACGGAAAGAGAATAATAAATGCAGCCTGTACTGAAAACTGTAGGTGCTCAAGAGTTGGGCGAGTCCCTGTGGTGATTGGGGGGTAACTCCAGTCCATCCCCACCTGGCATGCAGAGACTTCTCCCTAGCACCAGTCCCCCATCACTGTCATTCCAGGACTGCACCCAAGAAGCCTCCTCTGTCATGGGAATCCCCCACCACCACCATACATACACAAAGAACAGAGCTGCCAGCCATCATCCCTTATAAGGATATCCTGCTGAGTCATGAGCTCAGGCCTGATAGGGAAAGGGACTTCCCTAGTACATAGTTGAGGGAGACACCTGCAACCAAAGCTTCAGAAAGCAGTGAACCCCTCCAGGAAGCCAGGAGCCTTCACTCATCCACTCCCACCCATGCCTAAGAAAAGTTTTGGCACACAGTAGAGCCCAGAAGCTGTCAATCCTCAGGTCTTATGGGGCTGCTACTCTCCTAGAGTTCACATCAGGTTGCCTGGGTACCAGCTATCTCCATGGGACACTCACAGTTCGGTGCCAAAATGACCAAGGTTGTAAAGCCAGGAAAGAAGGAAATAGTAAACAGGGAAGGGAAGAGAGGGAGCAGACAGACAGACAGACACACACACACACACACGGAGCGGGGGCAGAGAGACATTAACACTTTTATATTGCTGGCCAGTCTTATAGGAGGCTTGGGTCCTCTGCTGTTTAGTGGGCTTCAAGGAGCTACTCAGCTGGCCTCTTTGTAGAGACAACAGATCTACCTGCAAATGCAGGCTTCCACACGTTGTGCTATGTGACCTTGAGCTAGGGCTGTTCCTCTCTGAAGTCTCGGCAGCATCTGCTACTTGAGAACAAAGCACCTATTCCATGGGTTTGGAAATACAAAGTATTCAGCAGGCAGTACATAAATGTTCACACCATAAACCCTTCCCTCTGGGTTTCAGCCTTGCCTGGGTGAAATCCAGGCTGCTCAGACTTGACTGCTCAGGCCAGATGTTCTCCATATCCCCCAACCCCATCTCCACATCCCAGCTTGGGTCTCATCAGGGTTTGGGACTGCATCCCATATCATGGTCAGCCTCTGCCCAGCTCCGTAGCTGGTTGGTTAGGAAATAGAGACCATTTGGGGAAGCCCCAGGTGACTGAAGGGGAGCTGGAGCACAGAGCCTGGGGCGCAAAAGGCAGGAGATATTTGGGGGTTCTTTTGGAAAATGTGCATCGTCACCTCTACTCAGGCAGAGCTGGCCTGGCCTCAAGGCCCACAGCATCCGGAGGGGCTTGAGTCACCAGAAGTCAATAGGGCTGAGCTGGGTGTGGGAGTTTAATCTTAAAGAAATCAGAGGCATGAGATGAAGAGGAAGTAGAGAGTCTTCGGCTATTCCCAGGGCCATTCAACTCACAGCCCGTGTTGTGTCCTGGTTCCTGGGGCCACTCAACTCACAGACCCACAGTGCTTTGTGTCCTGGTGCTTTTTAGCACAGGGGAGAGAAGGTGGCCGCAGCACACATGGCTGAGAACGCCCGGGTGGCTGTAACCTTCCCAGCAGGCTGTGGAGATGGCTCAAACTCTAACGTCTTTACTGTGTAAGCACGGGAACCTGAGTACCAGCCCCAGAATCCATGGAGAAAAGGCAGCCAGCAATGGTGACATACACTCATAGTCCAACCTGGGCAGGTGGAAACAGTGGAGTGCCTGGAGCTTGCTGGCTGGCTAGCCCGACTGAACTGTGTCTTGAAGTTTAGTGTGGTCAGGGAACAGCTGCTGAGGGTTGTCTCTGGCCTACAGGCACTCACATTAGTGCACCCATATGCACACGGACATGGACACACACACACACACACACACACACACACACACACACACACATATCTTACCAGAGACAACCTAACAGAATCAGAATGGGAGCCACCAGCAAGAGCCATAGAAGTTTCTGGTAACAAAATAAAAACTGAAAACCAGCAGGGTAGTGGTGGCACACACCTTTAATCCCAGCACTCGTGAGGCAGAGGCAGGCCTGGTCTACAAGAGCTAGTTCCAGGACAGGCTCCAAAGCTACAGAGAAACTCTGTCTCAAAGTAAAAAAATAAAAAACAAAAAAACAGAAACCATTTATTAATGCATGTGTGTGTCCAAGAACAATCTGAAGAGTTAGTTTTATCTTTCCACTGTATGGGTCCTAGGGATTGAACTCAGGTCAGAAAGTTTTGCAGCAAGCACCTTTACCTGCTAGACCATCTTGCCCGCCCTGAAATCCCTTATAATAAAGTATTTGTCCCACTGAATGTATCCCAGATATGACCTGCTTAGCATGTAAGAAATACACAAGAGCATGACAGGATAGTTTATATTTATTTTTGTATCACTGCAAGTACCCGAGGGGAGTCCCTCAAGCTGTGACCTAAATGTCAGGTGGGCAAATGGCAGCTTCAGTCTCCCAAGCCCTAGGAAGACAGGTGTGCACCACCACACCCAGCTTGGCATTTTGTTTCCCAAGAAAGATAGAAACCCACATTCAGAGGTGTTATTCCTGACACTGAAGTTTGGTGACAAGTGTCTAACTGGAGGCAAAGGAGAGAGAAGAAAGCCTTAGCAGGCACTGATATGGGACTGGGGAGCAGTCTGATGGGGTGAGCCATGTGCCGTGGGGCTGGGGAGCACTCTGATAGGGTAATAGGCCATGTGCCATGGGACTGGGGAGCACTCTGACAGGGTGAACCATGTTCTGTGTGGCGGGGGAAGCACTCTGATAGGATGAGTCATGTGCCATGGGATTGGGGAGCACTCTGACAGGGTGAGCTATGCACCATGACTGTAGAGTCTGTTCCTTCCACCCCACTCCTCCTCCCTTCCCTGTGCCCAGGAGTGACCTGGAAAGGCCACAGGAAGGCTCTGTGTGTTCTGGTGGATCATGTGGCATTGTGCGTGCATACTTGGCCAAGTCTTAGTACCAATGGTGGTTCAACATTATTCTGGCTGTTAATGTGAGGGTGTTTTTGATTAGATTAACACTGAGGTCAATGGCTTGGGGTAAAGAAGATGGCCCTCAGGATAGGGATGGGCCTGGTCCAATCAGTGAGGGGAGGGCCTGAGAAGAAGGGATGGGGTAGGGATGGGGTCGTCAGCAGATGCTGGTCTTCTAATACCAACTGCCATTCTTTCTCCACTCTCTGCCTGCTAGTCCCTGTGTGCTTCATCCCGCCAGGTGGGGGCTTCACCAAGTCTCCACAGCTGTGAGCCCCCTAAGACACATCTCTTTTCCCTTCAGTGAGATGCAGCGGCCGCCACCAGCTGAGATTTCAGTCTCTACAATTCCTGTCAGCCACAAACCATAGGCCAAAAACATTAAATAAGTTACAACTAAGATCTTCAATTCCTGTTCTGAATGCAGTTGCTTACCAGGTCCAGGCTGGGACGTGGGCAGTCACCTGAAGAGGGACCCCAGAGGGTTAGTAACTACTGGGGTCATTCCTGTCCTAGCCAAGTTCTGTCATGTTTAGGCAGCCACCAGCAATGCCACAGGGCCTTTGCTCATGTTCTGGGAGGTGCCAAGGTGCTGGGGCCTCCACGGAGCTCTGCCCAAAGGTCGAGGTGTAAATCAGCCAGTCAGTCCCAAGGCTGCCATGCTGGGTGGGTCACCGGGCACTGTAGATGACAAACCAGGCTGGCATTGACTTGTTGGCCCTTCCTGACGTCTGGCACTCCTGGCAGGCCACAGATGGAGCCTGGTGCATTTCGTGGGACTCAGTCTTCCCTGTTCCCACACCATTGCGGTGAGTGCCTCTGTCAGGGCCCTGTGCACAGCCAGTCAGTATAGGGGGTCAGTGACGCCCTGGAGACTAGTCAACGGGAGAGGTAAGGACAGCTGCCGCTGGGAGGGACAAAAGTTGGACATTCAAGGCCCAGTTGATAGTCCAGAACCTGAGGTCATTGTTCCATCCTCCTCCAGACTCCCCACCACCCCCATATTCTCCTTTCCGCAGACCTACGAGTGTCCAGTCATTGTGTCCGGCTTCAACCCATTGCCACCTCCTCAGAGAAATTCGCCTGAAACCCACGGCCTGAGTCAGCCCATCATGTGGCCACTTCAATGATGACTGTCACTCATTGGATCTATGTCTATGGCCCCACCGCTTGCTCTTTCTTCTACATTTGAGTCAGCACATCACGGGTTAAGTGCCTGCTGAGTGGACCAAGCCGAGGAGTAAAGAAAGGATGGAGGGCATGTTCAAATCTTTGGTCAGTTCATGGGTCAAGGACTTACTGAGCGCTGGCTGTGTGCCAGCCAGCACCTGGCTCAGACATCTGCGTCCCATCAGGGAGCCAGAGAGTGGCTTTTGTTTATACTGTACAAGGTGAGGAGTGGACCGAACAACAACAAAATAAATGTCCTGGGGAGTAGTGGCGCACGCCTTTAGTTCCAGAACTCTGGGAGGCAGAGGCAGGTGGATCTCTGTGAGTTAGAGGACAGCTGGTCCACAGAGTGAGTTCCAGGACAGTCAGGGCTATTACACTGAGAAATCCTGTCTTGAAAAACCAAAACAAAAGAGTAAAACATAAAAAATAAACACCACAGCAGCCTGACGGCTGCGGAAGTGTGAGTGTGCATAGGGGAGACCGTGCAGAAAGGCAAGCCGGAAGTCAGTTTTGCAGAAGTTCTAGGCCAGGAATCGGGGGTTTCGTTTTGAGAGACCAAGAATCATCAAATCCGGTATTGACCAACATTCTTTATTTGAGCGCATTTTTGATCAGCAGTATCAGAAATCGTGAGTCTTGTAGTCACAAGGCTGTGGGCTTCTTGGTGTGTGGTCTGTCCCTATCCCCCGAGGGACACCATCATCCATCCCTGGAGATCTGGAGCTGATTCAGTCTGGTAGTATCACCTCCAGCTCAGGGGCCCATCAGCTCTGGGAAAGAACTCTGACTCATTTGTGCCTTATCAGAAAGCGTCCATCCCTGGGATGCCCACCCTCAGAAGACAGTGAAGGCTCTGCCCTCGGCTGTCCCCACCCTGCGCTGTTCACAGGATGCCTGAAGCTTGATCTGGGAGTAAGAACAGCAACTGCCTGCTTCCTGGCTCCAGCCTCTGCTGGCAGGCTATCTTGGGGTCTCCATCTACAGACATGCCATAGTTTTCTTCAAGGCCTTGACTGATCTTCAGATTTTTCTCTCACCCCCTAAAGACTGTGACCTTTGCAATTTAGACATATTGACCATTGTGGGGTGGGAGTTGAGAGGCCAAACCCAGCTGTGAGGGTAAGAAACAGCTGGCGGCCTGCAGCCACAGAGCCCAAGGACCACAGATGGGAGGGTCCTAGATTGATAATGAGGGCCTAGCAGGGCTTGACCTAGAGCTTTGGCCTAAGGGAATCAGATGAGAAAAGAGAACCCTAAGCATCTTGGGTAGACACTTGAGCTAGGGTTTCTCAAACCTCCTGTGATGTTGCTTGGGGGACTGGAGAGGCAGCGAAGAGACTCCCAGAGGCCTGTGTCCTCCCTCCGCCTCAGGGAATGAAAGACAACCTCCAACTGCTGGTTGTCTACAGGGGGAGATGGCTAAACAGAAAAGGGTAGAATCTAGTCTGCAGTAAACAGCTGTAATATCTGGCCTAGATTTGTAGCCACAATGCCTCCCCCAGCAGAGTGGTGATGTCTTCAGAGACCTAAAGCCAGTGGCAGCCATAGGCAGGGATAGCCCCAGACCCCAGGTGTGCAAGACAAAAGCCATTTCAGGTTTGTCCCTCGTGGCTGAAGTGGACGTGTCTGCACCCTGACCACAGACCAGCTTCGTGAGAAAAGCCTGTTCCTCGGGCAGCAGATCCAGGCGACAGCTGGTGTTGCGATGCATGAGGAAGAGAGAGAAAGTGCCGCAGACAGTGAGCTTGAGGCCCGAGTGGACCACCGGAGGGCATGCATCCTTGCCTGCTGCCTCCAGTCAGATTACAGAAAAGAATTGCTCGATCAGCTTGTAGGGTCCTAGCAGCAAGTGACAGCAACAGCCCTTGGGGAAGGCCCAGCACAAAGGGAAGTCCCCAGCAGAGCTCAAAGGATTTGAACTGTGCTGTTGGTCAAGGTGGGTGGCAGGGCGGTGACGTTGGCAGAGTGGGTGTTGGCCCAGTCTGGGAAGGTACCCAGCTGGAAGATGGTCTGTGCCCAGGTGTTCATGGCCAGGCTGAGCAGCAGGACGCCCATGAGGTTCATCAGGAGGCCGGTCCGCACCTGCAGTGGAAACCAAGTGAGCAGAACAACAGCACAGGCCCTCAGAAGCAGGTGGGAGACAGAGGCTCGGCCCACAGCTGGCAGTGCACAGCTGACTTGGCCCACAGCTGGCAGTGCACAGCTGACTTGGCCCACAGCTGGCAGTGCACACTTCCCTCTTGCTATAGCTGGAAGTGCACAACTGGCATTGCACAACTGGCTCAGCCTACAGCTGGCAGTGCACAGCTGGCTCTCTCCACAGCTGGCAGTACACAGCTGGCAGTGCACAAATGGCTTGGCTCACAGCTGGCAGTGCACAGCTGGAAGTGCTGCAGCCAGCCACAAGTGTAGGCCATGGAGGCTTCCCAAGACCCAGGCTGGTTCCCAGGGCAGGTGAATCCCTTCCCTGAGGGTCTCTAGGCACCAGACACCTTGCTATGGAGTGGACTTGGGTTATGCCCATTAGCCACAAATGCCACTTCAACAAGGTTATAGATTCCCCTTTAAGACAGAGAAAGAAGAGCCTTGCCCAATAGTTCCATCTGATCATTATGCCCTTCTCCACATTTAGCATACCATGTAGACACACACGACACAGGTATGTACTCATGTTCATATGCACACACAGGCACAAGTGTACACATACACACTCACACACACACAGTGGAAGTTCAGTTAAGGAAATTCTTCCCAAAGTGAAGAATTGAGACAGGGTCTCACATAGCCTAAGCTGGCCTCAAATTTACCATATGGCTGAGGTTGACCTTGAACTCCTGATCTTCTTGCATTTGCTTCCCAAGAGCTGGGATTACAGCTGATTTTTCTATACTCTGCCTATCTGCTGTTTCCACCGATGTGTTTAGACAGCACCTTGATTTAGGACTCTCTCTGTTCTGTTATTATGAAACTTGATGAAGCTGTTAGCACATTGAAACATGCATTTGGGGCACCCGAAATCTGTGTTCCTGGCCATGTTCACTTATATTTGGCTCCAAATAAACCATCCTTTTTCCTCACTGAGGTAAAAACTGTTTCTGCTTTGACAGCTACAAGTTCAAGGCCAGCCAGGATACAAAGTAAGACATCTCAATTGTTCCAGGCTTGCATCCTGGAAGCCCAGACTCTACATCTAATAATGTCATTCCTCTCAAAGCCCATGCGGTCCCAGAGGCCCCGGCTCTGGGGATCTGGTGACACTGCCCCGGGCTGGGCTCTCTCCCCGAACAATTTCCCCACCCTTCCACCCTTCATAGCCCCTAGAAAGGCTGGTGGGTCCTTTCCACAGGAGGGCCATCTTGGCCACCCTTCATTCTCTTTAGTCGCCAGCATCTTCTACCATCTTCTCACGTTGCAATTACGAAATTTACATATTTTTTAACACTTCCAGTCAGCCTCCAGCCAAGGAAAGGATTCTCCCAGGAGGCAGGCGGCTACCTCTTCTGCACTGCTGCCCCCCAGTGGCTGGAACACAGATTACACTGCACAAACCCAACTAAGGAGAGAGGACTGGAGAGATTTCCAACTGGGGGCCTGGAGAGACTTTTCCAACTGGGCGATGCTGGCTCCTCTGGCCCTCCACTCACCTTCCCCCTCTTCTTGCCAGGCCACTGCTGGGAAGGCCCAACTTACCATGTCTTTAACCAACAAGTGTCCACTGGCGAAGGCAATGGAATTGGGAGGCGTCGAGACTGGCAGCATGAAGGCATAGGAGCAGCCAACTGTGCCCGGGATCATCAGGTACAAGGGGTGCACATGCAGTCGGATGGCCTGGCCCAGAGAAGTCGCAGTAAGAGACCAGGGCAGTTGGAAAGAGAGTGCCAAAGCTACAGAGAGTGCCAGAGTGACAGAGAACAGTAGACACTTGTGGGAGAGGGAAGGAGACAGGGAAATATAGCCAGATGCAAACACATGACACACAGTCTTAGAGAAATGTGAGCACCTTCTTAAGGTCAGGAATGACAGGGCCACACTGCATTTGACCAGGGAGCAGGCAAAGAAACTTATTTAGAAGCCCTCTTCCCATGTGAGCTAGCGTGTGGAGCTAGGGTCCTCCATAGTCACTGATCTAGAGGTCTGAGTGGGACCCAAAACACTGCATTTCCCATAGGCTCCCAGTAGCCAGCCTACAGCTCGCCCAGGGCCGGAGGCCAAGAACGAAGGCTCGCATAATCAGGCTTCGCCTTGCCCTTCACTACACCATCCTAGAAACTACCATGGGGCACCTTCGGTCAGAGCCTGGCTGGAGTTGAGAGACCAGGAGTGTGCACCCCCTGCCCCCGGTTAAGCACTGCCATGTTCCCAAGATGGAGAGCTCAGTATACCCGACCCAAAGTGTGGGCATTTTCTTGACAGGCTCTACCATCATCCCCAGTCAGAAAATATTTTGATTTGGATGAGAAGCCATATTTAAGAGCAAATGACCTTTGCTGGTATCTTTTCTAGAACCTACCAGTTACAGACTTGGCAGATTTGGAGCTCTCTCCCCTCCTCCACACCACCTCACACCATCCCTATTTCCACCTATTCCCAGGTGTCCTAGAACAGGGTCTGACTGATGCAGTCCCTCTCCACGAGGGCCTGCGGACTCCTGGATGCCCAGGCGGAGGGTCATTTGCTCACATTCAACACAGTTTCCAGTGCCCATGCTTTTTCACCTAGGAACCCCCAGGTGAACCTTGTCTTGATGTAAGTGGCCTGTGCACACAAGGGAGGACCAGCAGCACTGCTGGTGATCACTCTCTGGAATTGTCTGCATGTCCTTTATGACAATGCTTAAACAGTCTATCCATTTACAGTGGAATCTGTTTCAGGGATTAAAGAAAGAACACACATAAGTCTGTGCCTGATACAGTGCCAACTCCATTAAAAATGGAAACGTAAAGAGACAAGGAGAAGTTACAGTGTCAACTCCATTAAAAACGGAAACAAAGAGATACAGAGGTAAAGCCAAGCCACCTCTCAAGGTGGATACCGCACTGGTAACACTGTTTCGTTTTGTCAGCTTTGGGTTCTATGGTGGGTGTCCTGTTGCTTGCTTTACTTTAACCTGTTTAAATATAAACTAAACCATGAGTTTCTGAGACCTCCCCCCCTTTTGAGACCAAGTTTCTCTATGTAGTCCTGGATGTTCTGGAGCTTGCTCCATAGATCAGGCTGGCCTTGAATTTACAGAGATCTGCCTGCCTCTGCCTCCCAAGTGCCGGGATTAAAGGTGTGTGCCACCAGATCCGCTGGCTTTTAAATCCTATATGAAATCTACATGCTGGTGGCTTGTGCCTTTAGTTAGTCGTGGCGGGATCTTGGCCAAGAGCTGGCCTTCCTGCATGCTGGCACTTTCTCCTGCTTTGTTTTCCTTCTACCTGGTTTCTTCAGGATTTTGCTGGATACATCATAGATTGCAGAACTGTCTTTATCCTTCCCTGCCCTGGGAATGGCTAAGCTTAGGTGGGAACTAGAAGGTTATCAAAGGGGACTCTTGCCTAGCAAAGGAGGATTCTGGATAAATCACCCTGACTGCCTCCCTTCCCAATCCAATCCATCTGAGACTGGTGGCTTTTAGAACAGAGGGTCTCAAGAGGGTGAGACTTGTCCTCCTGGGAGACTGTTGGCAATGCCTGGTGACATCCTGGATTGCCTCTGTTATGTGATGCTGTTGGCCTGTGGTGGGTGGAAGAAGGGGATGCTCTAATACCCCACAGTACAGGGCAATTCTCCTTGCGGAAAATTCTTGGTCTAAAACAGGAGGCAAGAGCTCTGTGGCTGGGCTTCCTCCTGGGCTGGGCTGGCTACACAAGAGCTTTTACATGCCCCAAATTTGACAATCTTTTCCTTCCTAGGAAACACAGCATGTCCTCATGGGTTACTTCACCCATACCCTGCTTAGGTGTTCATTTAAGGACAACAACCCTGTCAGTTATGAGCTGGCTCTGAGGTCCAGGTTCTCCTGTGGATTCTAGAAGCAAGAAGGGCAGCTAGAGCTGTCTGGGGAAGCTCCGTAGCAGGGGACTCTGGGAGTTGGGCCAGAGGTGTCCCTTCACCCTGCCCCATGGGAATCCTCACCAGTTCTGCTAGGACAGGCAGGAAGATGATGATGGTGGCCGTGTTGCTGGCAAACTCCGTGAAGAAGGCGATGACCGCCGTGATGAGCAGAACGGCCAGCACTGGGGGCACGTGTTCCAGGGGGTGCAGCTGCCCACCGATCCACGCTGACAGCCCTGACTCCTGTGAGCAGACATGCCTTTGGTCTCAGTCCACCCAGAACCACCCTTCGCAGGCAGCCACTAGTGCAAGTCCCTCCGCCACATGCTCTATGGGCCATAACCCAGACTCCTGGGATCCATCCCATGATCTATTTGGTGAGAAAGCAGAGTCTCTGTTTCCATTTGGGTTCAGTGCCCGGAGTTCCAACTTGAATGGGAAAAGGAAACTGACAGATCCTTATGGCTAAGTCTCATTTCTCCAGTGATGATCACCACTCAAAGTGCCTGCTATTCCTTCCATAAAAGATTAAGTTTTGCTACTACACAGTGGCACATTAATATGTATAAAGTATATTATATCCCTTATTCTATCCATAATATAAAATATATGTAGTAGTTAGTTTTGTCAACTTGACACACTCCAGAACAGTGGTTCTCAGCCTTCCTAATGCTGCGATCCTTTAATACAGTTCCTCATGCTATGGTGATCCCCCAACCACAAAATTATTTTCGTTGCCACTTCATGACTGTAATCATTATGAATCATAATATAAACATCTGTGTTTTCCGACAGTCTTAGGTGACCCCTGTGAAAGGGTTGTTCAACCCCCAGGGTTGAGAACCATTGCCCTAGAGCCACCTGGGAAGAAAGCGACAGCAGGGATTGTCTAGATCAGGCTGGCCTGTGGGCAAGTGTGTAAGGGATTGTTTTAGTTATGTCAATGGATGTGGGAAGAAATAGCCCACTGTGGGCAGTACCATTCCCTGGGCTTGGATCCTGGACTATGTAAGAGTGGGGAGCACGAGCTGAGCACACGTATGCAGGCATCCATTGCCCTGTTCTCACTCTGGGCACAACGTGGCCAGCTCCCTCAAGCTCCTATGGTGGACGGGAACTGTGAATAGCAATAACCCGTTCTCCCTTAAGTCGCTTTTGTCAGGGTGTTTTAATCACATCGACAGAGACAGCATGTATCCGATACAGCAAATGTGACGCAATGTGACTGCTGATAGACTTCTGAGCAGCCCTAAGGGTCTTTATTATGATGACAACAGCATAGAATTCAACATTAACATGGTATCATTAGCCACCAGTCTAAAATCACCATTATTAAGGGTTTGCACCTGCTGGCACCTTCTAGCACCTGCTGACTCCTGTCCCTATTTTATTAGAGAAGGAAGAATCTTCATGACTTGTCCATGGCCTCATAGCAGTGACTGAAATACCCACCTGAATCTGTGTGAACTTCTAGAAAGTTCCCTACCTTCTTCATCTTCCTCTGGGGGAGCTGGTCTGCCACTTAACTCTTAATTAAGAGCAATGCCCACCTGGGTGTGGTAGCTCACACCTAGGTCAATATTTGGGAGATGGAGGTAGGAGGATTCATGGGCAACATAGCAGTACCAGGCTAGCTTGGTGTTGTCTCAAAGCAAACAAACCACCTAAACCAAAGCAAAATGAAATAAAGGAAGAACAATGTCCAAAATGGACTATGGTTTCTGGGGCATGGAAGGACAGGAAGTTCCCCCACCCAGACTTCTCTCTCTAACCAATGCTACACAAATGTCAGGTACCCTTTCTACTGGCCTCTCCAGGAACTATCTTGGTTAGCAGGGTATCACACACTCTCCCACCATCAGGTATGTCTTCCACTGACCCTAATCCAGGCCAGCCTCCTAGAGACGGCAAAGCTAATGGCCCCTCGAGCTCCTTGCCACCCCCTGGTGGCGCCATTCAGCAAGGTCCAGGTAACAGTGCAGCCAGCAGGGACCCCCAACCCCTCCTTAGGGCTTTTCCTGAGAAAGGTAACAGAACTGTGGGTTTGGGGGCCAGTCCAAGGCAGAGCTGGATGAGGCCCAAACACAGAGAAACAAATGCTTGTCTGCCACTGCCGGGTAACAGCCCGGCACCCTCAGGCCCAGGGCACATCATCCATGAAAGGTGCTTGATGCCCGCTCTGTGTTGAGTGAAACATTCGCTGCTCATTCTGAAGTTGTATTTATTATTAATTTATTTACTTTGGTAATACCGGACACAGAACCCAGAACTTCCCGCCTCTGAGTTCTATCCAAAGGCCAGACTTCCCTTTTTACTTTGGAACTAAGCTATCCAGGCTGGCCTTGCACTCTGTAGCCCAGGTTAGCCTTCAACTTCTGATCTTCCTACCTCAGTCTCCCGAGCAGCTGGGATTGCATGCCTGGCTCCCCATAGCTGACGTCAGAAGCTGCCAGTTCTCAGCTTGACTCTGGGTCACAGCAGTTTCTAGACATAGCACATTCGTTTCTCTGATTTACCTTAGGAGTTGTTTTCAGGGCCCAAGGAGAAAGAGCTTAAGAAGCTATGTGTGGTGGCTCATACCTTTAATCCCTGCACTGGGCAGTAGGAAACAGGATGATCAGGAATTCAAGGCCAACCTTGGCTACATTAGGAAGTTTCAAATCATTCAGGGCTGCCTAAGTCTCTGCCCAAACAAACCAAAACCAAAGAACCAAAGGACCAAAACAAAAACAAATGACAGCTTAGACATATTTCACTCCAGGAAAGTACTTGTAGGGTTTAGGCATTTTCAGCAACCTGCAGAGTTCTATGGGAGGCCCAGCCAGCCCTCCAGGATACAGGGAATGCCAGGCAGCTGGTGTTCCCTCAAACCATGGCCTGGCACAAAACGCACAATTAACGGGAGAGGCAATGCTGACAGAGACTGTTAATGACCAGGCGAGTGGCCAATCGAGAGCTTCCTGTGGCTGGGCCTCTGAGTGAGAGGCTCTTGCCAGCACCCCAATGCCTGGACTTGGGCTCCTCAGTGGAGGGAGTCTCTTCCTCTAAACTCCCTGCGGTTCTGTTGGGGACACTAAAGGGATTTCCCCCAGCCCTTTTCAATTCTTCTAGGAACCATGGCTTGGTTTCCTTGGAAACACAGCCCCCAGAATTCCCAGGAAGGCCAGAGACCAGCAGTAGTACCCGGAGGCAGTGGGTAGAGCTAAGAGGAGGGGCTTAGCTGGTTTAAGTGTGCTTTGCAGCTAACCCCTTCCTGTGGTGTCATTCTGGATAACCCCCTGCCCTGTACCTCAGTTTCCTTATCTGTAAACCAGAGGTCAAAAGGGAGAAAAGTAGCCAGTCTAAAATAGTGAGTAAAGTGCCTGGGCACCATGAGTGCTGTGTGGCCAGCTGTCCTTAGGGTTCACCAGATGCCTGTGTCGGGGGGGGGGGGAAGGACTGGAACGGACAGACATAGAACTGACTGACTCAGTGCCCCACCCACTGACGAGGGAAGAGACCCAGAGGTGATCAGCAGACCCAAGGCCACCTTCAGAAGCAGATGGAGGGACACGGAGCTACCAGGGTGGTGTCTCTCTTCCGGATTTCTTCAGCTAAACCCCCTCTCCCCGCTTTCCTCACTGCACAGTGCAGCCCCATTTCTTAAGGAACGCTCAAGTTCGGTGTTCAAAATCCAAAGTCTCTGGGTGAAAAACTAGAAACTGGACAGACAGACAGACAGACAGACAGGAAATGGGACCACAGATAGACAACAAGGGTAGCAAGCTTCTCACTTCTTCCTCATCTTCCTGACCTGAGACAAAAGCCTCACAGCTTAAAACAAAGGTCTGGCGGGTGGGCTTTTCCTCCTGATGGTGGTTCTACCTCGCCAAAGGACCAGCCCAACAAGTTCAAGGCCAGACCAGTACATGCTCACTCCCAAATAGTGGGCCTGTAGGCCTCCCTGTCATCAGTGGGGGATGGGGGCTCCCTAAAGACCTGAAAACCCCAGCCCTGTGGAGAGGCTGGATTGTAGCCTCCTGATCCCAGCTATGCTCTGGCTCTGCAGGGGTTTCTCTCTCTGTCTCTGTCTTCCCCTCTCTGCATGTGTGTGTGCACGCTTGCGCAAGCGTGTTTCCTCACCCCTAATAAAAGCCTTCTTTTTACCAGCAGATTCTGCCTGAGATTTTCCCTGTGGCTGCTTTTCACGAGGGAGAGGGCACCAAGAAGCAAACGGTTGTTTGGGAGTGACTGGGTGCTAAGAGGGTCGGGGAGTGGGACTTTAAAGACCATGGCCCCGGTCTCAGAGCCAGGGAAAGTTCACTAAAGAAAGTCCTGTGGTGGAAATGAGTTGAAGAAGGGGCCAGAGGGCTGCAAAGAGAAGGAAGAGGGAGGTGGGCACAACAACAGGGGGGAGGGAGGCAGGGGCTTGATGTGTGTGGTGCCACACATAGGCCCCGTGCGGAGTATACAGTGTATCCCCCGTGCGGAGTATACAGTGTATCCCCCGTGCGGAGTATACAGTGTATCTAGCGTATACAGTGTGTCTAGCAGCAGCTGGCCTGAGATGTACTCCTACGGCTTCTGGGGAATCCACATGTCCAGGCCCAACGATGCTCCAGCCAGGGACCCTCAGTCTTGGTGGACCCCACTGCAGCCTGGTGAAGGCCCTGGGCAGGGTCCAGAAACCACAGGGTATCACAAGCATCCTGGTGGTTCCTGGGCCAGATTATGCTGCCTGGGGACAGAGGCTGGGGTGAGGGGCAACTGGTAGACAAAGGCCCCACTGAATGGAAACCCTGGCCAACTGCCCGGTACTGGCCTCCCAGCATGCACTATGTCTCTGCATCCCAGTCCTAGGGGCAGTGCCCCTCCACCAATCCCCCAGCTTGGAGAAGCCTCTGGGGTACTGGGTCTCCAGCCCCAGAGCCAGGCTACGCCCAGTTACTGTAGCAAAGGATGCTTTAGCCACTGAATTGTGCAACCCGAGCCTCCCTATTACCATCCACTGGCTCTTTCTCTGATGTCCAATCCAAATAGCCAACCACTCTGGCCGTGTCCCAAGTACTCTCATTTATAACACCATGTGACAACTCTAGCAGGTGGCTGCCCTGTTATAAATAAAAAAACTGAGACCCAGAAGACTTAGCAACTTAAACTAACATTACACACAAGAAAATCCATGATTCTAATGGAGACAGTCTGCTCCCACTGTATGGCCTGACCCTCCAAACCTGTACAACATACTACTTCCTCCAGGAAGCCTTCCCAGATATGCCATGAGTCTTAGTTAGGGTTTGCTATTGCTGTGAAGAGACACCGTGACCATGGCAACTCTTCTAAAGGAAACATTTTTTTGAGGGTGGCTCACTTACAGATTCAGAGGTTCGATCCATTATGATCATGAAGGGGAGCATGGAGGTGTATGGGCAGACATGGTGCTGGGGCTCAGAGTTCTACATATTGCAGGCCACAGGGCCACATGAAGTTGACTGACTGTCACCCCGAGTGAAGCTTGAGAAAAGAGACCTCAAAGTTCATCCCTATAGTGGCACACTTCTTCCAACAAGGCCACACCTCCCAATAGTGCCACTCCCTTGGGGGCCATTTTCTTTCAAACCACCATACCATATAAGAAGGCTTTTCAGCTTTCCTTAGCTCAGAGACACCCTGAGCTGGCAATGGTCTTGAATGCCTGAGGTGGAACGAATTCTCAAGTGCTCGGCCTGGACTCTCTTGTATGCCCCCTTCCCTTGGCTGAGCAAACAGGATGAGCAATTGGTCCCTTCTTGTCTTTGTCTCCTGTCTGTAAAATGGGGACAGGAACAGAGACCGTCCCTTCGCTTGTTCCCTGGAGCTGCAGTTGGAGGCTGGTCACACCTTCCAGCTCCAGACGCTATTCAACAGCAGGTCCAGAAGGCCACTTCTCTTGGGTCCACAGTCGCCCACAGAGCCTGGGCTGCAGCATGCATGCCTCCTGGGCTGCAGCCCTCACTCTTCTCTTCCACAGCCCCATTCCTCCTGAGCCCACAGCCTCCCTTCTTCCCTGGCTCCTCCCTTGCCATAGGGGCCCCTCCTTCCTGGTGGCCTCTCTTCCTCCTGTGCCGCAGCAGCTTCTCCTGGCTTTCACCTCAAGCCCCCAGTCCTCCAGGACCAGCAGCTCCTTTCTCCCTCTCTGCAGCCCCCTACTCCTCCTAGCTGGTTATCCTCCCTCCTCCTCTAGTCCCCGCCCCCAAGTCACCCCAGCTCTCACCTCACAGCCTTTGGCCATGGCAAAGCCACCTCCCAGAAGAAGGATGATATTCCAGGGCACTGTCTCCTGGGCTTTCTTCCAGCTCAGCAGAGGCACAGTCTCTGAGTTGGGAGCTAGGTAGAGAAAGGGATCCGGTCTCACTCAGGGTCGCTTGGCTGTGGGGAGGGAGGGCAGCCTTGAAGCCTCATCTCTGTGGCAAGTCAGGCCGCTTTTAACATCCGCTTATGGGGCTGCAGGGAGAAACCCCAGCCCTCACTACTCTGAACCCAGACTCTCCACATGCTGGACACTGTTTAAATGTCCCACCAGCCTTTCTGGCCAAGGCCTATTTTTGTCCTCATTTGCAAGAGAAAAGGCTTTTCTCTGTGGCTGAATGTGGGGAGTGTGAACCCAGAAGTGGCTTGGCTCTTGGTTCTGAATACCCATTCTCTAAGAAGAGATGGGTCTCTGTACAGCTCCTTTGTCCCAGACTATAGCCCAGGAGGCCCGGGAACTGCAAGCCCAGGGTCTGTGGGGACTGTGGACCCAGAAGTGATAGATTTGGCCTTTTGGTTTAAAATGCCCTTTCTCACAAACGAAGGGCAAAAAGAGGAAGGAAATTGAGAAAAATAAACTGCAGGGTCCTTGAGCCATGGCATTGTGGGGTGGCTACCGTTTCCTGGAAAGTGGCACCGGCAGCAGTGGCAACAGTGGGGCAGATGGACAGCAAACAGCTGATCCTGGGGCTGGAGGGAGGTGGGCTGGGCTCTGCAGGCCCGACCTGGAAAGGCAGGTGACAGCCAGATTTGGGACACCAAGTTAGCATCCCTGTCATAAGCTGGGTGCCTTGGGCCAATGACTCCACTTCTCTGAGTCTGGATTTCCTCATCTCTGAGATGGGATGGCAACCCTTCCTTCCAGGACTCAGGAGTGCGAGGGGCTGGACCCACAGCAAGCCCTAGGTCTTCGTCTGACCAGTATATCCCACGTGTCCACCATGCGCTTAATGCTTTTCTGGATGCCACAGACACAGAGAATGTACGGAGGCCAGACTTTCCCCCAGGGAAGGCAGATAATAAATAAACGTACATCAAAGATAGAAAATATCAAAAAAAAACTAATAAAACAGAGAGATGAGAAGGAGGTATTTTCAATGGTGTATTCAGGGAGGGCTTCTCTGGGGAGGCAGCATTTGGGCAGAGCTCTGAATGATGCGGCTGAGTAAGCCAGGGTGACATTTGGAGGAAGAGCTGGTTGGGCAGGGAGGAAACAAGATCTATCCTTGTCACCATCACCATCGTCCTCACCATCAGCACCAGCATCATCGTCCTCACCATCAGCACCAGCATCATCGTCCTCACCATCAGCACCAGC
>NC_022033.1:13050635-13057145 GCF_000317375.1 Microtus ochrogaster | reverse complement strand
ACCCTGAGGGGAGGGAGACCCTGAGGGGAGGGAGACCCTGAAGGGGGAGAGACCCTGAGGGGAGGGAAACCCTGAAGGGGGAGAGACCCTGAGGGGAAGGAGACCTGAGGGGAGGGAGACCTGAGGGACAGGAGACCCTGACTTTATGACTTTATGACGACTTTTTAAACCCCTCACTGGATGTTTGTCTCCCCAGTGGCCATTCAGTTTAAACACAGATCAGGTTTGTCTGACTGGCTTTTCAGGTATCTGAATGCAATGCCTACCTTGAGAAGTTTTCTATAAAATACCAGAAAGTAAATATGGCTGGCTTTGTGGGCCGAGAGATCAAATCGCCATTGTCTTTATACTCGCTAAAACCACACAAATTCCAAGATTTTCTGAGAAAATGCAAAGGCTTTTTAACAAACCCTGGAAGCTCAAGTCCATTTAACAGCCATCTGTCAGCAAATATTTTTCCTTTTGGATTTCTTTCCTAACATTTGAAAATGTGACAACGGTCCTTAGCTCGTGAGTTGTGGGGAAGAAACAAAGCAAAAACATAGTTGCTGGGTCTTGCCCAGGGACTGTAGCTGTTAACGTCTGTCCTGGAAGCTCCCCCAAGCAGTCCCAAGTCCTCAGATGGGGTGGCAAACTGGTCTTGTGGTTAGCAGAGCTGTAGAGGTGATCCCTGATCCCCAAGCCTGTGACCAATCTGCATCAAGCCCAAGACTCCAGCTGTGACCATCTTACCTTTGAAGTCAAACCACCACCTGAGTGACGGCTTTTGGGATGGAAAGAAAAACAGGATGATAACAATGGCCACACCAGTGACAGCATCCGAAACAAACCTGCAGGGAGAAGGCCACAACATGTGACTCTGGCTCCTGCCAGGCCATGGACTGGCAGACTTGTAAGAGAGGACCTGCAGATGGGGAGCTGTCTGTTGGAAGGGACACTGGGGCCTGCAGAACCACTATCCTGTGTTGTACCCAGGTAGGCCCAAGCTGTTGTAGAATATTAATTGAAGATGTATCACATTTGTTTATGCTGTGGACTTTGTATTTTAATGATGCAAAGATGTATTGCATTCTTTTATGTTGCATTTGTTTAACTCTGTGAAGCTGTGTTACTTTGCCTGTCTAAAACATCTCATTGGTCTAATATAGAGCTGAACGGCCAATAGCCAGGCAGGAGAAAGGGTGGGTAGGCGGGTCTGCAAGGCAGAGAGAACAAGTAAGAGGGGAAAGGTGGGAAGAGAAGATCAGGGAGCAAAAGGAGAAAGAGAGGGGGGACTCCAGGGGCCAGCTACCCAGCTACACAACTAGCAACGGAATAAGAAAGAAAGGTACACAGAAATAAAGAAAGGGAGACACCCAGGGGTAAAAGATAGACAGGATGGGGCTGGAGAGATGGCTCAGAGGTTAAGAGCATTGCCTGCTCTTCCAAAGGTCCTGAGTTCAATTCCCAGCAACCACATGGTGGCTCACAAACATCTGTAATGAGGTCTGATGCCCTCTTCTGGCCATCAGGCATACGCACAGACAGAATATTGTATACATAATAAATAAATAAATAAATAAATATTTTAAAAAAAGATAGACAGGATAATTTAAGAAAAGCTGGCAGGAAACAAGTCAAGCTAAGGTTGGGCAATTTTAAGTAAAATAAATAAAAGTCTCCATGTGTGATTATTTGGAAGCTGGGTGGCAGCCCCCCTCAAAGAGAAAAAAGAAAGAGAAAGAAAGAAAAAAAGAAAGGAAGAAAGGAAAGAAGGAAGGAAGAATGGAAGAAAGGCAAGCCAACACCAAGCCATTACCCAGGATGTCCTAGGGTGTTTTGCTGCTGTCTGACAAAAGCTTGCCCACCTGACCTAGAATAGGGACTTTATAAAGAGGGAAATTTGAGAGGCACAGGATATTGGGGTTTGTAGAGCACACATAAATCACCTAAACTTGGACCCTAAGAACCACCCTACAGATGTGTGTCTAGCTTCTGCTTGGTTCCTCTTGACACAGGCAGCTGACCAGCCTGTGACTACTGTCCACGCCAGCCAAGTCCAGGTCCTCCAGGCTCGCAGCTCCTCCACACCCGGCTTCCACACTTTTAAGGACTCATGCTAGACACAAGTAGACACAAGGCCTTCGGGGCAGGTTTTGGGTGGTTCATGAAGCAAAAAATGACCCTCTTAAGGCCAGACCATGGTCTGTGGAGAGAATGGGCCTTAAGCTCTGATTTTTCTCTTAGTTCAAAGAAGCCCAGAGTCATTGCTAACTCTTGCAGCTCACACCAAACAAGAGCATATGAAATTGCCGTGAAGATGGGGGGGGGGGCAAGACCAATCGCCCATCATAAGTGGAGCACTCTTCTGCCACCGTCATGGGGATGAGCCTCGTGAGGACAATGGGGACACGTAAGTACTGAGATAATCCGTGGGGTCACCCTGTGGAGGGGAGATGGCAGAACATTTCACACTCTTACAGGTGGCCATTTCTCCACCAGCTACTCTCCTTGTAGACATTTAGCTTCAAGAAACAGTCAAGCTTTTACACACCTACCCGCTACGCTCAGGGAAAGGCCCGTGCTTAACATGCTGAGAAGGGCCTTGGAGACGGGTGCTTCTCCACCCTCCCCATCACCGTGGCTCTCCTTCCTTCCCACCAGCTCCAACAGTTGAGTCTGCTCATGCTTCAGCCTCAGAGGACATTCGAGTGCGTTCCAGAGCGAGTCACAGTCAATGCCCCTCTGCATCGTTTCTCAGTGCCGCCCACTCACTTTCTCAACGCACCCAGTCCAAGCTGCATGTCCTTGACTGTCCACACCTGCTCTAGTCTGTGCCCAGAGCACATGTCCCATGCTCAGCATGGGACACAGGAGAGTGACGAACAAATGGCACTTAGGGAGCAAACGGCACATTGAGTCACGTAGCTCATAAAGGCTGAGCTAGGGCTCGAACCCAGTTTTGTATGAGTGCTCATCACCTGAGAATCCAGAGTTATCCACAGAACCTCTTCTGGGAGGTACCGCCCCTCCAGCTCCACACGGTCCATCCCAGAATTCTCCCCGCACCGAGCCCTGCCTTGTGGGTCTGCAGAATCTCACCCAGGGTTGAAGAGGCTGGCCCAGCCAGGGATGAACTTCGGGTCCCGGGAGAAGAGGAGGATGGCAAATGCACAGAACAAGACGAAGACGGCCTGTTCAGCAAACCTGCAGAGCAGAGAGCAAACCTGCTCAGCATCCTGCGCTTGGACTGCAGGTGAGAAGGGCAATTCACTTTCAGGGAATCCCAGAGGGAAACAGGGTGCCCCAGGGCGGAAGCAGTTGACAGCTGCCCAGGGTCCCCAAAGGCTTTTATTGTTAAGGGGAATTGGCCAAATTCCTACAGCAGAAAAAAAGCAAAAGAAAGATAGAAAAGCAGAAAAGGGGGACAAGCCAGGAGTGATAGAGCACACTTTTATTCCATGCACTCAGGAGGCAGAGGCAAGCAGATTTCTTTGAGCTTAAGGTCAGCCTTGACTATATAGAGAGTTCCAGGATAGACAGAACTACATAATAGAGAGATCCTATCTAAAAATAAAAATATGGGGGGTGGGGACAGAGAAACAGTCATACAAACATACTGACAAGCGCACACAGAAAGTGACAGATACTCCAAGAGGAGCATACACAGGGAGAGGCATGGCCAGACACAGGAAGTGGGTACACAGAGCTGAAAAAGATAGACTCCCCAAGTCTGGAAGAAGCAGCTAGCGGTGTGTTTAGCTCACAGAGTGAGGAATGGAGACTTAAGGCACATAGGAAATAATGGCCAGACCACTCCTTGAATTTGAGCTTGCTGAAGCCTACATGCTTTTATCCCCTGGGAAACACATTAAACAGGCGCACAGTTCTGGGAGGCGGCGTCAGATAGCCCATGTACTAGAAGGAGAGTTCAATGGTCCCGAAGGTATCTGCCCCAGCACCAGGGCAAGGCAGGAGCCACCTTCTCCCCTCTGTCACCGCCACTCTCAGCCACTGGTCCTCAGGCGCACCTGGGGACTCAGCCAGGGCCAAGCTTGAAGTAATGCCCAGGAAACCTCAAAGGCCAGCTCACTAACACCCCGACACTCGCTCGTACTTGATGGGCCCCAGGTTCTGGAACTCTTCTCGGATCACAGCTCGAGCTTTGTCCTCGGCCTCAGCTCTGATCTCAGACTTCTTCTTCCTCCAGGCCCTGGGAAGAACGGGCAAGCTTAGAAGGGGTGGCAGGAGAAGGGATTACGTTATACTTGAAATTTTCATTTTTTTTGTTTATTCATTTATGCATATATGGGAGCCTGGCACACACGTGGAGGTCAGAGGACAGCTTGCAGGAGTCAGTTCTTTCCTACCGTGTGGGTTCTGGGGATTGAACTCAGGCTGGCAGCCTTTACCAGCTGAACCAGCTTGATGATCAAGGGTTTAACTTCTTAACCACCTCCCCTGTCCCTGACCAGCTGCAGCAGCCCCTTCTGAAGGCTGTGACAGCCTGATGCTTGGCCTCCTGGCCTCTGCCTTTCCTTCCTAACATGTATGTTCCAGCCAGTCTTTCAAACATGTGAAATGGAATTGGCTATGTTCTTGGGCTTTAAATCTTGCACGAGTCAAATACACACGTGGATGAACAAAAAGTCAATGGAACAAAACAGAAATCGACTCCATCGGAAGTGAGAGCTCGGGCCGTGGTGAGGACAACGTCTCAGACTGGCATAGAGAGGAGGGCATTCAATCACCGTGCTGGATGCGGAGGTCGGCGGATTGAGAGTCCGGAGTTTGTTTTCAGCTCTAGAATTGGGTGATACTTCATGCCATAAAGCATTTGTTTATTTTTATTTTTGTCGAGGTTCTCCCTACATGATGCTCCCTATTGGGAACCTGACAGGATTTAGGATCACCTTTGGCCAAGCCTGTGAGAAACTGTCCTGGTTATGCTAACTGAGGTGGGAAGACACAGCACTGGGAAACCAGAACTGCATAAAACTGGAAGTAAGCTGCTCAGATATAGTCATCACTCCCTGCCGACTGACTGTGGATATGATCTCACCCGCTGCTCTCACGGCTCCCTGTCTTGACCTCCCTGCTGTGGTGAACGGTGCCCTGGAACTGTGAGCTGGAATAAACTCTCCCTTACGTGGCTTGCACAGGGGCAGTCAGAGGACGCTGGCACTGAGAAGTGGGGCCTCCGCTGTGATAAACCTGACCCCGCGGCTCTTGGGCCTTTGGAACTGGTTTATGGGAAGAACGGGGAAGAGTTTTGAAGCTTTGGGCTAGAAGAGCCTTCAAATGCTAGAAGACGAGCTTAGCAAGCCCATTCTGGTGAGAGCTTGGAGGACAAGAATGCAAACAGAAACGTAGATGGGTTCAGGGGTGGGGGGATCAGAGACTCCATCAGCCCCTGGAATGGGGGTTGTCTGAACGATATTTCAGCCAGGAGAAGATGGACTGGCAGATGCTGGGCTAATGTGTTCCGCAGAGGATGTTTCAGGGCAGGAGAGTGTGGAGTCCTGAGAAATCAGCTTTAATTGGTAACGAGGTCATCACCACGGTAGAAAGCCTAAGCCAGGGAGTGACCACTGCTCCGTCAGAGGGCCAGCACACAGGGGACAGATCTACGAGCTGGGAAGGTGGCAGACTTCAGAATTGCACAGAGTGAGATGAGGACCCAAGCCACGTGGCTAAGTCTGGCTGTTTTCCTGGTTGAGCTGGCTCTCAGCCTGGGCTTCTATCGTCAGGACTTTCGAAAGTGCCCGAAGCCAGGAGCATCCCGTAGGCACCTCTCTCTGTTCAAAGTGTTTACACCTCAGCTCCTATTGGTCCCACTCCACAGACATCCAGTCAAGGCCTGGAGATGAGGGGAGGTCACTAGGTTGGAGAATAACTGTGCCACGCCGGCCACCCTCCAGCTCAGCTCTTGCACAATTCCTCCCTGACGACTCCAACCTACATCCTCACAGTACCTGGCTCACACTTCCGTAGTCTTTCCCTCTAAACAGACTCACCACTTTCATGGGTTCCAGCCACTTGTGGCACCACCCACTGTCATTCCAGCACTGAGCAAGCGGGGACAGGAGGAGGGCTACATATTGAGACAGGGGGAGGAGGATAGCCCAAGGACACAGTGTTTGTCACACTCATAAATGGAAAGTAAGAGTCACTGTCAAGGGGTTGGGGAGATGGCTTAGCTGGTAAAGTTCTTGCCTTGTCAGCACAAGGACCTGGGTCTGATCCCCAGAACCCCAGCTCACAAAGCTGAGCATGGTGCTGCATGCTTTTAATCCCTCTGATGTAGAGACTGGGTTTGCTGGCCAATCAGTCTACACTATTTAGTGAGTTCCAGGCCAGTGAGAGACCCTATAAAAACATAAAACAAACACCAGGGGAGGGGTGGAGTGGAGGTACCAACACCCAGAGGCAGAGGCAGGTGGATCTCTGTGAGTTCAAGGCCAGCCTGGTCTACAGAGCTAGTTCCAGGACAGCCAGAACTGTTACACAGAGAATCCTTGTCTCAAAAAC
>NC_022033.1:13049466-13050169 GCF_000317375.1 Microtus ochrogaster | reverse complement strand
GTAAAGATAAACTTGAGAGCAGAGCACAGGATTACATCTTGGTTCGACACCATCACTGGTCCAAGCCATCCTGGAAACCAGAGTCACCTTTCCTTTGTTCAGAGGGTAACAAGTGGGGCCCAGCAGGGAGTTGGGCTTTTCCATCCTCCCTCTAGAAGAAGGTCCCTCATACCTCCAGCTTATTCCACCGTAGAGGAAGGAGATCCAGATCCAGCCGACCAGAAGGAACAGCAGCATGAGAGGGAAGGCGAAGATGAACCAGGAGCCGAAGTTCACCACATCGCACTGTGGAAAGAAACTGAAGAACAAGGAAAAGCGAGGGTGGCTGTCAAATGGAACCATCAGGGCTGGGCTGGAGGCCTCCAGTGGGTCAGGGCAGAGTGAAGGGCCTTGGGAGGACCGGAAGAGAGGACTCCCCCCGCCCTTCCTCCTGTGGAGGGTCCAGTTCTGACTCAGAGGAACCACAGTGCCCTATGCACCCCCGGGGGGGGGGGGGGCAGACAGTGAAGTCGGCAGGCTGCACTATGACAAACTCAAGACAACATGCTCAGCCCAAATCTGAGCTCTGCTTGTTTTTATGCCATGCTTAAATGCTGACTTTTTTTTGTTTGTTTTTGTTTTTTTTTTTCGAGACAGGGTTTCTCTGTGGCTTTGGAGCCTGTCCTGGAACTAGCTCTGTAGACCAGGCTGGTCTCGAACTCAC
>NC_022033.1:13044930-13048768 GCF_000317375.1 Microtus ochrogaster | reverse complement strand
AATAATATATGTGTGTGTGTGTGTATATATATATATATATATTTGTAACATTTTAAGATAAAAATCAGGCTATAAAAGTGCACAAACAGTATGATAAAAACAGCATTAAATGGCGACCTATGGATATACTCAGAAAAGACTAGAAGGAAGTCTGCTGTCAGTGGGACTGAAGGTATTTTAAGTTTTAAATTTTTCTGTATTTTCTGGAAGTTTATAGTGCGCATGTTTCATTTTGTCACCAGAATAAACCCATAAAATGTGCTTGTGCAAAGAACAGCTAGCTCACCATAGCCATTCCAGTCTCCCAGGTTCCCGTGGGGCTCAGTGAGCCTGAGAGACTCCCCTGTCTCGGCCTCCCAGTGCCAGGATTACAGGTGTGCACCACATCTGGAATTTTACCTGATGCTGAGGATCTAACTTGGGTCCTCATGCTGAGCCAACCCCGGCGACCTTTTACAAAGCCCTCTATGTCCCTTCTCCTTCCTGAAGGTCCACGTATTTTACTAAAGTCAGCATAACTGATGGTTCAACATGATGAAGCCCCAGTGCTTCCTCCCTGCTCTCTTTTTTCAGACTGGAGCCCAGACCTGCTCATGTGTCACAGAAGAAAGACCTAGATACCACCCATCCCCTTCTTATTCCTCGCTGCCCAATTCAGGCCCTGACTGCAACCCAGAGCCCATGATTACCTGTCTGTCTCTAAAGAGGGGCTCCATAGACCCACCCCCAATACCAAACACCCAATGGGAAAGCAAGAACCAAGAACCGGAAGGCTAAGCCCAGATTACTCTAGACCCAAAGCAGGACCACCAGGGAGATGGAAGGATGCCTAGAGTTGGTGCACATCAGTGGACTAAAGGCACATGCTCGGAATCCTGGGGTCTGAAAATCACTGAGAACCTTGAAACAGCTTTACAAACCAGAGCCTAGGCTAACAGAGTGAAGCCAAGCTCTGTGGAGCCCTTCTCTCCTGTTCTCAGGTGTGGGACCAGCCACCAGTCAGTGTTTAGAGACCCCATCTGCTGGTAGAGGGACTCCCCAACAAGGACCGGCTCAGAGCTGGAAGCCTCCTCCCGGCTCACTCTTGCCATGGGCCAACGCCTCCAGCTGGGACCTGATTTTACGTCCTGTCGCTCCCGCTCTGGTCTCTCAGGGTCTCTGTCTTCTTGAGAAGATGAACACTGGGATTTGTGTGCTATGCTTGTGACCCCCTCCCCTCCCCCATTCTTTTCAAAAATCGTTTGCTTGTTTGTTTTTGAGACTACGTCTTGCTAGTGTTTAACTTGTGAACTACGGCAATCCTCCTGCCTCAGCCTCACAGGGCAACCCCAACTGCTCTCCCTGGTCTTGCTGGTTCCTGAGACTCCCAAGAGCACTCACACCCCAGAGCCTCTGCTCTTTCGTCCTCCAGAGCCCTCATACTCTCACTCTGGGGCTCTTTTCTGATGTTGTCTCAGCAAACAGATGTCCCTGAAGGACAGGGACTTGTCACTCCCGTACTCCCACCGACTCCATTTTATTTCTACGCTATGCATAGCATACAACAATTTGCTTTTTGTGCTTTGTGTTTTTGTGACAGGCTCTCAAGTAGCCCGGACTGACCTCAAACTCTATGAGGATGACCTTCAGTCTCTGACCCTCTTATCTCTAACTCCTGATGATTAGGATAGAAGACAAGCCGTGCCACCCAGCATTCCTTTCCTCTGCCCATTGCCTGTCTTTTTCCCACAATACAGTCACTTGATCATCCTTGGCGGGGAAATCAGTAAGGGGAGGAAGAGAAGAATGGACCCTTGGCCCACAGGGGACACTGTATCTAACTGTGTGTGTGTGTGTGTGTGTGTGTATGCATATGTGTGCTTGTGGAGGCTGATGTCAATGCTGAGTGTCCTGATCAACCACTTTCCACCTTCTTTTTGAGGTAGGAGCTCTCAATGAGCCTGGAGCTCACTGACTCAACTACACCTGTCTGCCTCCACCTCCCCAGAGCTCAATTAAAGGCATGTTCCACCACACCTCGCTTTTAAGTGGGTTCTGGGGATCCAAACTCAGGAACTCACGCTTGTGCAGCCAACACTTTGCCCGCTGAGCCATCTCCCCAGCCCAGCACTTACCTCTTCAGCTGGCCAAGCAGGATGAGGTTGGGGGCCGTGCCTGTGAGCGTGGCAGTGCCCCCGATACTGGCTGAGTAGGGGATGGAGATGAGGAAACCCTTCCAGATGTTTCTGCGGTATTCCTCCTCCTTGGAGTCATCGGGCAGTTCCGGTGGGGTCTCTGCCTCCACAGGGTGGCCTCTGCGGGAATGGACACAGAGAGAGGCAATTCAGAGCAGTCAGAAGCTCTGGCCCCAGAGGAAGCCAGCCACCCGACGCTCTGCTTTCTGCTTCAGGATTCTTTCTAAAGTTGGAACCACCATGGACCCTGCAAACCTTCAGCTCCGATACTCTGCCCAAGGAATTTACCCCAAGGAAACAATGAGTTCAGCTACTGAGTTGGTAGCAGGGTGAACTACAACATTAAATACCATTTTACCCAAAAGCAACTAAGTGTCTATCCAAGGGAAATCAGCTACATGCTGAGTCTCTTTCTGAATGGGGACACCTACACGGCTGTTAAAATGTGTCATTTCAGGGCCAGTGAGATGACTCAGCAGGTAAAAAGACCCCTGGAATTTACATGGAGAAAGGAGGGAACTGACTCCTGCAAGGTGTGCTCTGGCCTCCACACACGTGAGTGGCATGCACACTTGTGCATACATGGACACAAACTCAGACAAAATTAAAATTTAAGAATGTGATTAAATGGGTGACTTGAGAGGCATCTGGTAAGAGAAGAGTCTGGATCAGGAATCACACGGGCAGTAGCTGACATCACCGCCCAGGCTTTCGTTGTAACTCATGTAATACTGTGTCTCGTGGATACGCAGTATTCTAGTCTCCAGTGGAGTACACAGTCTGCTTTCATTTCCTTCCTCGGGAATGGAATTACGGTGTTCCCCCACTTTTATTTCTTCCTTGAATTTTCTGTGTTGTTTTCCTTGTACACTTTTGGGAAAGAATGAAACAAAGTTACTAATTGTTTCTTTGAGAGACTGAGGAAAACAGAGGTGACAGATTTGTGATTCCAGGGCTCTGAAAGCTGAGGTTGGAGGATCCTGAGTTTGAGGTCCTCTGGCCACACAGTGAGAAGACCCATCTCAAAATTAGAGACCTGGATTTTCCTGGACTGGTTCACCAGTTAGCCCTAGGGGTTTTCTTGTCTCCACTCCCCAGTTCTGGGGTGATAGGTGTGCACTGTGATATCTGACTTTTGTTTACTTGGATTCTGGGCCTTTAAACTCAGATCCTTAGGCTTGTGTGAGAAGCACTTTACAGACCCAGCTACCCCCCACCCCTTAGGGGCTGCTACAGAGTGCTTATACGTGGCTAGAACTAGGAATTGCACATAAAGGGTCTGAGGTGGGGAGTACACTGACCATCTTGAACTAAAGCAATCAGTTCACCACAAACACGTGTCTCAAGACATCTTGCTGTTTTCAGTTATTCCTCAATAAGTCAGGAAAAGAAAAAAGATTTTAAAACTAAATTGTATGGTTCAACAGGCTTGTCTGACATGCACAAAGCCCTGGGCTTGAATCTCAAACACTAGCGTGAAAGACAGGTAATTGCCCCTATGAAACCAAGCCGTTTCCAAAACATATTTGAAATTGTATTTTCAAAAGTAAAATTGATTGATTGCAAGAGGATCTGAGTTTGATCCCTGGAACCCACATGGTAGAAAGAGAGAACCAGCTCCTGAAAGTTGACCTCTGCCCTCCACACGTGTGCTGTGACTATGA
>NC_022033.1:13040363-13044830 GCF_000317375.1 Microtus ochrogaster | reverse complement strand
GAATGGGCAGAAGGCTAACTCCAAGGCTGGGGGTCTTGTTGCTTCCCTCTTGAAAGGAGAGATGCAGAGGAGTAGACCATGAAGTGTCTGTGTGTCTGTTACGTGCATGTTTGCCTGTATATACATGTTTGCCTGTATGTGCCCGTGTGCCTGTTATGTGAAGGTTTGCTTGTATGTGCATGTTTTCTGTTCCTGTACATGCATATGTGCCTATTTATACACGTGTGTCTGTGGAAGCCAGAAGTCCACCTTGAGCGTCATCTTCAGTGGTCACCCACCATTTTTGAGCAGCATCTCTCATTGGTCTGAGCTCACCAAGGATGGTAGGCTAGTTGGAATCTCCCTATGGCCATTGTGCTTGGCATTTTCTTTCTTTCTTTCTTTCTTTCTTTCTACATTGATTCTGGGATCAAACTCATCTTCATGTTTGTGAGATGAACACTTTACTGACAGCTACCTTGCCAGTCCCATGGCTGCCTTCTAGTTTGACATAATTAAAAGTTTTGAGAGAGTAGTGTCTTGCTATGTAGCCCAGGCTAGCCTCCAACCCTCCATCCTTCCTCTGTCTCCAAAGGAGTGTGATTATGTGTGTGTGTGTGTGTGTGTGTGTGTGTGTTTACACCTGGCTACTGGTTGCTTTTTAAAAAGCAGGGCCTCCCCTAAGCCAAGTGATGAAGGGCAAAATCCTAGACCCTGGACCAGCCAGAGAGAACTTGGGGCTGGTGCAGCACCCAGGCCTTGTCAATCACCCCACTGAATCACCTGGACCAGCTGGAGAGAACTTGGAGCTGGTGTGGCACCCAGGCCTTTGAATCCATCTGGGAAGTCCCCAAGAATGTGGTCAGAGCTTACCCTTCTGAGCTGGCGAGAAACTGCATCTCCGTGGGCACTGTTCGAAGTCCGTTTCCCCTTACAGCAGCTGGGAGAGAAGAGGAGGCACGTTAGTGACTGCCAAGGGCACTAACTGGAAGTTTCCAGTTCCTGTGCAGCCAGTAGGGAACAAGATTTCACCGCTAAGATGGTGCGCTATTCAGTGGAGAAAAAGATGAGGCAGGTCAAGAAACAGTAGGGGGAGAGGAAGGAAGAGGGAAGGAAAAAGGGATAGAGGGCCGTGGAGGGGAGTGAAGATCAGCACCCTGCATTCCACACTCCAACCCAACACCTATGTTTGGAGGGGGCCCCACTGCCAGTAACAACCCCTAACTCAGACGAGGCCAATCTGAGAAGTCATTGTTAAAGGTTACCTGGCAAAGATGAGCAATGGGAGGAACGGTCTCCATGCAATTCATTCATTCATCCATCCATTCATCCAAAATACAGCCACTGAACACAGAGTATGTATTTGGGGTACCCAGTGCACAACACAGAACAAGGCCCCGGCTCCCATGGAGGCTGTATTCTAGAACAGGAGACAGACAAGCAAATAACAATGAAGGTTTCAGTTGAAGAGGAAATAAAACCAGGCTAGGGAAAAGAAAGTGACAGCCACGTGACACTATGACCTGATGACATTCGATGATGCCTGCAGGATGACAGTGGCCAGTCTATGAAGCTCCAGGAAATAGAAACATCAAATACAAAGGCTGTGGTTGGAGACGCTGGCAGTGCTAAGAAAACCTGGCCAGAGGTGGGGCTTTTCATCAGGACCACCAGCTCCCCAATAAATGACACAGTGACTTATTGTTAATTATAAATGCTCGGCCTATAGCTTAGACTTATTACTAACTATCTCTTACTACTTAAATTAGCCCATATTAATTAATGTACGTCATCTTCCACATGCCCTGCTTCCTCTGCGGCCAGCTAGCAACTCTGCCCTTCTTTCCAACGTTTTCTCAATCTGACTCTCCTGCTTAACTTCTTCCTGCCCAGCGACTGGCCAGTTAGCTCTTTATTAAACCACTGAGAGCAGCATATCTTCACAGTGTCCAATGTTCCATAACACCTGGCATCCTGGGACAGTAGTGAGTCAGGAAGTGTTAAAGGCGACAGAAATGTCCTGTAGGATGAGGGGCCTAAGAAGGAAGATGTGGAGTTATTATTTTCCAGCTATCTCTAGGTTTGAGTGGACTACAGGGACCTGGCTGTAGTCCACAAGAGGATGCTGGCTGGATGATAGTGGTGATCACAGACACTGGAAGTTGTGCGAGTTATGTGTGTGTACGTGTGTGTGAGTGTGTGTTGCTCTTCTTTTGAAACCAAGACCTCATGGGAGCACAGGGCTGGAACTCAAGCAGACAAATTTTACAAAATGGGCCAAGCACCAAATCTTGTGTCTCTTGTGTGCACGGCAGTGAACGATGAGACACAAAGAGGCTCGCCACAGGGGTACCACCTTCCAGCACAAATAAACAAGCAGAATATGTAATGTGGGTGGGTGTCCCAGGAAACAGCACAGGGAAGGGAACGAGACATCGTCTTCAAGAGTCTGACTGACAGGACACCTGGGTGAGAGGGACACCTGTCATCTCTTAGCAATGTGCTGGAGGTGAGCACAGGGCAAGGGGTGTGAATTCCAAGGGTGGGGACGAGCAACCACAAAGGTCCTAAAGCTAAAAGGGGCCACAAGTCAAAACAGGCCAGTGGGTCTGGAGTCTCTCTCTCTCTCTCCCATCTCTCATGCACACACACACACACACACACACGAGAACATGTACACACAAACACACACACCCAGTCACCATTTGATTTTTTTTCCACTTAGGAATTTCCTTCTAGACATAGGCCACACAGCCACCCTGTGCGCTGGGAGGAAGAGCACACACAGCCAACCCTTAGCAATGGGGGAAAGGGCACACACAGCTACCCTGTGCACTAGGAAGAAGGGCACACATGGTCAGCCTTATGTGCTGGGAGGAAAAGCACACACAACCACCCTGTGCCCTAGGAGGAAGGGTCTGGACTCTTGTTTTGGCCTCTCTCAATGTCACCCACTAGCCTGGGGATACCCTGCCTGGCTCCCTTGTCTCGCCAGCACCAAAGAAGAACAAGACTCTATGGTGACGATGGCATCAATTGTGCTGTGCCTTGGGGTGCCGCCTCCCTACTGAGCACAGCAGGGGGTCTCAGGTGAAAGGCCAGGTCCACTTCCCCTAGACTGCTGAGCAGCTCACACACATCCACACGCAGTGCACGAGGTCACGGCCCAAGGCACTGAAGCAGGAAGTAAAGGGCTGTTAATAACATACAGATGGGGGGTGGGGTGGGGTGGAGGGGGTGGGAGTGGAGGTGTCACTCCCCAGAGGATGACCTCTAACCCACTGACCCCTGGCCCTCACCATCTCTGGCTTGTCCTGTATTTTTCCTACTGGGCCCCACGTATCTGGGGCAGCATCAGACATTGGCAGCCCTAGGGGACTCCCTCGGGGGTGGGTCCCACTCAGAGGGTCTGTAGGGGTTCTGCAGTGGGCAGGGCCTTGGGAGTCTTGACGTTGTTGGCAGGAGATTCTTTTGTGTAGTTGGGGTTGAGACCAAGAGGTTGGTAGTCACAGAAGGGAAACAGACCTACAGTGTCTACCCAGGCCCTGGTGGAGGGCATGATTACCCCAGTGGGTCTCATGTGGAGCCTGGCTGCTCACTGCCTACATCAGAGTTGGGGAGTTCCATATGAGATTACCTGAGATTCTACCAGGCATAAGAGCCTTGGTGTGTGCACCTGTGATAAGGGTGGGAGTTCATATCCATGACAGAATGTTCTCTATTGGGCACTAATTTTGATGATGGTGATGGTGATGAGGATGAAGAAGAAGTTGAAAGAACAGGAAAACCAAGGCAAGTGTTCCTTGTTTGCCATTTACTCTGGCTATCTTACGGCATTCCTGTAACCCAAGTAGCCTTAGAGACTGAATGGAAACAGGTCTTGGGCCATAGTCTCTAGGGAGCCTTTGCTGGGTCCTGAAGACACAGGTCAGCCCAGAGCTTGGTACTTACGTAAGGGCTGCACGGGAAACAAACATTGATCATACACTGTGAGGGAGGGCTGGACCTGCATGCTTGCCGTTACACAGCCCCAACAGCCATGGAGTTGGGTTGCTACCGTCCTCTGCATTTGGAAAATGAGGCCTAGAGAGGCTGGTCAAGGTTGGGGACAAGAGGACCCAGTGGGTTGATGGCAGAGCCAGGCCTACACTGTACCTAGGACTGATAATTTACCCAGAACTGCCAATCCCTCTTCTCTCTCTCTCTCTCTCTCTCTCTCTCTCTCTCTCTCTCTCTCTCTCTCTCACACACACACACACACACCTCCATAACTCATGCCATGTCCAGGGCAGTTGCATGGGCACTTAGTAGTATGTCTGACACAGAATTGATCAGTATTCCAATTTCCCTGTCCAACCTCTTGAATTTGCCTCATGAAAGAGCTAGCCTACTGTGTTAGGTAACAAGGACCCTGTGGAGGGTCACCCCCCCCAACACACACACACACACACACACACACACACACTAAGTAGTTTAATGAACCCAAAT
>NC_022033.1:13036472-13040263 GCF_000317375.1 Microtus ochrogaster | reverse complement strand
CCAGGCCAGCTGGCCTTGGTGAGTTCCCGATAGAACATCCCCATTGTCTCAGTGTGTGGGTGCACCCCTCGCGGTCCTGAGTTCCTTGCTCGTGCTTGAGCAGACACTTGATGTTCTGTCTTTCTAAAGACAACATACTCTTTACAAACAGCAAGAAGATCTCAGGCAGTCAATGGTTCCCCTTCCTCCCAGAAAGGCAACAAAACAGCATGTTAGGAAGCTTGACAGATAGGAAAGAGTAGCATACAATTGGGGTTTTTAATTGAGTATCTTTGTGTTCTCTGTGAAGCTGTTATCTAATTTAAAATAATTTAAATACATAATTAGCAAAAGTGAAGAGAAAGCATTTTGCAGTTTTAAACCAAAAGAATATGATATTTCTGGAGTCACATTTTATATTCATGGCAAGTGCTTCTTCGCTCTCCAAAAGCTTTGCCAATTTAATTTTAATAATGGAATATTTGGCATGGGGAAACTTGGGACCAAGTTAGAGACTGTGACAAGTTTAAGCTCTTTAGCTAAGAACAGTACAGATAGACCTTTGTGCTTAATTTTGGAGTCCTGCCTAATATAAGACCTCTATTTCCCCTGCCACATTTTAGTGGTCCTTAGCTGTTTTCCATGTTTAACCATTATTTTTCACATTCTTTCAGAAGCAATGGTCAAGTTTAGTACATTGGCTCACTAGTATTCTGTCATTTTTCTGATCAAACAAGACACATTGCTCCTTTGGATCAGGCACAGGACTAAGTGGTAAAAACCCCACAGAATTATGATCTGGGGTGGCCGTGGCCATTTCCTATCCACGCAGCTTCAGATTTTATTACCTTCTTTGGAGTTTCCCTAGTGTATTCATCTATGAAAGGGGAGAACCGGCGAGAACTATTTGAGGCCAGACTCTCTAGAAAACAAAGAAAGCCTAAGGCCACACTGAAATTATTGATTTTGGAGATAAGGAGAAGACAATCTGGCACCAAAAGAAGCAAAGAGTGAGGAGACACAGTACAAATGTGTCACAAGCCCTCCTGGAAAAAGATTTCGTGGAACCCAGACGTGGGATCAGTTGGTCAAGGAAAGAAAGGACTGATGAAAGTGCTAGGCAGGTAACAGCAATTGCTGTCCTGTTATAGGACCTGATTTCAGCACCACAGTGGGAAGGAGAGAACCAACTTCCACAAGCTGTCCCTTGTTGGATCTTTTGATCTTCATATGTGCAACACACACACACACACACACACACACACACACACACACACACACACACACTAAGTAGTTTAATGAACCCAAATCCATTCAGTACATCCAGTAGGCCAGAGGTAAGTACTGTGACCTCTATAGGATGAAGAGAGACACTAAGGCGTAGTACAGATACTAACTGGCCTGTTCATTTGCTTCATTGCTACCTGTGTGCATCTATTGAGCACCTACAAATGTCATTCACAAGATGAGTAGGAGTGACCCAAGGCTTCCCGGGCTTGGAGACAGATGTTAGAGGAAAGCAGATGATCACATGACCCCTCTCCCAGGATGGGAAGGAAACAGGTGGAAAGGCAGCAAGGGCCTTACTGCCTACCCTGCCAAATTGTTGAATGTGCTTTTGTTGGTGGTGTCTTCGAGTTCTGTGTGTGTTGTGTGTGTGTGTGTGTGTGTGTGTGTGTGTGCATGTTTGTATGTGTGTACAGGTTTAGAGACTAGAAGTCAATGTTGGTGTCTTTCTCATTGTTCTCCACCTTAGTTGCTGAGACAGAGTCTCTCCCTGAACCTGGAGCTCTGGCTAGGCTGGCCATGGACGCCAAGGATCTTGCTGTCTCCGCCTCCCCAGTGACGGGATAATAGGCACGTGCCACTCTGCCTGGCTTTTCACCTGCGTGATGTGGCTCCCAACCTGTGTCTTCTGGTTTACACAGCAAGTACTTCAGCAAGTGAATCATCTCCCCCATCCTGTGTTTGCTCTATCTTGTTTTGTTTGAGGCAGGATCTCTCCACATAGCCCTGGCCGCCTTTGCATGTGACGCCTTCCTTTGTCAGCCTTCTCAGAGCTGGGATTACAGGCGTGAGCATCACACCTGCCACATCATCGCCCCTTCCTCGGGCACTCACAGGCCATGCACAAGACAGACTAGTCCTGACTTTCTAGATTAGAGAGGCCCAGGAGGCAACTGGCAAGTGAAGAGTGAAGGAAGGAACCGATTACCTCAATCTGAAATGGTTGCTATGACTACGACCATCTGAATGACACACAAGGGTGGCCTCTTTCAGGCAGAGAAAAGGCAGAAGAGTATAGGTTCGAAAGCTAGGCAAACCCCTTGCTGGCTAAGGGGAATCTCCTTGACTGAAGCCTGGGTTAGAACAGCGGTCCCTACAGGTAGACGGTGCAATGACAAAATGCCAGGGAACATTCAGACAGCAGTAGCAAAATAGGAAGAAGAGGTCACAGGGACTCCCTGTAAGGTGGAGGACCTCTTGGGGTCCTGTCTAGTGATCCCCACCCTACACCAGCATCTTCTCCTGTATGTCCATGTGCTCAAAGCTCTGGACAACACATTTTGCCTTTGTGAGCCTCCATCTCTTCGTCTGCAGAGTGGGGACCACAGACATGAAACACACTAATGAGGAGCTGAGCCAAGTTGACACTCAGGGTCTTGAGGAAAGGACAGCTTGTGTTGGCGTTGCTGTTGACCTGGCTGTCAGTGACGCTTGTGAACTTGGAGCCTCTGGAAAACTTCTTGTTTAAATCTGAGCCCACTAGCGTCCTCCCCCCTGTCTAAAGCACAGAAACTGAGTGAAGAGGGCAGCTGTCTTTACCCTGGGCCCAGCACTGCCCTGAGCCTCCAAGGCCGCTCATTCACTTCCAGGCCTCTGACTCCGGGGCTACGACCTCCCCACAGCCTTCCAGGCCTCTGACTCCGGGGCTACGACCTCCCCACAGCCTCCAGGGTGGGAAGGGAGGCTATAGACTTCTACCACAAACATCACTGGTGTGACCTTTAGTGAGTTCCCTCTCCTTTCAAGGCCTTAGAGTTTGGGTTTTGTTATAACGAACTGGACATTTGAACATTCATGTGGCCATCCTGTGTGAGGCAGGAGAATGGAATAAAGCGAATACAGCCCCACCCTCAGCCAGCCCAGCTCAAATGCCTAGTGCCACAGGTCATCCTGCCATGGGAACCCCTGGGGTCCTCTTCATCTCTCTTTACTTCTTCTTCAAATCCCACTTATCAAAATGAGGATGATAGGCATCCACCCCCACTCAGACACAGACCCTCAGAAGGGCCCTCCAACACAGCAAGCACTCAATGGCTGTGGTTCTTCCGCAAACACATCAGGTAAGACAGGGCACAGGTTCAGCTGAGATTGAAATGAACAAAGGGGTAGTGCCAACTGTCTGATGCCACCTCAGCATGACCATCTTCTCAGAGCCCCACAACGTGGGAGGGAACCGTTTGAAGCCCAGTAAACCGGCATCATAAAGTGGCGTCAGTAGCCCTCATTTTTGTAGTCTGGATCTGGCCCGCCCTGGTCTTGCCTTGACCCGCCATGCAAAAACAGGTCTCACATTTTTAAATAGTTTGAAATATCCAGAGCTTGGGAGATGGCCCAGTCGGCAAAGTGCTTGCTGCACAAGTGTGAGTTCCTGAGCTTCATCCTTAGTACCCAGTAAAAACCAAATGTGGCCTGTGCCTGTAACCCCAGCGCTGGGGAGGTGGGGATGGAACGGTGTGGCCTGTGTCTGTGACCCCAGCTCTGGGGAGGTGGGGATGGGACGGTGTGGCCTGTGTCTGTGACCCCAG
>NC_022033.1:13018736-13036251 GCF_000317375.1 Microtus ochrogaster | reverse complement strand
GGACGGTGTGGCCTGTGTCTGTGACCCCAGCGCTGGGGAGGTGGGGATGGGACGGTGTGGCCTGTGTCTGTGACCCCAGCGCTGGGGAGGTGGGGGTGGGACTAACCCTGGGGCTGGCTCACCAGTCATTCTAGCTGAATTGGTGAGCTCCAGTTTCCTTGAGAGAACCTGTCTCAAAATGCATGCTCCATGTGCACCTCCCTCAAACATATATGAACATGTATAATATACATAGAAACACACAAGATTCATAGAAAAAGAACATTAGGGGATGATAAACTGATAAGAAATCTTAATTTTGGCTCCCATACGTGCCTTTTTCTTGGCATGCAGTAGGCGCTGGGACTCTGCCACCTTCTTCAAAGGCAGAGTTTGGAAATTACAACAGAGAGGCTCACAAGCCTAAAATGTTTACTCTCTGGTTATTTCCGGGGAACAGCTGCTAACCCCACTACCTGGCAAAACTCCTGTGTTACCTGGAAGGCTCTGGCCTTGTGACAACCCAGCTCTGCTACCTCTCCAACAGTGACAGTCTGGATTTGTCCTCTGCCGTGGGAAAACCCCATCTGTGAAGCGCTTCTAAGTACATCTAGCTTTCAGGGCCATGTATGATGAATGAGTAAACACGCATTGCCAAACACAGATGGTCTGTGGATGGTGTATGGATCAATGTGCAATCTGTGTAGGAATCTATATGCGTGTCTGTATGCAGTGAACGTGTGTGTATGTATATGTATGCAGTGCACATGTGTGTGTTTGTGTATGTAGGTGTATATGCGTGTACAAGTGCATGTGTATGCAGTATAAAAGTGTGTACGTGTGTATGCAGTATAAATGTGTGTACATGTATGTGCAGAAGTGCATAAATGTACATGCATGTGTATATGCAGTATATGTGTACATGTGTGTATGTGTACACATATGTGCATGCAGTGTACTACATATGTGTGTCTGTGAATTGTTCTTTAGGAGTCATCCCCCCCTTTTTTTTGGAGACAGTCTCACATATAATGCTGACTGGCCTGGAACTCTTGTGTAGTCCAGGATGACCTCGAACTCACAGAGATGAGCTACCATCCAAGTGTTAGGGTCAAAGACATGTACCATGATGCCTGGCATCTTGTTTTTTGGAGGGATAGAATTTCTCACTGGCCTGGGAATCAGTAATTTGGCCAGGTTGGCTGGCCAGCAAGTCCCAGGGATCCACCTGTGTTCCCCTTCCCAGTGCTGGGATTACAAGCATTTGCCACTTCACCCTACTTAATAACACAGGCTCTGAGGATGGAACTTGTGGGACAAGTCTGTTATAGGCATGCTAACATATTAACTCATATCTGCAAAGAACATAGCTAGCATGGTTTCGTGGGTAATACCATCCATGGTTTCAAGGATAACGCCTGCTGCATTTGTTGGCATGAGTGGCCCTCTGGGGAGTGACCAGCCATTTTTGTCAAAGTTGGAAATTCCGCCTTCCTCAGCATGGCATGTGTGCGTGTAGGTTCTGTGGTCAAGGAAGAAATGATGTTGGAGATGAGCAGCCCATTTCGGCCCATGCGAGCATAGATTTTAGGCCTCTCTTAAAGATATCAGTATAAAGTAAGACATCTTAAAGCAGAAGTGATGGGGCAGCCACCTTTTCACCATGAGAGAGAGAATCACAGGGTTGCCAATGAAAAGTCCCGATGTACCCGTGCCTCCGAAGGGACCCCACAATGCCTTTCTCTGATTCTGTCATGTCTGAACAAAATAAGTCCCTATGTCTTAAGACACTGGAAGACAGACATGCTTTCTATTGCTGCCGAAAGAATTCTCACTGATGTACAGCCCTTTTCTGGTCACACTGCCTGGGTTCAAAGTCAGGCTCAGCCACCTTCTCTCTGCGTGATCTACAGTGGTCACTTCCATCTCAGCCGTGCCCACCACTCTCACGCCCACCGCCCCCACTCCCACCACCACACACACACACACACACACACACACACACACACACACACACACCTGAAAACACAGCAGCTGCTAAGAGCCCAGCATCAGAGGGTGGAGAGGTCAGACTCCTCGGTCAGTGTGGTCTGTGACAGGAGTCCTTATGGCAATATTGCCCCTCCTGCCAGCCCCTCCACTGAGATGGAGTCTCACTATACACTCCTGGCTGGCCTAGAACTCACTGAGATCAGCCTGTGTCTGCCTCCCAGGGGCTGGGATTTTAGAGGCCAGTCATCCCTACACCCTGTACTACCCCTCCCTTCATGGAGGACACTGTAGCAACAGCAGCATGCTGTTCTCTTTGCGGTTGGCTGGAGAATTACCTGAGCATTTGCCTCTGGGAAAGAAACTGCAAACATTAATGTAACCTCTTTAAATTCTTACGGAACGCCATCGGGAAGGGCTATCCTGGACCATGCTTTCTCCAGCATTACCCGAGAATTTGCACAGCCCCTGTTCTAACTTGTATGGGGAGGGAGCTGCCCATCTGATGTTTGCCAGCCTCATTGCTTCCCTAGGTGCCCTTTTGGGTCTCAGTGCTTGTGGGCACCTGTTCAAATGCTTACTAACAAACTTAACTCCAGCACCTACCTACTTCCAAATGTAGAAAAAGAGTGCCAAACCCATTGCTTAGTATACAATGAATCTAAGTCTTAAAACTCCAGGGTTCCGTGGTTTGGCATATCTGATTCTCAATGAACTGTCACCATTAAGACATAAAAGTGTGCCCAGCCCGTGTCTGTGTCCTGGGCCTTCTCCAGTGGCCTGTGGACCTTGCTAATCTCCTCACACCCTGCAGCTGTCCTGTCGTTCTGGCAACCCTCCAGCCTCACCTGTGCTCTCATCATTCCGATGAAGGTCCTTCCGAGTTTCGCGGTGGCCGAAGAGGCTTTTGAGGATGGCATTGGCGATGGGCAGCATCATGGCAGTGGAGGCTGTGTTGCTCAGCCACATGGAGAGGAATGAAGTGGTCACCATCATCCCCAGAATGAGCCTGGGCGGTAGAAAGAGTTAAGACTGGATCTAGAACGTGGGGTCCAAGAGGGACTATGGTCTACTTTCCTGAACCCAGGGAGTCTAAAGGGCTGGTTTTCCAGGAGAGAAGTTAGAGTCCAGAGAAGGCAGATGAATAACAGTTAGGGGAGCAACTGCCAGACTTATCTGGGGTGTTTTGATTTTGGGGTGTGTGTCACGGCAAATGCTCGGTTCTCTCTTCCCACTTGTAGGTGGGTTCTAGGATCTAACTCAGGTCACCAAGTTGGAGTAGCAAGTGCTTTTAGCCACTGAACTGTTTTGTCCACCCTCGGCTTGTTTTAGATCCAAGGAAAACTGAGTTTCTTGTGCTTAAAGGGATCTGACCACGAAGTCAGTCCAAAGCCTAGGGTTTCCCTGCCTTGCCCTTTGGTCCTTAATGGTTACCATTCCAGAATGAAGTGACCCGGCATGAGATCTGCCAGCTGGCCCCCTCCTTGTCCTGCCCCCGATCCTGCCTGCACCCACTGCCAGCACCAAGCCCACCTGACTGCTTCTGTTCCCAGTCTCTGTTTGGTCCACCCCCACTAGCAGACTCTAGGTGTCACGGGCTTTTCCACCAGGAGCTAATTTAATACACAGAATTAAGTAGAAGGTAAGTGGAGGCTTTGTCACAGATTAAGTCATGTCTTCAGGATGGACCATCTCGCAGGCCTGGGTTGTTACTTTAGATCCTATGAGTTAGGCATCGTGCAATTAACAGCCTTCTACAAAGATTGAAGAGTCGGCAGACAGCCGTAGGGATTCGTGGGAAAACAACAATACCTGCACCTGTAGATAGTAAAAACACTCTTCTCTTTTGGAGACAGAGGGTCTTGGCCTCAGTTTGAGGAGCCTGCTCACACAATTCCAAAACCCTGTGCACACAACGGAGGAGCTCAGAGTCCAACACAATCTCCAATGACTTTGTATTTTATTGCTTCCTTTTGAGGCAGGGTCTCATTGTGTTTCCCTGGCCATCCTGGAATTCACTATGCAGACCAGGCTGACCTTGAATTCACAAAGACCTACCTGCTTCTACCTTTTGAGTGCTGGGACTAAAGGCATGCCCTACCATGGCTGGCTTTAGATGACTTTTAAGCATATAGAGAACACTGTCACCAAATCAACAGTACATCGCATGTGTGTGGAACCCACCAAATTGTCAAGGAACTAGTAAGCCAAAACGTGAGGAATGACAGCTTCTGGCCCAATGGTCAAAGAGGTAGAACTTGTATGCCCCCCCACCCATCACAGGCCACCCTGTGGCACAGCCTTACCTGGCAGGCTGGACCCCAACCAGCATGAGGACCTTGAGGGCGATTCTCCTGTGCAAGTTCCATTCCTCAATGGCGCTGGCCATGATCAGGCCACTAAGGAAGAGGAAGTTGGTGTCAAGGAAGTACTGGGGGCAGACCTTGCTGGAGGGTAGAATGCCCATGAAGGGGAAGAGGATGATGGGTAGAAGAGCCGTCACCGACAGGGGCAGAGCCTCCGTGCACCAGTACACCGCCATCAGTAGGATGATATACAGACAGCGGCCTTCCTGTGTGGGAGACAGGACGGACACGTGGTCAGTGACTCGTGGTCAGGCCAGAGGTGCTGTGGCAGGAGTGGGGACACCAAAGCTCCTTCTCCTTGGACAGATCATTTCGCTCAACTACAGAATGGGAAAGCTGTCTCTGTGCACAGCAGACACGGTTGGAGGTATATGAAAACACCCCCATGATCTCTGTGGGAAACCCTGAGGAAGAGAATGTTCACAATGGACTTTTACAGAATCCCAGAAAGTTCTGGAAAGGCAGTGGGGGAGTGAGACAGAAAGAAACCAATGAAGAGTACTTGAAAGGTCCCACCAGGTACACCTGGAGCACGATCCTGGCGGGAACCCTGAAGGTTGTTGTTCTGGCTGGTTTTGTTTGTCAACGGTGACACAATCCATAGTCATCAGAGAGGAAGAAGCCTCAGGTGAGAAAATGTTTCCCTGAGATCCAGCTGTAAGAAATTTTCTCAATTAATGACCAATGGGGAAGGATCTAGCCCACTGTGGGTGGAGCCATCCCTGGGTTGATGGTCCAGGGTTCTATAAGAAGGCAGGCTGAAGAAGCCAAAGGAAGCAAGCCAGTAAACAGCATCCCTCCAGGGCATCAGCTCCTGCCTCCAATTTCCAGCCATGCTCGAGCTCCTGTCCTGACTTCCTCCAATGAAGTGGAGCGCGAGCAGAATAAACCCGTTCCTCCCTGGCTTGCTCTTTGAAACAGCAGCAGAAACCCTAAGGGAGTGGTGTAGCAGATGTGTCCGTCCTTTGAATGTCAGGAAAAGATGCTGTCTACAAGATCATGCTTGAGAGCCACAGAGTCCAGAAGAAAGAAGGGAAGGGAGGGAGGGAGGGAGGAAGGAAGGAAGGAAGGAAGGAAGGAAGGAAGGAAGGAAGGAAGGAAGGAAGAAAGAAAGAGAAAACCATCTCTCAGTATTTTAAGTCTGTTGAAGAAATTTTCATAGTGCTGCACTCACTCTAACCTTGGTGGTTCTAAGCAGTAGAACTTTCTTGAACTGTTCTCTGGGATATAGCACAGTGGGGCATTTCTGCTCCTGAGAGCATCAACTCCTGCGGGGGGAGCTACTGAACACGCCCTCCAACCAAGAAACTCACCATGGAGGCAGGCGGATGCTGCAGGTGTTGAGTGATGGCAACTGCCATCCCTAGAGGACACTCAGAGTGCTCTCTCCTTCCTCTGCGAACACTCAGCCTCTACTGTGGTGATAGTAAGAGGTGGGGACCCTTAGAAATGGGACCAGTGCCCTTGTGAGGGGCCTTGGGGTCTTTCTTCAGCTCTGCGAAGACTCTAGAGCAGGGCACCTCTCTGAGGCTGATGCTGAGGCACCCAGTCAGCCAGCATCTCCATCTTGGACATTTGTTGGGCTGCTAACCAGAATCACGGAAGGGTTCCAGCCTTCGGGACTGTGAGCAATAAACCTGAATTGTTGATAAACTACCCAAGTTAAGGCACTTTGTCACAGAAGCTCAAATGGACTGAGACATCCTCCTGCCCAGTTCACATCATCGCTGCTGTGATACATTCAGCTTCTTCTGGCTTCAGATGTACACTTGGCCAAGACTCCCAGGGAAACAACATTCAGGGACCCCTTTTTTACCACCATGAAGTTTGGTGGTCTTTCAAGCAAGATGAAGGCAGAATATCGAATGCCATCACCCAAGCTTCCTAGTGAGATTCCATCACCCTTGCCCTAGGCTCTGCAGTGTGGGTCACTGACACACCTTGATTCAGACCCTGACTCTGGGTGCTTTGAAGAACCATGGAAAGAACAAAGCCTTCCAGGAGACAGCAGCAGCTTTCTGAACTGGGGCTAAGAGGTGTTTGGCACAGGGAAGGAGAAGGGATGCCTTCTGCCTGTGCTGGAAAGCTTCTTTTGTGTGGGAATCGAAAAGGAGTCGTGTTCTCCAGCTGGGCCCGAGCCTGTCTAAGCCAAACCTAGCTAACAAGGGCTAGCATTGTTTACCCAGCATCCATCTGTAATGCTCTGAGGCAAGCAGATGGGAACATGGGCTGTTCTGTCGTGGTTTGGTTTTCGATTTGTGGAGTACCAGTGATTGAACCTAGCGCCTTGCACACGCTGGGACACTTTCTAACTCTGAGCTGTGTCTCCAGCCCTCCTTTTACCTCTGTAGATTTTAAGTCAGGATTTCATTAGCTGTCCATGTTGATCTTGGACATATGTCAGAGGCCAGGCTGGCTTTAAACTTCACTCCTTCTGACTCAGCTTCCCAAGTATCTGGGATTACAGGTCTGAGTCACCATGACTGGAAGGAAATATGTGGGTTTTTTTTTCTTTAAAATGCATGTATGTGGATGTGTGCATACGTGTGTAAATTGTTGCATGTGTAAAGGCTACCTCAGGGTTCATCAGTAATGTGGCCTACCTCTTCTAAGACAGGATCTCTCATTGGCTGGAGCTCATCAGTTAGGAGAGCCTGGCTGGCCAGTGCACTCTGAGGTGTTCCCTCTGGCCTCCCCAGTCCTGGGATTATGAACAGAGGTCTCCATGCCCAACTCTCTGCGATGGTTCTGGAGACTGAACTCAGGCCCTCATTGTTGCACGGCAAGCGACTCACCAACTGAGCCGTCGGCCGCCCCACTTGCAGCTCTCGAGGAGGTACATTAACGTGGTTCAGAAAGAAAGGCGTTTAGTGCTCCACACTCAGAGAATGGACGATGCATGTGGGCAGAACCACTGCCAAGGGAGGTTTGCTAGGGGCTGATCAGGCCTCATGTCATTTCCGCATCAGAAGCCCAGGCGCGTCAGCCCAGGCTGTGTGAGATATTCCCAAGGAGAGTTTTAAGGCTAGAGAAGTTTCAAACCACTGTTCCCCCTGGCAGCTACTAAAGCTTCATGACAGATGCTTTGAAAGCTGACAAGTCGCAGAATCATACCTGTATTTGTTTAATGCAGTTTCTCAAGATGCCTTCATCCACAGACTAGAGCACTCCTGGAGTCTGCCCATCTTGTACTCCATGGAGCAGTTACGAAACTGGCCCCACTGTATGTAACCTGGGAAGATCCCAGCATTCACCAGAGTGCCTGATGCTGTCTCCCCAGTTAGGATCACATTTCTAGGAGGAGAGGATTCCTGTTTGTTGTGTCTTATTCTCTTCTGTGCTCCAGAACCTAGCACAGTCCCCTACATACTTAGTCTTGGTACTTCAGGAGAGGCTGGGTAAATAAATGTATGAATGGTCGGATGGTCAGATGAATGAATGGTTAGATGGATAGATGGATGGATAGATGATAGATAGATAGATAGATAGATAGATAGATAGATAGATAGATAGATAGATAGATAGATAGATAGAATAGATGCATTGATGGATGGATGGGTGAATAGGTGGGTTGACAGATGAGTGGATGAGTGGGTGGATGGGTAGGTGATGGGAGGATGGGTGGGCACTCTTGGCTAGGCCCTAGGCTGGAGTTTCAGGATGCAGAGACAGGCAGTGAACATCTGCCCTCCGCAGCTGCAGTAGGGCAGGTGGCCTCAGAACCATGGCTGCAGACTCCGAGTCACATGCAAAGCAGCTACTCAGTGGCCAGAGTGGCCCTGGGTCCTGTAGGAGATTCCAGAGGGATAATTAGCTATAAGGCAAACAGGGAAACTGGGAAGACCTTTCAGGAACTCTCAGCTCTGTGTTGGAAGGTGTGCACTTCTACGGAGTCCAAAGGTCAAGCCCTCCCTCTGCTGTCCTGAAGCCTTTGGGTATTTGTTTCTCACTGTTCACTCAGATCCTAGACATGACCTGTGGGGCAGTAGAGGATCCTCTGACTCATCAGAAGTTGGTGTGTGTGTGTGTGTGTGTGTGTGTGTGTGTGTGTAGAGCTCACAAATAACATTTAACCTACAACTTTCAGACAACAATGTGGCTTCCCTGGCTAGTTAACATTCAGGTTAAGACTCATCAAACAGAACCCAAGAGGAGGTGCCATCGGGACAAGAGTGTCAAAGGGACAATGAAGAGAAACTGAACCACCTTAAGAGAAACAAGTATCTTGAAAATGCATCTCACTCAGTTCTCAGAAACGGAAAATGGAAAGACTCCAGCATCGCCTTAGGGAATCAAATCAGACACTAAAACCATCCCTAGTCCTCTCCACTCCTCCGCCCTGCTTGTTTCAGCCGTGACTTTGCTGAACTGAACTGGAATTGTCAGGGTTTGTATCTTGCACACAAGTCTTTGAGTCCAGCCAAAGAGGGGCACTTGCTGTTTCAGTCTTTGGGCTCAGTACAAGCGAGCACTGCCTTGACAAGGGTGTTACAAGAGAAGAAAGTAGAATTGAACATGAGAGAGGCAGGATACACAAAATAACCTGAATCATGTGACCAAGTCAATGTGTCAGGACAGTAGCAATGACATTTCTTGAATATTTCCTAAGTCCCAGGCTTCTCACTCACACACAGACTCAATTAATGCCCCCAGCAACTTCCATGGGGCTGCTATTACCTCCTCCCTCCTTTCAGAGGGGATTGTAGAAAGTCACCCACTTCAGTCAGGCCCAGAAAGCCAAGGTCACATCCTGTTGCAGCTCCTGGGCTGCTAAGTCTGGCCAGGAGTCTTGATTTCCCTATTCTTCTCTCCAATAGAAACCCAATCTATACAGACGTCTCCAGAGGCAAAGACCCTGGCAGGAAGCTGACAATGCAGCAGGGCTTGGACAGCACATAGGTGAGGAATGGGTTTCGTTATTTTTCTGGTTAGCAACGGAACAGTGCTGGTGACCCCAACCATCTTCCCTTGCCCAGCTGAACATCCTATGTGCAAATGGATTCAGAGTTGCCAGGGAATTGATAAGGGCCGCTGTCCCTCATTTCCTCCTGACCCAGCTGGATCTGGGGGACAGAACTGATTCAGAGCAAAGCGCTTGAGCATTTATTGACAGTGGAATAAGTAGGCGAGGGGGGGGCACCCGGGTATAAGTTAATATAAAGTCTTTTCTATTGTGGTCACCTTGCTGGAGCAATCAGGGATCAGCCACAAAGAGGGTCAGAGTGGAACAAGATGCCACCTTTGGTGATGAAAGAAAAGAGTGAAGTCCCCCTCCCCCCACCCAGCTGTGAAGAAGAGCCAGCAGAGCAGTGGGATTAAGATTTAGCACCAGGAGGAACCTTATATTGGCAGATATAGCCTAGAGCAGCTCAGCTTCTGGGGATAATACCTTCTTTACTGTGCATGCACCTGGGGAGAGAGCATCCTGAGATACGTGACAGTACAGAGTCCGGATCAGCTGGCTGCAGAGACTGCAGGACACTGGACAGGAAGCAGGTTGTCCGAGTGGCAGGAGCACGGCCATGGTCATATCAGCATTGTGACTGACAGCTCAGCCTTCTGATGGCCACTGAGTTTAGTTGTTTGGGGGTTTTGGAGTAAAAAAAAAAAAAAACAGGGCTCAAAACTACTGCACACCCCAGGCTGCCCTCTAACTCAGTGTCCCACATTGCCTCAGCCTCTTGACTCCTGGGATGACAGGAGCATGCTCTCATGCCCAGCCTGGTGTGCACTGTGGCTAAAAGAGACATAAAAGCCAAAACCTCACCCAAGCATGTAACATTCTTCACATTGAGCTCCAGCCTGCCTAGAGGAGAGGACCCCAGGGGCAGTACCAATGAGAAAGGGTCCGAGATAGCCCATAGTGCTAATTCACGGACACCCACAGCTCTGGTCCCTGGCCCCACACTCTCCTCCAAGACTTGGTTCTAAAAGAACGGTCCCAAGTCTGTGGTGAGCAGCCAGCGCAGCACCTCACACAGTCGCTGTGAGAATAAGAGGACAGAGGACGGGGTGGGAAAGGAAGCACCAAACACGGGGAGAACTGAGCTACAGAGCAGGCGCCACAGAGCAAATGCTCCTCCATGAAAGGCTAAAGCAGAAGGGATGGCCTTCCCAAAACCAATCTCCAAATAAGAAACAGAAACCCAGACAGGTGCCACCAGTTTGTAATCCCAGTGCCAGGCGGGCTGAGGCAGGAGGATCTGAGTTAGGTCAGTCTGGGCTACGCTGCAAGCTGCGGGCCAGCCTGGTGGGATCCTGTCTTAAAAGGCAATAAATAACACCATGAAAATAAATTGATAAATGACTCTAACAATAGACATTCAATAGAGGGTGGTGAAAAGCAGGGTGCAGGCAGTAAGTGGCAACATAAAGCCAGCCTGTTAGAGACAGGGACTAAGGGGAGGATTAAAAAAAAAAACCAAAGGCAAGAAGGCCCCACAAAATGAGAGTCGGGTCTGATGGAAGGCACACACCTGCATTCCTAGCACCTGAGAGGCAGAGGCAGGTGTAGGATCATGGCGAGTTCAAGTCCAACCTGGACTACATAGTTAGGACCAGTCTCAAATAAATGCTCATATACACACTCCACACTAACAAGTGCATATACCATGTATCTACACGCAGGCATACACACACATACACACACACATACACACTTACACAACACAAACACATATTAGCTTTGGAGATCTAGAATAGAGCAATGAATAAGTAAGGTTTTTTTTTAAATGAGCTCATCTCTAAGATGATTCTTCATAAACTACACATTTCAAAATGCATTTTCAGGCATTTGTTTAAAAAGTAGCATATATATATATATATATATATATATATTTGTGTTTTGCCTGAATGTATGTGTGTGTGAGGGTGTCAGATCCCCTGGGACTGGAGTTACAGACAGTTGTGAGCTGTCATGTGGGTGCTGGAACTTGAACCCTGGTCCTCTGGAAGAGCAGCCAGTACTCTGAATCTATGTGCCACCTCTCCAGATACCATTTTCAGGCTTTTGTTCCCACGGGCTCTTATGGGATGCAGACGTCTCAGAATCCTGATTCTCAGTTTGCAGAAACCGAGCAAACCGAGGCTCAGGAGTTTGGTGATGCATCTGGAGAATTCTGCAGCATCTTATCCCCACTCCAGGCCTCCAGACCCTGGTCGGTAATTCCACTCACTGCAACTTTCAGTGGTTCCCAGTGAGCCCCGTGAGCACTCGAAATGTGACTAGTGCCACCAAGAAACTGGAATTTTAAATTTCACTTCTTTAAGTTTGTGACATGGGACTACTGTATTTGAACAGGCATGCAATAGAGACTGTTTTTTTCTTCTGTGCTAAAGACTGCTTGACTACTTCCCAGGTCCCATCCGTACCAACTTCTTCCTAGCTCTGGAGTGGAACATCTTTCTCGCTATGGCACCTGGCCTCTCAGATGGCCATTGTCTCCAGGTCTCATTTTCTGGGCCCTCCACTGTCAGTATCTTGCTTTGTTTTGTTTCTGAGTCATCCTATCTTCCAGCAAACTTCCCCTCCAGAGTCAGAACCTCTGGGCAGAACCAAAAGCAAAGGAGTTACCCAGAACGGCCCAGAAAGAAAGCTGGGATGGTCAAGTGTCTCCTCAATGACCTCTAAGAAAATTCAAAGGAACTGTACTAGCAGCTGCTACCGCAACCTGCCTTGAGGAGTGAAGGGAAGTCAGCACTTCACAGATGTAGCTGGCAGATGTGTGGTCATGTGGTTGATCTGAGTTCATGAAACAGGAGGCCTAGAGGCAGAAGTGCAACTGATCTGCTCTGAGGTGCAGTGAAATCGTGACCGCCATGTTTTCCACCTTAGCCTACTATTCCACTGGTGGCCAGGACACTGACCTGTGAGCGCCCTGTGTGCTCTCCATGGTCCTGAAAATTTCCCCAGCCTTTCCAGGTCTCAGCTTTTACATCTGTAAGTTGGGGATTTTAAGACAGAGCAAATCATTTTAGCACAAGGGTCCTGGGGTCCCTCATAGTCCATCCACATGTTGGTATCACCTTCAGGATTGAAGGTGTGAGCACTCCCTCAGCGTATCTACTCAATACCGGAGGTGTCTGTGGGCACCAATTTAAACCATTTCAGGCTGGGCATGGTGATACACAGATAGCTGTTATCCCAGCACTCAGGATGACTGAAGCAGGAAGAGAGAGGGAGCAGTACTTTCTGTCCCTAGGAGCCTGAGCCCCACTTTACTCCCACCCCTCCCCATGGCCCTTGAGACACTGAAGCCCAGTTGTGGCTCTAAGCTCCCCTCCAGTGGGGCATTCCCCCTATGAAGCATGTTCTTTTTTCACCCAGAGTGCTGTCAGAAAAGCAAGACTGATCCATGCAGAGCCCACCACTTACTCTGCCTTGCCCTGCCTGCAAGCCCACGTTGCTTGGTTTGTATCGTTTCTTCATCCCTGTAGCTGGTATCTACAGACCTGAGCATGAAGGTGAGCAAAAGCCCTGTCTTCACGGAGCTTGGGGCTAGGGGGAGGAGAGATTATGGGCTGTGGACCAGCTATCAACTGTAGCTAGTGAGAAGAGGCTTAGCCTAGATAATCCCATCAAGAGCCCACAATACATGAGTGAAGATAAACTCTTTAGAGAGAGGCCCTTGAAGTGAGACTGAGTGACAGGCACTGGGGAGGGGGGTCAGGCAGCAGTGGGCAGGTCTATCAGAGCTGTCCCTTCTCAGCCAGAGCTGCCACTTTTATCCCGACCTAAGCCCCAGGACAGACCTTTACTCTGAACCTTACTTGGTAGATCAGTTGAGTTTTTGAGTCAAGAGTCTTGTGTAGCCCAGGCTGGCCCCAAACTTACTACATAGCCATTGTTGGCCTTGAACTCCTAGCTGCCCCCACTCCTTCTACTTCCTGAGAGCTAGGACTCCGGGCATGCACCACTGGGTCCTAGAGCACAGATTGTGTACTTTCCCCAGACTAGGAGCCCCTCCCCCAACCTGCTCTGTGTGGTGCCCTGGGCTCACTTTTGTCCTAGTCTGGATAGGAGCAAGGGCAGAGTTGGCAGCTGGTTGCCCCTTGATCAGCTAAAGTCACACCAGGGCTACCCTGACACTCTGACTGGAGCCCTGCCTTCTCACGGGAAACATTGTAATTCCTCCACCAATGTAGGTCCTGTTTCAGCTCTTAGGTCGGACCTCGCCACAGGGATTAAAGTCTTTACACAAAGCATGCAGGGGGATGGGGAGAAAATGCCGTGTCAGAAAGTTAATTTTTGAGCTGGGGAATGATTTCCAGGCAGCCCAGGTGACTTTCCCCCCTTGCTCCAGGCTGGCCCCTCTGCCTGTGAGGGAAAGAGAAGGAAATAGCCAAGAGTAGGGGCTCACAGAACCCCAAATCCACTCTAGCATCCCTTCCTCTAGCCAGCTTCCCTGGAACCTCTGTCAGGGTGTGAGTGGGCGGTGACCAGGATGGTAGTAGAGAGTCAGGTGACCTTAGGGGATAAGGGAGGGGACCGGCTGCCCACAGTGCTACCTGCTCCTCCCTTGGGGCTCATGTAGGCCCCAGGAACACGCAACCACTGTTAGGCTCCAAACATTGTGAGGGAAACAGCCAAGCAGGGCTGGAAGTGTCAGGCTTAGGGGCTCAGGTTGTAGTGTGTGACCTTAGCCAAGCCACCTCCTTCACTGAGCCATGCTTCACAGATAGCATGGGAACAATGGCATCTTATTACCACCATAGAGGGGTTGGCATCTGGAAGACAGTCTCTCACAAAGTAGGTTTGGGACCTGGCGGGGGGCAGGGGGAGCAGAAGACAGGGAACTGAGAGGGAGGCAAAAACCTGGACCCGTAGGAACCTGCGGCTTAAGAAGGTGTCCAGTGCCATGGTGCCTGGGTTCGAATCCTGCCTCTATCACAACTCTTTTTAAGAGAATTTCAACGTCTTAGCACAGCTATGGTGAGGGTTCTCTATCCCTGGTGGCCAAGCGTGGTGCAGAGTCAGTCACATCCGCATGCTACAAGTGCAAGGCCACTTCCCGCAGGTGGCTGTCATTTTGTGCACGTTACACGCTTTTTACACTATGTTTGCCCTACCTGGTGGCCTAACACTCTGAAGGCTGAGGCAGGAGGATTGAAAGTCTGCGGCCAGCCTAGGCTATGCTATAAGACTCCTGTCTCAAACAAAGCCAAACAACAGGAGGCAGGCCTCAGACTTTGCTCCTGACTTCTGCAAGGGACTCCAGGTCTTTTCTGTGATGTCATTTAGACAGAGACACTGAAGAGATGAGTGTTTGAAGCACAGACCACTGGTCGCTGGCCCACAGGCCTAACAACACAAACAAGAGCTCAACAGAAACGCGCTCCGCCAAGCCAAGAAGCAGCCTAGTCAGAGGCCTCCACTAGTAAATGAGGGACCCGCGAAGGCCTCGGAGACACCAAGACAAGGCCAGGAGGCGTCATCCAGTCCTGGGTGCAGACTCTGTACCACAGCTCCCAGACTTCAAGAGCTCTGGGGCTAGTGTTTAACCCTTCGGAGCCACCCTGTGTGTCAGAGGTTTACAGAAGGCTGCTCTCAGAGTACCAGAAACCTGTAAGTCTGACTCTCAAGTTCCCCTGTCTGTCTCACAGAAAGCAACTCAGCCCCTCTGGGTTCTCAACAGAGGAGAAAGGAGGCACTGGAGAGGGCAATGCCGCCCCTGTCCCCACCCATCCACAGGGAAGAGAGCAGGGACTGGAGAGCTGGTGGGAGGCGGGAATGTTGCCCCCTGTCCCCGCTCAGCGCAGTGCTGACCCCTGGACTCATTAGTAGATGTCCTGACAAGTTCAAGCTTCTGGAGCCATTCATTAAAAGTGGTCCTGGGGCAGCTCACACTCTCTGGCTGCCTAAGCCCTCAGTAATCATTCACAAAACACCAGGCAGGCAGGCACCAGTCAGGAGTGGCCCCAGATCAGGAGTCCCCGCAACCCGACTCAACCCTCAGTAGACTGTGTTACTCTGGGAAAAGAAGCTGACTCACTGTATGACCTTGAGCAGCTCCTACCCTGGCTGTGCCTCAGTTTCCCCAACTGTCCCACAATCCCATCAAACTCTAAACGTGGAGTCCAGGAGAGGCCTCCCACCCTTAGCAGCCCATGCTAAGGTTGACCTTCTCTGGGGATGGACTTGGGGAGAGTCCATCCCTGGTGGGATGAGCTTCAAATCCCATCGAGGTTGTTCCAGTCTGTGACCAGGGTCCCAGGGGGTTGAAGGTAGAAAGCCTAGACGTTCAAGGTCATCCTCAGCTACCTGAGGAGTTCAAGGCTAGCCTGGCCTACCTGAGACCCTGTCTCAAAAGCAAAAGAATGCTTCCTTTGACTTTGTATTGAGTACATGAATCTGAGGCACCTGTGTGCTGAGCATGACATATGGGTGCCTTGCATCTGTGCAGAGGTGAGCGTGGTGAGGAAACAGAGGCCAGTGAGCATGCGCCTGGCTTCTACTCAAAGGGGGATCTTAGCCCAGCCCAGATACTTCATGGGTTAGATGCCTTATCACCTTGTGTCCATGGCTTCCTGGCATGGAGTCAACTTGCCCCATCTCGGTGATCTGCCATTGATCTACCCAGGAAACTGGTCCTGTGCTTCTAGGCCTAGCCCTGGGACCCTCCAGTTCCTTTTGTTTCTTTTTTTTCTTTTTTTTGGTTTTTCGAGACAGGGTTTCTCTGTGGCTTTGGAGCCTGTCCTAGAACTAGCTCTGTAGACCAGACTGGTCTCGAACTCACAAAGATCCGCCTGCCTCTGCCTCCCGAGTGCTGGGATTAAAGGCGTGCGCCACCATCGCCCGGCCCTCCAGTTCCTTTTGACAGGGAGCCTTTACTGCTCACAGACCCTCCCTCTCCAGGGCCTTTGAGCCAAAGATAAGAAGGACAAGAGAGTGGCCATTGAGATTTTTCTCTGCACAGGCAGCCCACTACTAGCACACATGAGCTTTGTTCCAGCTTAGAGGGAAAGAACAGGGGCTCTGAGAAGTGAAGAGGAGAGGCCCAAAGGGTTCCTGGATGAGCCCCATGTCCCGTTAAAGCCACCAGTTACTGGCTTACCGTAACGTAAATATCTATGCTCCATGCTAGTCCTCAGTACTGCAAAGGGCCGCCCAAGCACCCCTAATGGGTGTTGCTCCTCAGTTTCTCAGATACACAAACTGGTCTCCCCCACATCCCTGCCAACTGCTTTTCAGCTGTCTTTTCTTTTCTTTTCTTTTCTTTTCTTTTCTTTTCTTTTCTTTTTTAACAAGAGGTGTAAAGTGCAGCATAGAGAATCTGAATATGTTTCCCAAATTCAAAGAGCCAGGAAGGGGAAGAACAAGACTAGCCCAAGTCACTATCCCACCTGTTTCTGGAGTCCATACCCAGCCTGGAGGTGATTCTGCAGGCTGCACCAGCTCGTGGTGGGCAGGCCCCTGCTCAGTACACAGCAAAAGACCTTCTGCAGGAAAGGTTCTATGTGCTCTTCCACTTCCTGCCTACCTCTGGCTCCCTGCTTGTAGGGTGGGTAGAGCTGTCTATAGGTTCCTTCTTGCTAGAAGGTGAGCCTGAGGCTGGGAGGACCGGGCCAGAAGCACCCTCAGGGTGACTTCTCAGCCTCAGCAGCTTGATCAAGTAGCTGAGCTGCACCAACCCCAGGTCTGCGTTTGCCCCCTCCAGAGGTGTCCAAGCTTTGAGGAAATCGGGGAGCCAAGGGCTTCCATATCTTTGTGTTTGTGGAGCATGGGCTCAAGGGTCAAACAGACACTTCAGCCCAGCCTGTGCCACCTTGACAAGGAAATGAGCCTCCTTGAGACTGGTCTCTTTTTTTTTTCATCTACAAAATGGAGGAAGCAATGTTTTCCTTCAGGGGTGTTGTGAAGACTAGCCAGGGTAATGGTTATAAAACATCAGGCGCTTGATGAATGTCAGCTGTTAGCTGGCACAATTGGATCCAGAAATTTCCTCTGCTCTGTTCCTGGCAGGAGGTTATCCAGCTCTTCCTGAGGAGCTGTCACTCCCCGAGGTGGCCCAGCCCCCATGTGGATGTGCTGATCGCAAGACAGTTCTTCTGTCACTTAGAAACTCTTTGAGCTGAAGTGACAGGAACTCAACACACCGGCTCACCAGAGAAGGGTATTCATCGGTCCACGACATTGGGAAAGGCGGAAGGGAGGTGACTTCAAGGACTCAGGGAACCAGTGT
>NC_022033.1:13016550-13018636 GCF_000317375.1 Microtus ochrogaster | reverse complement strand
TCTTCTCTTCTCTTCTCTTCTCTTCTCTTCTCTTCTCTTCTCTTCTCTCTCTCTCTCTCTCTCTCTCTCTCTCTCTCTCTCTCTCTCTCCCCTGAAAACTGTTGATTCTGGAGAGCTGGGGTGAGGGGCCATGAGAGGGAAGCTTTCTCTGCCCCTTATAACCCTTTCTTGCCTGGTGTGTAACCAGAAGCAGCTGGGCAGGGCACTGAGCAGGGTACTCAAGAGGAGACAGGCATGGTGGGCTCCTGAGTCACTACCCATCTGTTGATGACTTCTGGGGCTTGAACCATGCGGTGGTAAGGTCCGGGGAGAATAGTAGAGACCCGCCATCTCTTGTGTAACAGGATGACCCAGGCATACCTCTCAGCCATGAATCCTGAGTGTGCATCTGGCCCTTCTCACCTCAGTCTCTCCTTTCAGGAAGAAGGAACCTGCACCCAGCTCTGCTGACCCTCCGAGCTCAGCCGCCCAGGGAGGAGGTGGAGGCACACACAGAACCCTTTCTTCTGGGGTCATCCTTCATTTCTTCTATCAGAAGCATCCAGTGTGAGGAGTCAAAGACACTGACACCCAGCACTGCACACAGGCACCTGAACCTACTGCAGAGGTTTGAGGCCCGGGGTGCAGACCATCTGGGTTCAGCCATGGTTTCAACTCGTGTTAACGGTATCTGTGGACAGGGGAGTTGCTGAACTTGCCCCATGCCTCAGTTCACCCGATTCTGAACAGAGTGGCTGTGATGAGTGAGGGAGCCAATGCATGGCTGAAGCGTAGCTTGGGGTGCGGCATTTGTGGTACATCCTCTAAGGAGAGTGACCTCGTTGTTCCCCTCCACCTTTCTCCAGGAAGACAGTGACCCTGGTGCCTCATTCACCCTGAGCTTCTGTAAATCAAGGCAGAGGGGGAGCCTCAAAAAGGAATCCGTAGGTCAGCACCTGGCAAAGGTGTCCTTGCAGCTGACATGTGGCACTGAGGCGACCAGGGGCAGCTGTTGGCAAGGCTGGGGGAGAAACGCTTCCTGTGTCACGTGCAGTTTAGGCAGGGCCAGACCCCCGTACCTTATTCTCTCCTGTACTCTCCAAGAAAGAAACTAGGAAACAATGTCCCATTCAAAATGGATCCCCCAAATTAAGTACCTGTGAATACAGTTAACCAAAGAAGAGAAAGACCTCACAATGAAAATGTCAAGTCATTAAAAACAGAAATCACAGAAGATACTCACTGATGGGAAGACCACCCACGCTCCTGGACTGGCAGACTTAATATTGTGGAGATGGCTACCCTATCAAAATTAATGTGTGGGTTAAATGCAATACTTATCAAAATTCTGATGCCACACCTCACCGATCTAGAAAAAAACCCCAGAAATTCATATGGGATCACAGATAGCCCAAGCAACCCTAAGTAGTAGAAACATAGTTGGAAGGGTCACCACACCTGACCTCAAATTATACTACAGAGCTATAGTGACAAAGACAGCCTGGTGTTGCGGAAGAACAGACAGGTCGACCAGAACAGAATTGGGAACCTGGAAATAAACTGACAAAGCCACCTAGGTTTTGACAAAGGAGGCAAAAAGGTACATTGGAAAAAGGAGAGCTTGTTCAACTGGTGCTGACAGAACTGGGAATCCACCTGCAGAAGATGAACACTTGAGTCCAGCTTTCACCCTGCCCAAAAATCAGCATGAGAGAGATGAGAGACCTTAAAATCTAAAGCACTGAACATCCTAGACAGCAGCCAGGGAAGACGCCTCAAGGCAGCAGGGTCGGCAAGAACTGTCTGACCAGAATACCTACAGCCTGGGAGCCAGCCCAAGTACCAATGGCTGGAACTCTGTGGAGATAAAGTCAGCACGTGGAGAAGGAAACAGCCGGCAGAGTTAACAGTTGGCATGGGAGGTTCACGGGATGGGCAGCAGTCTTTTCCAGATCTGCTTCAGACAGGGGCTAAGAGGAGAACTTACAAAGAATCTCAGAAATTAAAAGTCAAGGCAATAAATCCATCAGCAAATGAGCAAATGAAAAGAATAGGCAGCTTCCAAAAGGAAGGAAGGAAGGAAGGAAGGAAGGAAGGAAGGAAGGAA
>NC_022033.1:13012278-13016450 GCF_000317375.1 Microtus ochrogaster | reverse complement strand
GGGAGGGAGGGAGGGAGGGAAACACAAATAGCCAATCTCTAATTTTGAAAGGGTTCAATATCCCTAAATCAGCAAAATGCAAATGACAGGAGACAGGACATGGGATTTTCTGGATATATCCCAGGAGCAGAATAGCTGGCTCATATTAGTGCTATTTAATATGTTCTGAGGACCCTCCAAGCAAGTTTCCATGATGGTCCTATAAATTTGTACACCCATCAGCAGTAAGTAAGGGTTCCACTTTCTTGACATCCTCTCCAATATTTCTGTCAGATTTTTTTAGTAGTATAATACTTATTTATCTCTGCCATAGTAGTGAGTGCTCTTAACCACTGAGGTGTCTCTCCAGTCCCCTGTCATCATGCTTCTTGATAAAAGCCGTTGTGACTGGGGCAAGGGACTATCTCAAAGTAGTCCTTGAACTATTCTATACCATGGTTGCCACACACACACACACACACACACACACACACACACACACACACACAGACACGTGGAGCTGCCCTGAACATCCCTGAGCTGGCACATGAATCTTGAACTGTGGTTCTTCAAGGACTTCTGGCAAATGGGGAGAGGTCCCTCCCTGCAGCCTCCTGGGTTGGGTTCCAGCATTTCCCCCTCAGAACACCGAGGGCCCTCTCAGCCCAGCCCACAAATTAAGGTATCTTTGGGAAACTGTGACTCCCCACTGGGCTGGGTGGCAGAGGCATGCTATCCTGGAGAGCCCTTCTCCAGTGTCTTTATCCTTTGGGTTGCTGCCACACCTAGTGTGGGTTTCAGACACAGAGCATAGATACTGGTCCCCTCGTCTTGCAGGCAGCGGCAGCCAGCCTTTATTGGGCATCTGTTGTCACCAAACATTTTCGTTTTCCTGGCAAGTGGGTTTCACTGAGCCACTCTGCAGGGGAGAAAGTTGAGGCTGGGGAGCTGGGGAGGGAAACAACTTGCCAGGAGGCTGTGTGGCCACGCGTCTCTTTCCAAGTCCCTGGTGCACCTGCAGTGGAGGCAGCAGCATGGCACTGGCATGCTGACTGTGTCTTCAGGGTCTGGGGTATCAGAACCCTTGGTTCATCAGTGCAAAGAGCACCGTCCTGTGGGGCTGGGTCAGGACACTCGATCTAGCCCCCTGCTGCACCACCAGGAACCACGCGGGCCTGTTTACACACCTGGCAGAAGTATGGACAAGTGGAAAGCTGGCTGGGCCTCAGAGGACTACGGCTGGGGCCCAGAGCTAGGGATGCCCACAAGCGATGGGAGGCTGGCCACCTAGCTGGGAGGACTCCTAGGATACTCTGGGGTTCCCCACTGGGGAGCCCAGGCCTGCTTCCCTCTGTCCCCTGACCTCAATCTCCCAGCTGAAGAAGCAGAGGCTGTTGTTTTCAGTTCAAGTGTGCCACAAGCCAGATGTGGGCAGAGGTTTTAAGAGGCGTACACACTCTGAAACCAGGACCTGTGTTTAAACCCAAGCTTGACCACTCTGCTGTTGCCAAGTGCCCTCCATGTGTCAGGCAAAGTCCTAGACCGTAGGGACCCACAGGGAACCATAGCAGATGGGGCTTTGCTCTGCCGCTGCCTGCAGTCCAGGGCGAGAGGACACTGAACAAAGCCAGGGACCTGTACACGACTCCATGCAGACAATGAAGCGGAGTAGCTTTGCAGGGGCTGCGGGGTGAGTGGGTCAAGATCTTTCAAAGTGGCCATCTAGGAGGACTCCCTGGAAGTGATGTCCTTGGGCCTAAGACCTCAATAACCAGAGGCATCCCGCTGCACAGATTGATGCAGGAGAGTTCCAGGACAAAAAAAGAGCAAAAGCCCTGAGGCAGGCACAGCTGGGCAGGTGTGAAGAACCGGCAGGCTCACAAGTGTCTGGATGGATAATAGTAGGTAAAGAAGCGAGGGCAGGAGAGAGTTTCTACTCCTGTTTTTTCTACTCCCGGTGGTCTGACACTAGGAGGGGCTGCACCACCCAAGATGCACGGATTCCGAGAGCTAAGAAGTCTGCAGCATTGCTCACACGGCAGAGGAACCACTGCAGAGCTCACCCTCCAGTTGCCTGATCAGAGGGACTCACGCTCCAGGCTGCTCTTCACCTCCCCAGATCAGTCCAGGGCCAGACACTATCTGGGGACAACCCTGTGTCCCAGAGCCCACTGAGACCCTCCCAGTGGGCAGCCTTGATCTCTCCCTCTCTCCCTCCCTCTCTTTGTCTCCTGTAGGCCCTGGGCTTCCCAGTTTCCCTTGGTGGCTTGGTGGCCTGCTCCTGTTTCTAGGCACCCATGAGTGTGACACACTTCTTCCTCCATGACAGCTCCCCTGTGTCTAGGAGCTCACTGATAAATCCTGGCACTATGAGAGGAGGTGGCAGGTAGACGACAGCCCCATGTAGGGCAGGACCTGGAAGTGACTCAAGACCTCTGCTAAAGTTCCTGCTGCTCTACTGCCTGGAGCCCTGGAAGCTGCCTTTTCTGATGTCATAGGATCGGTTCCATTGAATACAATGTGCCACACACATAGTAGGCTCTCAGCCAGACTCAGAGTAGGTGCTTAGCCAGTGAGACTTCTGTCAGTTCCTACTCTCCTGGGTCAAGGTGCCCTGAAGTGTGGGGCAGTCGGAGGCCCTCTTCCCTGCCTCTCCCAGGATTGTTCTGCCCTCCTCCACCCTGTTCCTACTCCATCCAGGCCAGGAACAATCGATGGGACAGATGACCCAAGGTAAAAGCTTCTTCGTTTGTCCCTGCCACCCCGGCACCATGGGGACAAACAACGCTTTGGTTCCGCCTGGGAAACACCCTACGGCAGCCATCAGCCAGCACTCACAGAGCCAGGCCCCCAGGATATGCAGGGGTAGGCAGGGAGGACCACAGGAGCTCAGGGGCTCCTCCAGGGTCACCGGAGGATTTGTGAGAAGTGTACCGCGAGGGCTTGGCTGGTGACCAGCATTCCTTTGCTCTCTTATGCAACATGTATTTGCTGAGTGTCTACTACACGTAGCGCCCCATGCTGGACTGAAGACATCGCGGTGACGGGGACAGGAAACCCTGTCCGGGGGGATTGTAGACAGCATGCCAGTAGCTACATCTAACGATCAAGGTGGTGAGGGGAAGGGGCAGAGAACAGAGCAAGGTGTGCAGCTCTTTTGTTTTCTCTTTTAGACAGGTCTTGCAGGTGGGGGTGGTGAAGGCCTTGGAGGAGGCAAGCCAGGTGGGTGAAGTGAGGGTGTCCACCTCTAAGGCTCCTCAGGAAGCAGTGGTTCAGATAGAAGGGAACAGGTGCAAAGACCTTGGGGTGAGAGCCAGTTTTGAGGTCATCATGGCACCTTCCACCTCCAATACCACCTGGTCCTTCCTATATAACTCATGTGATAACGGTTCACCTAGATAACAGGAAGGGTCTTCCCTTCAGTGGGTCACCTCTGTGAAGTCCCTCTCCCACACATCACACAAGGGCTGTGGGCCCCACCATCTTTGGTGACCATTGTTCAGAAACTTCCTGAACTTAAGAGCCACCAACCATCACGTGGGTGGTTCCTGCGTTTTCATAGGAGGACAGTGAGCAGCCAGGGCCCCCAAACAGTCTCACAGTCACCCAGCGGGGCAGGAGCTCATGCCGAATCCACTGGATGAAGTACAAAAGGTCAGCACAGAAGACTAGATGGGATACAGAAGGCCAGCAGACTGTCCCTGTGCCTCCTCTTCCTTCCCTTCTGTCACTTCTGAAACCAAGTCTGGGCTTCCACCCTGCCATCTTTGCTAACGATTTGGTACCCTAAGTATGAATGAACCCTGCCTGTCAGGTCCTGGGCTTCAGGAAAGCACCGTGTGGTCAGCATCACCAGGCCCTGGAGTCTGCATGTGTGCTGCTGTCTCTGTTCATTCAATCATCACAATCTTGGATTTTCATACACGGACCCTACACAAAGGCTCCTCTGTAAGCAGGTGTGTTTAAGTCTTCTAGAAAGGGGTGGGGAACAGTGTGGGACTGTGTTCCTCTAATAAGTAAACAAGAGGAACACGATCAAGTAAATAGATTCGTGCGGGACCAGTGACTGCTGTGGTGGTATTTACAGCTGGAGGCAAAGTCACACCCTGTTCCTAGCTTCCTGGGATTCAACGTGGTGTGTGTGTGTGTGTGTGTGTGTGTGTGTGTGTGTGTGTGTGTGTGTGTGTGTGTGT
>NC_022033.1:12984087-13012178 GCF_000317375.1 Microtus ochrogaster | reverse complement strand
TGTGTGTCTGTGTGCATGTGTGCATGTGTGTGTGTGTTCATGTATAAGCAGGTGCTCACCTAGAGACTAGAGGACAACCTCAGGAAGGCTGGCCACCTCCTCGAAACAGTCTCTCTCAGAGGGGCCCAAAGGATAAGTGGCTATGTTGAAAGGGAGGCTCAGAGGACCTAGGGACTTGCCAGGGTCTGTGGGATGAGAATCCAGTCCTGATTTAAAATCCCACAAATGGGGAAGGAAAAGCCTTCCATGGCCACCCACTGGTATTAGGAATAAGCCAAACACAAGAAAGGCTATCTCTGAATTTGCAGATGAACTGCAAATTTGCACCCCCTAAATAGATGACCACCCCAGGTCAAGCCTCTCCAGAGACACCTATGATAGGCAGATTTTAAAGTGTGTGTGTATGTGTGTGTGTGTGTGTGTGTGTGTGTGTGTGTGTGTAAGGGTGTTCCCCAGGGGGATCCAGCTGTGCCCCAAGGTTCAATGTAGCCTCGATTGCAGCTTGCTCAGTGCCCCGTCTGTGCAACATTCTGTAGCTGTCCCGCCTGGAACATCTCAGCCACCCTTCCTCAGAGCATCCTCAGCATCACCCACCGGTGCAGCAGTCACAGTGGCAAGAGGGTCAGCAGCTGTCTGAGCCTTGTGGGGATCAGAAGGAAAGAAGCTACTTTCTTCCCTCTGGAAGACAGGCTGGTAAGTAGATGGGCTGGCGTTGATCACAAAGCAGGTTATAATGGTCCCGTTCACACTCATTAGCTATCCGGGGCTACCTGTACACTTCCACCTCCTGAGACAGCCATTGTGGAAAACATGGCAGACTCTTGGCTTCCGAAGTTGCTAGGGGTCATGGAAAAAGAGCCTCAAGTTGCTGGGAATTCTAGGTCTCAACTTGGCTCGCTCCATTCCTCTCAGGTCAGACCTTAGGTCCTAGTATAAGACAGAGTGCCAGGAGCTTCTCTGTTCCTGACCCCAGCTTCTCACAGTGGACCAGATCCATCTGGATCAGTGACCCCGACACATCAGAAACGTGGCCCAGAGGCATCACAGAGGTTGAAACCAGGGCTGAACTGGGGCAAGCGCTGCTATTCCACGACACACCAGATGGCAGATGCTCAGGCCCTCCGAGTTTCTTCCCCTCTCTGCCACACTCAAGCATTTCCAGTGCCACCTACATGGTGACCTTGGCTTGCCTTGGGCTCAGAGGCTTCCAGGAGGCCATCTGATGACGAGGGAAAGGGGGCAGACACTACAGATGTTCCGAATTGCAATTAGCATTTTCAGATTGGCCCACCAGCCTTAGAGAGGTCATAGCCACACGGCCTACAAGCTACGAACCCAGAATGAGCAATAAAAAGAAAGGCCCTCCATGGAATCACATTTCATGTCACACAAAGAATAGAACAGGCCAGCTCCTACCAGCCAGGAACTCGAGGAGAACTATCTAAATCATTCTGGGTGCACAAGGGCCAAGCCTTCTCACCCAAACTGACCCACTTGCCTCCCAAGAGGAGGACCTGCCTGTCAGTCACTAAGAGGCAGTGACATCTAGGATCACATAAAGAATTCTCACCAGGGAGTCTTACCACCAAGGTCTTTGTTTGATAGCTAAGGTATCAGTACGGGGTGCACAACCCCACCTTCTCACACTGCCACACGGTGTCATCTACAAATGCTTGAGAACCCACCATTGGGTTACCAAATACATATGTATATATATATATATACATATTTTTATATATACGTATTTATATATACACATATATCACAATGTTTTCACTAAGTTTGAGATTTCAGCAGGTTACCAGCCTTGCTGAGTTTTCACATCCCTGCTTGTCAAGGATGAAGGCAAACCCAGTCACCTCCCTGGTTGAGTGGACAGTACAGGAGACAGCTGCAGAGCCTGGCCCAAGACCCTTCCTCATCAGACTTCCCAGCCTGCCATACTTCCTGCTGCCCACAAATCCAACACAAGGTCAGGCAGCTGTGGCTATCCCACTTACTTAAAGCCAGGGTAGGAATGCCCTTTCTCTTGGTGAGACCTCCTCAGAGACCAGTGCTGGTGGACCTGCTCCTGGGTTTACAGTTTCGCCTCTGGGGCAGGGCACACAGCAACCATGGGACTATTCAGAAATACTGCTCCTATATGGCCACCGCCTTTATCCAGACCTCTGCTGGCCCCTAGGACCAGCATCCCAGCTTGACCTTCCACCTTTTCCCGAGCCAGTTGCACCAGCCTCTACCAGCCTCTGAGCATCCCATTTTAAAGCTAAGAAAAGTGAGAGCCAGAGAAGGAAGGAGGCTGGGGAGCCCCCAGGCCAGCGATTCACCCAGAGCCCCGCTGGTCTTGGCAAGGGTGACATACTCCTTACATACTCCTTCTACGGTTATTTATTTGCTCTCTTCAAAGTCAACAGGGTCTGATAGGCTGGAGAAGTGAGCACCAAAGAACTCGCTAGAACAATAATCTAGTGTCACCGTTTCTTGTCAGGCATGATGAAGGCCTTCTGCAGGTTGCTGCTGGGGCCCAGCTGCTTACTCTTGGGTGTCATATTTTAAATGACACCTTCAGCTATCCTTTATTTTGTGAACATTGACTAATTTATTGACGTGGCCAAGAACCTTCTAGAATAGAATAGAAAGTGTGATGGGATCTCGCACCCTCTGGGTACTGGTGCCGGACCCCCTAGGAACTGGTGTGAGCCCTGAGCTCACCCCAGCCCTCTCTGGGTTCTCGGCACTTGGGTCCTCACTCCAAGACACTCTGAGAGTGTTGCTGTCTCCAGCCTTAGCTGTCCTAGCTTGAGCTGGGCCTCTGTAGAGACTTTTCAGAGGTGACGCAGGTCAGGTGGTGTCTTCTCTAGAAAGCGCTCAGGAAGGTGTTGGTCTCCAACCATTGAGCAACTTGGTACAGAGCAAAAGCAGCTGGCACGCATTAGGCGCTTACTACATACCGGGCTAGTTCTAAGACATCGACGTACACTGACTCCTTCAAATTCACCGTGTTGTGTTATCGCATCCCCTTTTTAGATAGAGGTAAGCAAACCAAACTTCAGAGAGGTTAAGTGACTAGCAGCTGGTCACACATTTGTCACTGTGAAAGGAGATGCCCCAGTAGCAGCAAGCAAGCAGTTAGAACTCAAAATCTAGAATTCCTTTAGAAGTGGGGAAGAGTTGGAGCGTCCAGAAAGGCAAGGAAGGGAGAAGAGGAGCTGGTGTTCCTAGTGGGAGGCAGGCTCAAGCGGGGAGGGTTTCGGCCCGGGGCCACCGTACCTTGGGCGGCAGGGCGAAGAGCACGGGCAGCAGAGCCAGCGGCACCAGCAGCAGCACCAGCAGGCGCCGTGCGCTCCACACCTTCTTGGCCAGCGCCGCCAGCGCCGCCATCCGCGCGATCTCCGGAGACCGGGCGGCCTGACTACCCCTCAGCCCGACTGCCCCTCAGCGGCGGGCAGGGACCTAAAACCCCTAGGGGCGGGGAGGAGCCACGCCGAACCGCCCCGGCCGCGCCTCCTGGGCGGCAAAGAGTCGGGGGACAAGGAGCAGGGAAGGGGCCCCAGAGCCCCCATCCCGCAGACCCGCCCCACGCTAGGCGCTCTGGACTCAGGTGGAAAATGGGGTGAAGACCAGGTGAGGCTGAAGGCCCCAGCACTGTCACCCCAGTTCAGACCCTACGGGACAGACCACGCTGCTGTGATCCACAAATGGCCTCGAGTAACCGGGCTTGCAGCCTCTTCCAGACTTGGAGGTCGGTGGGGAGTTTAAATGAGATAGTGCTTCGTGCAAAGGGCACAGTCACCTGTGGGTGGGAGTCTTCGCTTTGCAGTGGCAGCTGCTACAAACTAATGGTTGTGTGATTTTGAGACAGGCTCTCATTTAGCCCAGGCTGGCCTTTATCTCCCTATGCAACTGAGGATGACCTTTAACTCCCATCCTCCTGCCTCCACTTTCTGAGTGTTGGCATTATGGAAGCTTGCCAAAACCGCAGGTCACGCATGGAGTGTAGTTATCTGTCGGAGTCCCAGAAGGGCAGCTGCTGGGTCAGCTTAAGATCCAGCCTCTACTATTTTAAGAAAATGGGGAATCTTTCCTCCGACTCTGCACTTTACATCCCGCCAGCAGCTCCTGGGGCCGCTTCTAGGGGAATGCTGTGTGTGCAGCTTCGGATCATCGAGACTCTACCGGTTCCCGAGGTGCTGGGAAGGGACCAGGACCTTGCACATGCAATGCAAAAGGCGTGAGGCCTGACTCTGCGCTCTTCACTGAGCAAATCCCCACACCTCCTTAGTAGTGTGACATGTTTCCCCAGTGGCTAGTGTCGCTGGGTGCCTTGTCCTCAATGCTGGGCTCTGGGCTTCTGTAGAGAAAGGGCCTTGTTGGGAAGTTTCTTGCTTTTTGTCATTTTTGTGGGGTTTTTTTTTGGGGGGGTGGGGGGGATTGAACAGCATTGAATATACAGTTTATAGTCTATAGGCATCATCATTACCAGTTCCTGTAAAATATGAAAACCTTATTCATCTCCTCTGTTTCCAACACCGCCACTGCTCTGCATGCGTTAAGAATCAGGCCAGAGCTGTGATCTTGGTCTCAGTTTCAGACTTAGAAAACCCAAGATCGTATTAACATGGCTGACTTCGACATAGCCACATTAGTTTAACATTCTCTCAGACAAGGTAGAAGGTGACAAGGAACACCAATGCTGACTTCTGATGGCACACGTGCTGGGGTTCACCCATGCCCACACTCTCACACGCATACACACAGAGCTTAAAAATACGTAAGATAACTCAGCAGGTAAAGGCATCGCCAAACCTGGTGACCTAAGTGGTTTTATCCCTGGGACCCACACGATAGAAGAACAATGACTCCCGCAAGTTGCCCTCTGAGCTTCCACATACAAGTGGTAGCCCATCTCTTTCTCTCTCTCTCTCTCTCTCTCTCTCTCTCTCTCTCTCTCTCTCCTCTCTCCCCTCTCTCTAGTAATAAAATTTAAAAAAAAATGCACAAGAGAGAGAAATGGGAAGGGAGGGCCTTGTGCTCGTATCTCCCATGGTTCCAGTAACAACTTAGCCAGTTTTTAATCCCCGTCCCCTGCTGATGGTGTCCATTTTAACTCTGACCGTCTGGGAAGATCTCTTGGTGTCGTGGCCTTGGTTTGAGTTTGGTCCAGGGTTCTTTTGTGTCTGTTTCTTCGGAGTCCACTGAGGTTCTGGGCCCTGCGGAGACATGTCTTCTCCAGCTGTGACATGGACCCAGGCATTCTCCCCTCAAAAGTTTCCTTCTCCCCACGCCTTCTCCTGTCCTGCTAACCCTTAGAGTGCTTGGTGTCCGTGTGCGGATTTCAGAGTCTTCCACATTTTCCTGCCTTTTTCCCTCTGCGTGCTCCAGTCTGAAGACCCTAAGTATCCTGTCTTTGGTTTTCCTGACTTGTCCTTCATTGTATCCATGTGTGCAGGGCTCAGTCATTGTACTCAGGGTCATGCATTTGATCCTGGCATCTTCATCTTCATTAGCTTGTCGCAGTTTCTCCTCAAGGGAACCGCCCCCTTTGTTTATGAATGTTAAAAAGAATCCATTTTTTTTGTTCAAGTTTTAAGTCCTACATTTTAAAGACCCAAGCCAACCTCAGATCTTTTGATTCTGTTGACATCCACATTTTTTTAAACATTTAATTTTATTCCTGGGCCTGTGTAAGTGTCCGCCACCTGAGTGTCCACGGAGGCCAGAAGAGGGCATCCGATTCCCTGGAACAGTAGTTTGGTCATGAGTCACCTGACGTGTGTGCTGAGGCCTGAACTCTGATCCTCCGCCAGAGCAGCGAGCACTATCGCTAACAGAGCGAGCTCTCCCGTGTTCCCCCGGTCTCGTTCTGTTCGTTAATCTTCAAACACACTGTGGACACTCTGTGTGAAGGGTCAGCAGAGAAAGGCGTCCATCCCATTTCCCTTTAGAAGGGGAGCTTGGTCTTCACAGGCCCTAGCTGAGCCAGGCCTCAGCCTCTGTGTAGCCCCAATTGCCTCTGGCTTCAAATGCTCCAAGGAAGGAGCTGGACTCTTCCTGCAGCAGGATGGGACCTGAGCCCAGGGGAAGCCAGGGCTCTGCCTCGGCTCCCAGCATCTGTATTAGGGATGGCAGGAGGTGCCTCCCTCCTCTAAGACTGAGTTGCTGTACATTTGTTTTATTTTTGGTTTGTCTGTTTGTTTTGGTTTTGCAAGACAGGGTTTCTCTGTGTAGTCTTGGCTGTCTTGGAACTCACTCTGTAGACCAGGCTGGCCTAAAACTCAGAGATCTGCCTGCCTCTGCCTCCTGAGTGCTGGGATTAAAGGCGTGTGCCGCTACCACCCAGATGCCATGGGTTTTTATGGCTGTTGGGGGGTCGCCTGTTCCCAACAAGGCCACCTCACATCCTGGCACTGGAAAAATCTTCTAGCAAGTATTACTGTCATTTATCCGATGGTGGCAGGGTGTAACCTGTGCATTTTTGAAGGCCTGAAACACCGTGCATGGCCGTTTCTGGGAAACCCCACACTTCACTCAGTTGCTGGTAGCCGCAGTTGGTGGGAACAAGGACACCTCTTAGTCCCTCGGTCCCAGTCTTTATGTGTTGTAGGCGATGTTGGGGGATATTCAATCATACTGTGAACCCCAAGTTCACATTTGTATTAATTAAACAAATTAACCATGGATGCTGCGTTAGCAACTAGTTGACAGAAAGTAATCATTGAGCCTCAGAGGGCATCCGGGAGAGAGACATGGAAAGAAGCAGGGTGATGTTTAGAGGGACATCTGGCTTTTTCTGGCTTGGCGAAGCCAAAGCAGTGGTCTTTCAGAGATGCCAGCAAAGAAGAAAGGCTAGCTAACTGTGACCCGGTCTCTCTGAGTTAGCAGGTGTTTACTCCAGCCTTTGAATCTTGAGAGTCTTATTTATAAACAGAAGGATAGGTTTAGTTTAAGACACCTTTAGTGGCAGCAACAGAGTCGGTGCCTGCAGGAACAGGATTCCCACCAGGCTGCACCCGAATGGCTGGGGTAACTGGCACAGCCTGGTAACTGAGGAGTTGCCATTACAGGCTGAAACAGCCACTGTGCTGAAGTTAAAACAAGGTGGACGTGGAGCACTTTGGCCTTGCCGTTGGTTCTCTGGACTCCTTGCCCAAACTCCTGTAGTGTCTTGCTTTTGAGGGAAGCCCCTTTTCCCCCAGCGATCCTCACTCACTCCAACCCTTCCCTTTGGTGTCTTGTCATTGTGCATGGTGAACCCCACAATTCCGGGCAGTAGAACTCCTTTGTAAGGAGCTTTTGTCCGTGCCAGTCTGGCTGTGGGGCACATGGCTGGCTCCTTGGCTGCCTAAGACGAGGTTCCTGCTCTTGGGCAGCTGATCTGGAACAAGAGTAGCTGGGGCTTTTCTCTGTGATGAGAAATGATCTTGTCATTTCTGCTAACATGCAATTCCTTAGGTGGCTGGCTCAGTGGATAAAGCATTTGCTATGCAAACTTGCGGACCAGAATTCAGATCCCCAGAACCCATGTAAATACCAGATGGGCGTGACGGCTCAAAAGGCGGAGACAGGGGGTACCCAGAGTAAGACTGACCATATGGGTGAACTCTGGGGTCAAGTGAGAGACTTTGCCTCGGTGAACAAGGTGGAGAGTGGCGGGAAGCCTCTCAATGCCAACCTCAGGCCTCCACACACATGCACACAAATACATGCACATACACTCATACATATGCTTTTACATGTGTTAACATGCATATACACATGCACATGAACCACACACACACACATGTCATGTGCAAAACACTATTTCCGTTAGGCTTCTTCATGTCCTCGGTTCTGTACGAACTGTTTCCACTGGTTCTTTTGCAGCCTAGAAAGCCTCTTTCTTGGTGGGGTGGGGAGGGTTGAGTGGAAGCAGACTCTCCCAGTTGTGAGCCTTAGCTTTCAAGGGCTAAGCCGTCTCTCCAGATCCTGCGTGCTCTCTTGTTAATGTCCTGGACCAACCAGAAGTGTAGCACTTTCGATATGGCTGCGTAGACTGTAGGGACTTCGGAGCATCTCACATGGTGGCCAGGTGTGGAGGTGCGTGCTCGGGGCCCCAGAACTTGTGAGGCTGATGGAGAGGATGGAAGTTCAAGGCCAGCCTGGTCTACCTAAGAAGCCCTGTCTCAGGAGTGAGAAAGGAGGGTATCCTGTTGCTTGAGCTTGAATGACAAGGGAGTATGGGGCTAGGCCCGACCTGGTGGTGTGGGGTCTGTGGGTCTGGTGTGGTGTGTGTGTGTGTATGTTGTATGTATATGTTCGTGGAGGTGATTGCAGGTAGGTGCTTGAGCATGCATTTATATGTAGAGACCAGAGGTTGGCATTGGTGTCTTCCTCAATTGCTTTCAGCCTGCAGTTCATCAAATGGGTTGCTGCTGGCAAGTTTGAGAGATTCACCTCGGTCTTTGCCTTGCTGGAGCTGGATTCAAACTCAGGTCCTTTGTGTTTTCATAGCAAGCACCTTACCAACCAAGCCATCTCCCCAACCCACCATGATATATATAAAAATCTGGGAAGGGATAAATTAAAGCCTGGCACAGTTCTAACAGGAAATAAAGCTTCTTGTTGTGTGCACACACACCTGAACTCCCAGCACTTGGGAGGTGGAAGCAGGAGGCTCAGGAGTTCAAGACCAACCTCAGTTACAGGGTAAGCTTGAGGCTAGGTTGGGCTATAGGACATCCCACCATCATCAAAAAGAAAAGTGAAAAAGAAAAATTAAAATGAAGAAAGTAGATTTTATGAACTTGACTCCTTTGTACTGGCCATGGTGTCAGGGTGCTCGTGAGTTATGTCACAAGGGGACTTCTGTGTATTTACTTGACCCATAGAAGAGTTAGCTTTGTGGAAACATGTAGTTATAGTTCAGGCTCTGGAGGGAATTGTCAGTCAGTTTTAACTGTCAACTTGAAACAGCTTAGAGTCACCTAACTGTCAACTTGACACAGCTTAGAGTCACCTAAGAAAGAAATTTCAATGGAGGAACTTCCCAGATATAACTGGCCCGTGGGTGTATGTGTGAGGGACTGTCTTCATTAGTAATTGATGGAGGGGGGCCTGTGGGTGTATCTGTAAGGGACTGTCTGTCTTCATTAGTAATTGATGGAGGAGGGCCCAGTTCACTTTAGGTAGCACCATCCCCTAGGCAGGTGGTCCTGGGATGCATAAGAAAGCCTGGGATGCATGAGCCAGAGAGCAAATGAGCCAATGAGCAGCATTCTTCTGTGGTTTCTGCTTCATGTGCCTTCCTGCAGTGATGGACTGTGACCTGGGAGTGTGGGATGAAGTAAACTCTTCTCTCCCCTCAGTTGTTTTTGGTCAGAGTGATTCAAAGCAACAAAAGGCAACTTGGGCAGGGATTAAAGGATGCTTCTGATTTGTGTGATGTCCTGGGTCTTGATTTCAATCCTTCTTATTCATGAATACCAAGAACCATCACTCCCTGGGTGCTTATGTGGAGTCTGGCTCAATCCCAATGGCTTTCTTCTGTGGAATAATCCTTTTGTACACTGTGAAAATGTGTTGCTCCCATTGGTTTAATAAAAAGCTAACTGACCAATAGCTAGGCAGGGAAGACGTTAGGCAGGAGAGCCAGACTGAGATAATGCTGGGAATAAGAAGGGTTGAGTTGCCACGAGATCTGAGGAGAAACAAGATAAGCATGCAGCGCTGAGAAAATGTACTGAACCACCTTGTAGAATGTAAATAAAAAATAAGGGTTAAGTAGTAAAGAGCTAGTTAGTAATAAGCCTAAGGTATTGGCTGAGCATTTATAATTAATATTAAATCTCTGCGTGTTTATTTGCTGGCTGGTGGGATAGAAAATTCATTTAAGCCATTGAAACTGATCCTCAGATGCCTCATTTTACAGAGGAGGAGACCGATACAAAGAGCTTACGGAACATATTCAAGAACACAAAATGGGGATTCAAAGCACAGTAGTATAGCCTGAATTCACATGCAGAGCCCTGTACAGCCATGACCCAGTGTGGCTGGCCCTCTATACTCACAGGCTCATGATGTCCCCATGTCATGTCAACCACCCATCATGGTTCCAGAACCACAGACACCAAGGGACAGTTATGTGTGTGTTTCTTAAGTGTGAGGTCACTGACATCAGTGATAGCATGGGACAGGGCCGTTGCAGCCAGTGCGTGTCTCTACACCCCAGGTTTTGGAAGGTATTGTAAACTTCAATAGGTTGCGTGTGCTCACCCTCCAAGCTGATCCCCACCTCAGCACCCTTGAAAAAACGTCCAACACTGCGATCCCCAACCTTGCTTGCATGTGGGAACTCCTGGGAGAGTTCCCCATGAAGTTCCACACTGTAAACAGTCATTCCCCAGCCTCTGGAAACTGGGAGCCTACTTCCCATCTCTAAGAGTTCTGCCTGGACAGCTGGCATCCCCACTCAACATACTCTCCATGTGCACCCCCGTCTTAGCATGCACTTCGCTCCTCTTCATGGCTAAATGATAGTTCACTGGTGATGTAACACTCATTCATCCGATGGCAAACATTAGGATAATCTGCAATTTTGGCTGATCAGAATGGTGCTGCTTTGAGCATCATGTACCCAAGTGTATGGGGGGAGGGTGTACACATGCTCATATGGGTGCGTGTGCACGTGTGTGGAGGGCAGAGGTTGACACTGGGTATCGGTAACTTGCTCAATTACTCTTTAGTTTTTGTGATCGATGTCTCATTGGGACCCAAGGCTCACCAATTAGGCCAGACTGACTGGCACAAAGATCCTCCTGTTTCTGCCTCCCTGGCACCAGGATTGCAGGGCTTTTTATGTGGGCGCCTGGGAACAAATTCCCAATTTACATAGGCATTGACTTCACTGACAGATTTGCAGATCAGGTTGGTCTTGAACTTATGGCAATCCTCCTGCCTCAGGCTCTTGAGAACTGAAATGGCAGACTTGGATTGGGGCTGTAGAATTTGGTCTCTTGCCAGAATCACATGACCCTGTGGTACGTTCTTTCATTCTTTGTTTGCTTATTTTTCTGTGTAACCCTGGTTGTCCTGTAACTCATTCTGTAAACCAGGGTGGTCTCGAACTCAGAGATACCCCTGTCTCTGCCTCCTCAGTGCTGGGATCGAAAGCTGCGCCACCACTGTCTGGTGATGTTCATTTCTTCTTACAGCTACCTTTGACTTTGGGCGAGTGAATTTTCAAAAATTTATTTCACCTGTGACTTTTCAAAGCCCCCTTTAAAATAAAATCTACCTAAGTCTACAATGCCAAGTGATCTGCAGGAAGAGATAAGTCCCTGGGGGCACAGACAGCACAGTCCCAGTGACTCCGGGAACTCGCAGGCCTGGGAAGCCTTGAGTGGGTAGGACTCCAGATGAGAAGCCCAAGGCTCACCCTCAACCCTGTCAAGCTACGGCATTCCTGTAAATCCCAGGACAAGGGACTTCCCAGTGGACCTGTCCCAGGCTGTGATGAAACCTCCTGCCATGACCCCAGTCAGCCCAGCTCGGCATCATCAAAGGGAGCAGACAACCTCTCGTGGGGAGGCCAGGCCTGCAAAGGGCCCTTTGGATCTTTCAGGCCGAGGCAGGTGGGCGGATACAAACTGACCCACTCCCTAAGGTCCAAGTGCACGTAGCTGGGACCAGGGAGTATCAGAAGGAGCTCTAGTGGGCTCCCCTGCTCCAGACCAAGCTGAAAGTGTAGAATGGGGTGCCTGGCCTTAGAACAGAAGGGGCTGTCCTGTGGCTCAGATGTAGGGACAATAACTGCATCGTGGTGAGCACAGGAGCCTATTTCCAGATCTAGCCAGCAGCTGAGGGACACCCAGGGCCAGCGGGCAGCCAATGGATAGCCAGGGCCAGCCTGCAGCCGAGGGACACCCAGGGCCGGCTTGTAGCTGAGGGGCACCCAGAGTCAGTCTGCAGCCAATGGATAGCCAGAGCCAGCCTGCAGCTGAGGGACATTGGGAGACAGCCTGTGACAGAGGAAGAACTCTTGCCTCCTATTTCTTCCCAGTTAGGGTGCTCAGGAGGCAGGTCAGGCCCTCCCAGCTCTGGCCCTGCTGGTGCTGCCTGGCTCCTCTCCCTTCACGTGTCCATGGCCTCCCAGGTGGCTTCAATTGCCCTCCTCACAGAGCAAGAGAGTGGAGCTCAGAGATGCCGGTTGTGACTCAGGCCTGTGTTGCTCACCCTTGGCCACACTGTCCCCAGGCCTCTTGAGCCAGACCGGGGGGTGGGGGGGGGAGGCTATGACACCCAAAGCAAACTAGAAGATCTGACTCCAGGCATCCGTTGTGATACCACGCTGGCAATGTCAGAGAGAGGAAGGCTTTGGGATCCCTGACGGGATTCTGACTGCCATCATGGAACTGGGTTCCAGAGTGCTGAAGAACTTCGTCCGGGGAAGATGACGTCAAGGTAGGAGGGCAGCACCTGGAGAACTGAGGCAGGAGAATCGTAAGGGTGAGGCTAGTTTGGGCTACATAGCGAGACCCTGCCTCAAAAAGAGAGAGGAGTGGGGAAAGAAAAAAGAGACCAACATGGCACTGTGTAGCAAGTCAACAGTGCTTAATGCTTGAAACCAAGCAGGGAGGGAGGGGAACTTGGCAGCCACTCCAGCTTTCGTTCCCAGGACAACTGCTCCTCCCTGCTCCTCCCTGCGCCACTGTCAGCATCTCCCAGTGTGACACTGCTTAGAGGCTCCAAGAGCAATATTGGCTTTGAGGCAGGTCCCAGCAGAGCCCTCAGGTGGGCCCTGGGATGAGCAGCCCCCCTCGTGGCCTGGGGGCCCAGTGGCTCATCCTTGGGGGTTTTCCTTCCTATGGGGAGGGCTGTACTCTGGCTCCTGGTAGAGGAGGAGGCTACACACAAGTGGCTTTGATCGCATCAGACCCCAGCATTCTCATTGTTTTTTGTTCCAAATCGCAGGCCAGGATTACATTCAGCCTTGCCTCCAGCAGAGAAGTCAGTGGGTAGGCGGGGCTTATATATGTGTATGGAGCGTGCGCACGCGCGCTCTCTCTCTTTCTCTCTGTGTTTTGGGTGTGGTATGAGTTTATTTGTACATATATGTGATGTATTTTCAAGTATGTGTACAGTATATTTGTGATGTGTACTTATATGTGTATATATATGCATGTACATGTATATTTGTATGTATACGTCTAACTGTATATGTATGTAGTGTTAACATATGCGAATGTGTATTATATGCATGCATGTGTGTATGTGTTATAATAAGTTTATATAGACATACAAATGTGTATGTATGTATGTATGTGTATATAGGTATGTGTCTGAATGTGGATGGTGTGTGTGGATGTGTGAGAGGAAGGCTCACATCACCAACCTTTGACACTCTCCAATAAGCAGCAGTAGGTCCTGTTCACTTTCTCACAAGTTTTGGTAGCAGAGAGACACAGAAAGAGCATGCGTGGACTATGATCAACCACTACCAAGTGAAGGAAACAGAGCCTGCTCATCCCTCCAGGAGCAGCCAAGTCACTGTTCTTCCTAAGCTGCTGGTCTGGCTGTCTCTGAGCTGAAGACATTGTCACAGAAGAGTTGTTTGTCTCTGAGCTGAAGACAGCGTGGGTCCAGTCAGGAGCCTGCAGGTGCAGCAATGTCTGGCCCACACCAATTGCTTCACTTCGCAGGTGGGGAAACTGAGGCCCAAGGAAACCTGAACTCTCAGAGCTCACAGAGGCAGCTAGAAACAGAGATTGGCCAGGCCTTGAGTTCAAGGCTGTGCTCTGAGTCCAGAATATGTCTGGAAAGGGTCTTTGCCTCTGACTTTTATCTAAATGGATGAGACTATGTTCCCCAAAGTCCCACACAACCAAGCAAGGCAGCAGGAGCTAGAGACAAGCATTTCTCAGGCCCGGGAATTCTCTGAATGGGTTCATATTCTTTGGACTTCAGGTAACCAAATGACAGCAGCCTTTATGTGAGTGATAAGGAGATGCTTACTTCCATGAGCAGTGAGATGGGGAACGGGGCTGGGGTGAAGCCATGGCAGAGGGCGGGTTCAGTGTCCACCTGTGTTGTGGCCTCAAACTCTCAACATGGCTATAGAAGCTCCAGCCAGCGCATTTTAAAAACAGGAAGTGTTGGCACATCTTTAATCAAAGCTCTCAGGAGGCAGAGGCAGGCGGATCTCTATGAGTTCAAGGCCAGTCTGGTCTACAGAGTGAGTACCAGGACTACCAGAGCTACATAGTAGAAACCCTGGCCCCTGAAAAGAAAATAATTAAAAGCAGGAAATGCTGAAGGGTTATGTCTGGACAGGGGAGAGCCCTCGTGTCCTCTCCTGTCAGAGGCACCTTTGCAGATCTGCCCTGGTGTCTCTCACTGCCCAGCCAGTGGCCATGTGCCACCCCTCTATCAAGGACTAGCCAGACAAAAGGTGCATTATGCAGTGGCCACTGGGGCTGGCTCCGTGGAAGCCCAGGGTGTCTGACAACTCTGGGGAAAGCTGACTCAACTCCTTCATCTGGAAGAGGCTGTCTCCAGCCCTCCCAGCATGCATTTCAGCTTTCCTCTTGGCATCCCTTTGCTTCTCAGCTTGTTAGAAAAACAGATTCTTCCGCGAGGGAAGCAGGAACTGGCCTGGCTACTTGGTTTACAGTGGGCTGCTTTGGCCCATCCTCAGGCCTAGCTACTCAGTTTACAGTGGATTGCCAGGACACGTCCTCAGTCTGTGAACGTCACCACCTGAGTGGCTTCATGACAGTGCTTGCTCATTGTGGCCATGTCCCATGTGAATGGTGACATCTGTTTGTAGTGTATACTGATGGGTATGTGACTCAGTTTCCCTTAAGGAAGGACTGAGGTTTCAGGTAGGGACAGCAATCAGCCTCTGACTATCAAGCCTTGGGGTGTAGGTCTCCTGTGTACCAACGGTAGACTTGCTCAGGCTCTTGCTTCACCTGAGGGAAGCCCACTGGAGTCTCTACTGTGGGATAATAAAGGGCTGGCCATCCTGTCCCATCTTCCGACATCTCTGATGGCCACCTGGCTGTGGGTGTTGCTGTTTCCCCTCCTGGCTCACCTCCCCCATCCCTTTCCTGTTCCCTCCTGCTCAGGGAGACTCAGAGACAAGCACCACACACAGGCCCAACTGCTGGTCCTCTCTCCAGAAAGCACTAGGGCTCACAGGCACAGGAGGGGATCCAGGCCTGCAGCTACAAGCAAGGAGACACGGATGGGCAGCCCACAAACTTCCTATCATTGGGGCAGCGTAGCTGGATTGAAAGGGTCCAGCAAGATAGTTCGGCAGGCAAATGCACCTGCTGCCAAGCCTGAAAACCCGAGTTCAATTGGCCAGGACTGACATGGCGGAAGCGGGGCTCTCATGTGTCCCGACCTCCTCAGGCAGTGGTACAGTACACCCCGCCCCCAATGTAAATTGTTAAGTTTTTCAAAAAGTGTTCATCTCCCTGCTGAGTGTGAAGAGATGCAGGGCCAGGCAGGAGCAGGAAGCCCCTTAAGGAAGTCCTGGTGTTCAGCAAGGACCAGGAACCTCAGGGCCATCAGTGGGACTTCCCCATCACTGGGGCTGCCCCACAGTCCAGCCAAAGTCCTCACCCAACACCTAGGTGAGGATCACGTGAAGAGGAGGATGGAAGAGAAGTTAGGGCAGGAAGAGCCACTGAAGTGGCTGCCAGTGCGGATGACCAGAAGAGGTGTCTGCTCAGCTGAGACCTGAGGTGAGCTGATGGGCAGGTTCACGAGAGGGGAGGGAACAATGGCAACCCGAGGGTGGGGGAATGAGGAGGGTGTTAGGAGAGGGGAGGGGAGAGAGGGCGAGGGAAACTTTTCTTCATCTCTGCCTGTTCCAGAGTGACGATAGCATGCGACCTCTGGTGGCACAAGACAAAACTGCCCTGAATCAAAAGGCAGATGAAGGGCTGCTAGTAAGAGCTTGCCCATCAGGGCTGGGTAGCAGCAGCGCCCTGAGTAGGAAGGCGGTGAGGTGCTTGCCTGGGTGCAAAGTTGAAGTGCTGAAAGGTCAATAGCCAAGGCAGAGAATTTAAGTTTTAAAATCATGTTGGGAGCCCAGGGTGGCGGTGCACACCTTTAATCCCAGCACTTGAGAGGCAGAAGCAGGTGGATCTCTGAGTTTGAAGCCAGCCTGATCTACAGAATGAGTTCCAGGACTACATAGAAGAACTGTCTCAAAACAAAACAAATTGATACAGTATGGCTTATGGCAGCTCATAGCTGCCTGCTTTTGGAAAAGTCTGACTGGGGCCTGTATTAACATTGGAGTTACAGCTCACACCCCACACCCACAGCGGGGCCAGTAACACTGCAGCATGGCCCACTCATCGCATTCACCAGCAGACTCTTCAGGAGGCACCACCACGCCAAGTTTTACAGAAGTAGCCGCTCATGGACCCAAGGACTGGTTCCATGAGCAGTTACCTAGAGGAGTGCTGACCAGGGTCCTCAGGGTTGGACACATGCTGTTGTCCTGCTGGACTTCTCCACCCAGACACTCAGTGACTTTAAGCCCAGCTTCATTCCTCTGAGCCTGCTGCCTCCTGCGAGATACTTATCTCACAGAAACAAAAAACAAAACAAAAACCAAACCCTAAACTGCAGTCAAAGAACGTTGGTGAGAATGCCTCTTGCTTCCTGTGCTGGGCTAGCAACCTCTGTCCAGCCCGCCACCCATCTACAGTGACAACATCCTGAGAGCTGACTACGAAAACCCCTCGCACAGAACATGCCATGCAGTGAGCAAGCTACCCAGGAGGGGCCATGTGCATCCTCTTCTGGCTGTCATATGCTGGCACTCAGGCAGAAGCAGCAGCTGTGAGGACTCAAGTCTTCAGACTGAAAACCCGGCTTGCCAACTTCATCGCAAGGCACTTCATCTTTGTTCTGCCTTCCCACCGCTTGAGATACACCAACTCCCTTCTCTACCCCATGAGCTTCAAGACCTATGGACACTGGAACGGTAAAAACCTATATGCTGCTGTGATCTAGTCATCCGAAAGCCATAAGCCTGCTTTTCTAGAAAAGTAAAATTCAGAATGCTATTTCTGCATCTTTTTATTGTGACTCTCAAAAATATTTCAAGAATTTATCCATACTATATTTAATTATGAGAAGAGGGGCATATGCAAGTAGAGGTACCTGAGGAGGCAGAGCCACTGGGTCCCTTGAAGCCTGAGTCCTGGACTAGAATCCTTTGGAAGAGCAAGCACCACAAGGCCACCTCTCCAGTGCCTCAAAACCACCTTTTATAATAAACTCCAAATACACCCATGTAAAAATACACACCTAAAACACTTCGGAAAGCAGTCTACTGCATCCCAGTCAGTCTATTGTGCTCTCTCAAAGTGATAGTTATATCCCACTAAACTGGCTTGAAGCAGTCAAACCCCAGAGGTTAGAGGGAAGAGAGAGAAACACTATCCCCGCCTTTATCTCTCCAGGACTACAGTACTGTTCTCAAACCAATGCCACCTGGAATGCATGAGGTCCACAAGCCACTGTTTGGGAGAAAGCCTATTTGATTTGATCTGAAACACTCAGGGCTAGGGCTGGGGATGCAGCTCAGTTGGTAGAGCACCTGCCTAGCATGTATGAGGCCCTGGGCATTGATAAAACAGGAGTGAACAGACAGCACACACCTCTACTTCAACGGATGCAGGAGATCAGGAGTTCAAGGTTTTATCCTCATCATACACAGCAAGTGTGATACCAGCCTGAGTTACACACCCAGTTCTGCCTAGACCAGGCCTTGTGCACATTAAGCTCCTGAGAACAGTGAACCGCAGGTGACGGTGGCACAGCACAATCGCAGGCCACTTAACAACGACCCCACTGCCGAGCCCAGCCGCACCCACAGCATTCTCACCGGGAGACAGTTACTATAGCAACTCTGCTACCCGACCATGGACCGCTTTCTCCCTCTCAGGCGCACTTCATCTAACTTCTTCAGCACTGGACCGGACTTTTTGGATGAAGTACCATAGCTCTTGAGAAAGGCTTCAAACACTGTCTCGGTGTGGGGGTGGGTGCTGAGGAAGGCCTTCTCCAGGACAAAGAGGTCGACGCCTTTATCTTCCGGCAGTCCCGAAACAAAACTCAGCCCGAAGTCGATGAGCACGATGTGCAGCTGCTCCAGGGGCCGCCTCAGGAGCATGTTGGAGGTGGTGAGGTCCCCGTGAATGAGGTCTTCATCATGCATTCTAGCCAGAACCTGCCCGATTCTCCTGGCCAAGCCCAGGAGGCACTGGGGGTCTTTTTCGGTCTCCATAGTAGATTGGATATAATCTCGAACAGTCACCGAGTCTTCGATTTCTTCCATATATAAGCAGTTAGAAGCATAGTCCACGAAGAAGACAACTGGGGCAGCTATACCTGCAGTGGACACACAGGTGCTAGTGAGTGTGTTCTGTATGAAGGAGGCGTCACCTGCACAGGTAGGGCCAGCTTTTCAGTCTAAATCTACTTACTCTGAAGCAGGGCTGAGGAATATGGTGGGAATGATAGAACTTACCCAGAAGCTTGCCCAAGCCCTGTCCAAGCCCTGCTCAAGCCCTGCTCAGGTCCCACAGGTCTAAGGCCCAGCCCAGGGTGCACCTGCACACGTCAAAAGTTTGTTCCTCTTTCTCAAGTCACCTTAGGACTGGAATTCATTGCTACTCCCTTAAAAAAAACCAAGGAAACAAGAATCCAGAAGGAAAAGCATCCTCACATCCTCCAGTCTGAGGGCTACCTGACTAGCAGGAGGCTAAGCAGCATGTCGTCTTACAGACCCATCTTTTTCCCAGGACAGGCAGGTTCAAATCCCAGTTTCCTTCTTATTAGTGGTGAAACCTCAAGGTTCCATTAACTTCTCTATATCTCGGTCTCCGATACCGTTAATGCAGTAACAATAGCTCCAATTAACTCCAGGAGTCTCTCCTGAATGCCAACCTCGTCCTCGTCAGGGACACTTTCCTAGAAACCGGAGACCTATCAATAAAGATGAAGGTAGCAACCATCCTTGTCTGATAACTTATAAAAGAGGGTGAAACAAAATGTATGAACACTACTTTAGAGCTCCATTAAGTCTGCTAGGACAAGAAAATACCGGCCTGTTCACTGTTGAGTTTTCCCAGGTGGGCCCCGCACCTATCACTGCCCTTGTGCGGAGTAAATGCCTAAATATCTGTAAGTATAAAAGCAAAAAAGGTCAGTGCTTCGGAGCCACAGACAGCCCGCATGGTGGCTGTGGAAACTCGGGCACTTTCCCTTTGTGCCTCAGTTTCTCCGGAGGACAGTTCTGTTGGTGGAAGTATAAATGGTACTTTTAAAGAAGAAAAAGGAATCCTTTCATGAAATCAGACGTTTACTGAATGCTTTCTGAGCATTCAAACATATGACACATAGACCTTCCCTAATGGTCACAACATCCCTGAGATTCCCAATACACGCAAGGAAACTGAGGAGCGCGGTGCTAAACGACTTGCTGAAGGGCCATGCGGGAAGCAGCGCTTAAGAGTCTGAATCGGCGAGCCTGGTTTCTGGCTTCGGACACCCGCCTGGTAAGGCACCTGCTGCTTAAAACTACCAAATGGAGGGGGGAGAACAGTGAGCAGAAACAGCAGAAACGGGGAAACTGAGGCTAGAAGACACGTTGAGGGACAGTTGCCGAGCAACAAACCAAACGGAAACGCGTCCCGTGCGACGCCGGGACTCCTTAAACACTTCTCTGGTCCCGTCTCCCGGGTCTCGGAGCCCTATTATGTCCCGTCCCGTCCCGTCCGCCCCATCTCCCGGGCCTCGGAGCCCCGTCCACCACCGTCCCGTCTGCCTCACCCGCGCGACGGCAGCGGAGCAGCGCCCGCGCCTCCTGCACCGTCCTCCGCCGGCCGAGCCGTGCCTCCAGCGCCGGGTGCCGGTAGCTCTTGGGGAAGCGATGCTTCACCACGGCCGCGCGGCCCTGAAAGCGGCCGCGGAAGACGCGAGCCTCGGCGCCCTGCTGCACCAGCTCCAGGCCGCTCAAGAAGAGCCGGCTCCGCTCCCGCGCCGCGGCCAACGCCGCGGCCTCCGCCTCCTGCTCCGAGGACGTGTCCGCCATGCCTCGGGCTCGTCCGACTCCGGCAGCGCCGCTTCCGCTCACCTCGGAAATCCTCGGGCCTCTTCCGCCACACGACACGGCCTCCGCCCCACTTCCGCCCTGCCGGAGTGCTGCCGCCTAGCGACCTTTCGGAGCTCTGGCTTTCCGGACGCGCCCCTTGGCCCTTCCCGAAGCTCTTCGTCTATCTCTGTGATCACTCGGCAAATTTCGGGCAACAGCTTCTTACTCTTTGGCTTTCTCCGAAAGCCCGTTGGTGATGCTCAGACTTAAGGAGCTGTCTCCAAGTTGGAGGCTCTTTTGGGAAAAGTGTTTTGTGGACGCTCTGCTCCTTTCTACGGGTTCTTTCCTTTCCTTTCCTTTCCTTTCCTTTCCTTTCCTTTCCTTTCCTTTCCTTTCCTTTCCTTTCTTTTCCTTTCCTTTCCTTTCCTCTCCTCTCTTTCCTTCCTCTCCCCTCTCCTTCTCCTCCCTCTCTTCCCCTTCGTTCATTCTTTTCCTCTCGGTCCCTTCCTTTCCCTTTACGTTCCTTTATTTTCCATTCCTTTCCTTTTCCCGCCCCTCTCCTTTCTTTTTTCTTCGTTTTTGAGACTGTATAGCTCAGGTTAGCTTCGAAATCATGATCTTCCCATTTCAGTCTATGGAAATATGCTCTTAAGCCAGAAGGAAGGAAGGGACTAGGTCAGAGCTCTCTACCCAGATGCTGCCACCGGTGCCTGGCATCAGCGTGTCAGCAGCCAACACCATTCCTCTAAGTTCGGTTTCCTCATCTTCAGAATGAGGATGCCTGGTTCTGCTGAGACCAGGGTTTATCAGAATTAAAGAAAAGACCGATTACCATGCCTGTGGACAGGGGTCCTCTTCAGATGGCCTCCCTGCTCCTACCTCTGCCCCACGTTCCTTGGGGTCCTGTTGAAAATATAGACGAGAAGCCTTTTGAACCAGGGTTGCTATGGCACCAGCATCCTGGCTCTGTGGTCCCTGGGTTTTGTTCACACTCATGACAGGACCCTTTTCACATACCAGACCCTTTGTGTGGGCTGAATGTTTTCCAGCAAAGCTCATCCCGAGCCGGTTCCCTTTATATCCCCCAGGGCTCAAGTTTGTAGCTTTATTATCATAACTGTGTCCACATGGCCATTGCTATGGTGACCAAAACCATCTGACCCTTTCCTTAGAAATCTACAGTACAAAGACGCTGACCAGAGCCAGGCTTGCTAAATCAGGCCGGGTTTGTCTCTTTAAACCAGAATCAAACGTTCAATGGCTCGTCACTGTGCTGAGGATAAAGTACCTACACCTTAATTCAGCCCATGTGGCCCTACAGGGAGCTCCTGCATCTCTTAGAGACCCAACCCCACTCCACACACCTCCAACACCCCACCCCTCCCATCCTGCTCCCTCTGCACAGTCTTTGCATCTGCTGCCTCCCCTGGGGGAAATGTTCTTCCTGCCCCTAATCACCTAGACCCCTGTAGACATCCTTTTCCCGCAAACCAGGGTCACTTTCCAGACAAGGCCTCTCTCATTAGGCCTGGTTTTCTAGGTGCCAACCCTGTCTCTTGGACTCCCTTTGTTTATGGCCCTGGGACTGCTTGATTGATGCCTACCTCCCCCTATGGAGCTATCAGTCAGGCCGAGGATTGTGTGGTTCCCACCCTTCCCCCAGCGCCAGAGAATGGGTACCAGCCTAGAGAGTCTTTGGGATAGAGAAAAAAAATAGAACCGGTGCATACCTGTGTTCTCAGCGCTCAGAGGCTGAGGCAGGAGGCTGCAAGTAAGACTTGAGGGGTGGACGCTGGGGGTACTTAAATTCAAGTTTTGACCTTTTAAGAATATCTTAGGGGGGGCTGGAGAGATGGCTCAGAGGTTAAGAGCACTGACTGCTCTTCCAGAGGACCCAGGTTCAATTCCCAGCACCCACATGGCAGCTCACAACTGCCCGAAATTCCAGTTCCAGGAACCAGACACCCATGACAAAACACCAATACACATAAAAAAAAAAAGTATTTTATCACTTTTTTTGAGAATCTTATACAATGTATTTTGGTGACTTTTTTTTTTAAATTGCCGAACGGTGAAGTGGAGTTGGCGGCTTCTTGTCTGTCTGGGTGCTGAAAGGGCAGTTTAGAGATACGGGTGCAGACCTTAAAGGTGCCGAATGAGAAAATGAGCTGACTGGAGAGATGGGACACAGGCTAGGCCACAGCTGGTCCCTGTGACTTTACAGGAGCACAGGAGGCTGGAGATTAAGGGTGGTGGTGGGGACCCTCTTCATTTGGTTTCTCGGAGCAGATGGTAGTACAGTGCAGGTTTGAGTGGAAAGTCAACTATGCGGGCTTCATCCCAAGAAACATCAGTGATAGGAATGGGAGGCTGCCAATCCGAAGTGGGTTGGCCAGCTACATGCCACAAGGGCCAGCAAGTTCCTACTCAGAACAAGAGCCAGTGCGGAGAGCTCGTGTCTTCTACAGTGGGGAGGGTCCTAAGAAACGGAAATTTTATCCAGGAAGAGGGGTAAAAATGGACAGAATGCCTGCAGAAGAGAGCGACTCCCTCCAGGACAAGGCCAGCCATTAGCAGTTGTAGAACTTACCCCACAGCTAGCTCTGTACACACAGACATAGCGGGTGTTCTACCCTTTCTAGAATTCTACCACTGCAGAGAGAAGCAGAGACTTTATCTCTCCCCAGCTCTACCCAAACTGCAAACAAACCTCTTTCCATTCACCGATTCTTGCCTCCTAGACTTCTGACAAAGCCTGCAACAATGACCCTGAGACCCCTGGGTCACTGAAGCACTGCCTCCAAACAGCCATGAGTGAGGGTCACTCATTGCAGGATGACTTAGAAGGTGCCCCCAGGTGCCCCCGGTCAGCTCCAGCAGCAAAGCAGGGACTGAACATGGCAGGCACTATGCTCTGACCAGGGTACACTTGGGGGGGCAGAGAACAGAGGCTTCCCTTTGGGTACAGTGCCATCCAGGGTGAGGACATTTTCATTACTCATGACTAGGGTAGTAACAAGTAAGAAACAAGCTTAAAGGAAATAGCCAGGCGGTGGTGGTGCACGCCTTTAATCCCAGCGCTCAGGAGGCAGAGGCAGGCGGATCTTCGTGAGTTTGAGGTCTACAGTGTAAGTTCCAGAACAGACAGGGCTACACAGAGAAACCCTGCTTGAAAAACAAAAAGCAAAAAAGCAAAAAAAAAAAATGGAAATATGTTTGAACTTGCATACAACATAATATATATGTGATTCAATTCTGGTTTAGAATAAAAATGTAAAGTTATAAAGGTTTACTCAGAGTAACAATAGCTGACTTTGATATTTACACCTAACTACTTATGTTTTTGCTAACTGATCAATACCAGGCTCCTAAAAAATTTAAATAAGTAACAACATATGTTTGTTCAATAAGGTCTATTTTATAAATAAGATTTATAAATTCCTAAGGTCTACTCAGGTTTATGGTATGATTAAAGGTTTTGTTTTGATACCAAAAGAACTTCTGTTCAAAGATTGTCACTTTTAAGGCTCAAATGTAACAAAAGTAACTCTGCAAAAATCCTAATCTTATAAAAAACTACTAAGTTATAAATTGTTAAGAAAAACTAAAACATGCAAGTTAATGGTCAGTCACCTTATAGATGATCAGATTTGTCAGTATCTTCAGAACTATACTTGTGCCGGGCAGTGGTGGTGCACGCCTTTAATCCCAGCACTCAGGAGGCAGAGGCAGGCAGATCTCTGGGAGTTCGAGGCCAGCCTGGTCTACAAGAGCTAGTTCAGGGACAGGCACCAAAAAGCTACAGAGAAACCCTGTCTCAAAAAACAAAAAAACAAAAAAAAATAGTTCTGATCTAATTATAGAAACAAACTTTATTTTGCCTCCTGTATGTGTTTTCAAAGTTAAGCCTAAAACAAGTAACTAGAAACAAGCAGTTTGTTTAGTTTAGCTAATACTTAATAGATATATGATCCTCAAACTCTCCAGAGATCTGCTGAATAGAGACTTTAAAATTTTTAATGAAAAAGCTTCCTGTGATAGAGAGAAGCCCCAGCTCCCGGCAGCAGCCCAAAGAGCCTCCAAAGAAGCTGATGGGTACAGAAGAACTCACCTGATCTCGCTATAAACGCGACAAAGCTGGCCATTGGGTGACAAAGTCCCCTTCACCTCCACCAGGACCCTGTTCAAACTGGACAAGCAAGACACTGGGGGAGTTCATTTCCCTACTTCGCCTAGACAAGGTAAGCCAGTCCCCCAGATTCCTCCTCCACAGGAAAGTCTATCACATCTTCTGGGCCTGATGCTGCCTGGGACTTCTGCCCCCAGTGATCACAGAGGAACCTAGGATGATTGTCCAGGTAGCAGGCAAGTCTCTGCCATTTTTAATAGATTCAGGACCTGCTTGGTCTCTGTTTCCTGTTTGCTCTGGTAAAATTCATCCTTCTTAGATCTCTGATGGCACTGAAGCTAGGCTAGCCATAACTATCTGTTTAACAGCAGCAACCAAGGCTTCAGCTGCCTTCTCAGTTATCTTCATGTGTAAGAACCAGGCCTCAGGCATCACTGTCCTCGAGCTACTGCAAGGTCTATATCCAGTTTACCTTATTACCAGACTTTAAAAAGAGATAAATTCACAAAACAGATTTCAGCGCAATTTAATAGTATTCCTTTCTTTAAAGGAACTCGATTTACAACAACTGCTCTCAGTAATCAACCACCTGTGTCTCATGGTAAATGGCTGGGCAGAAAGAAAGTGTAGCCCGGTGGTGGGGACACATCTTTAATCCCTGCATTCAGGAGGCAGAGGAAGGTGTATCTCTGTGAGTCTGAGGTCAGCCTAGTCTACAAAATAAGTTCCAGGACAGCCGGGACTGTTACACAGAGAAACCCTGCCTCAAAAAAGGGAGAGGGAGAGAAGAAAAGAGTAAAGGTTATGTAAGATTTGAGGATAAGAAAGCTTAACTTCTGAGGGTCTAAAAAATGTTTTATAAATTTATAAAATTGTGAGAATGTAATTTAAGCTGAGCAGTGGTGGCACATACCTTTAATCCCAGCACTTAGGGAGGCAAAGACAATCTCTGTGAGTTCAAGACCAGTCTGGTCTACAGAGTGAGTTCCAGGATAGTAACAGCTACACAGAGAAACTCTGTCTCAAAAAATCAAACATTAAAACCCAAAAGAATATGATTTAAGATATATGTAAAAACTAAAATTTCAGACTTCTTTGCCTCTCTATGCTATTGTTAGACTAAGACTCTCAGAGTTCAGAGTTTTAGCATTAACCAGTGGAGTTCTGATAAGCTATTTACCTAGCTCTAGTACGCAATGACTTCTGCTACCGTGGTCACAAGCTCAAGATCTTAAATTTCCTTTTGTTGTCTTCTAATTGTAGACTTAGAAGTGCTTCTCACGATGCTAAAAACATCTGGATAACCTATATACACCCACTTTTCTGGATAGAGGAAAATATGTTTATGATTTTAACCCAAACCATTTTGGATTCACAAACTTGTACTATGACTCAAAAGTGTGAGTCTACTGCCTTTCCTACAGTGTGGGTTTCAGGACAGATTACAAACAGTGCTAATACTAACATTCCTGAAATTTCTGCCTTTTTTTGTAAACTAAAAAAATTCTTGTAAGCTTCAGGAAGTCAACTTGAATCCACCCCTTGTGGATCAAATGAACTCCAGACAGGTAGTCAATCAACAGCCCATTTCCTCACCTGCCTATTCCGCTTATCCTGAGGGTGAAATCTCTTTGGGCTGCTTAGCCTTGGGACTCACCTTCCCCAACTACCAGAAACAAGGTCTAAAAGTTTCAAATGTATACCTAAGGAAAAAAAAATGTTACCTTGAACTCCTTAACGTTACCTTCTGTCCTTAATATAACCATAAGCATAACCACGAACCCTAACCCCTAAATTCTAACTCCTAACCATAAACCCTAACCCTAACTCCTAACTCCTAACCCTAACCCCTAACCATAAACCCTAACCCTAACTCCTAACTCCTAACCCTAACCCCTAACCCTAAGGTGGGTTATTGTTCTAGCAACCCTCCAGTTCCAGGTGTTCCCTCAAAATCTATGTCCCAGATAGTTTCAAAGTGGCTAGCCCCAGGTGGTCTAGCCTCACAGATTCTGCCTGTACTTCCCTAGCCCTAGATGGTTCTACAGAGCCTGGACAGTGGGTGAAACAGCCTGTTCTTCCAGAACTTGGCCAGTGCTGGTGGCTATGCCAGAGGAGCAGCAGGTTGCAATTGGAGTTCAAGGTTTCACCCATCAGGAGCAAACTCTCTGATGGGTCAATCTTGGACAGGAAAGGCCGTGAGACTACCGACCTCGGAATGCCTTTTGCCTCTGCTGTGCCTTCCCACGTTTTCTGCTGCTATCTTTCTCTGGTTTCTGGCATGGTGTAAATGAGTGTGCGGCAATCCCCACTGCCTGTAAGATAGTGTGTTTATCTCATGGAAACATCCTGTCCTATTGAACATTTTTACCTGTGAGTTATTATGAAGATAATTCCTTCCTAAACTGTGCAGCCTAACTGAAACAATGATTTTATATAATAATAATAATGTTAGTTTAAATAGAGTTTTGGTGATTAAAAATACAAACAAGGAAGTGTCACACAGCTAGAACACATTCTATTGAGGAGCCGTGTAGACTGTGGCTTAGGTTAATGATTAAGAAAAACAATTGAGTACCAGTTGCCCAGGTAACTTAAATTCTTTTAACCTTAATGTTGGGAGATGTGTTCACAGGTTTTAGAGTGCAGGACAGCTGAAACAAATCTTTAAAAATAACAAAGTTAGACAAGATATTTTTGCCAAATAGCTCTGAGGAATCAAAAAAACCCAAGAAGACAATCTAAAGTTTTAGGAAGGCACATAGTTGAATGTGGAACTTGTTAAGGTCAGGGAACAGGAACAAAGCACCCCAATTATCATGAGTTGGCGAGCCTTTCTTTCTAGGATTGGTGGACAACTAAAGGTTATGATTAATTCCTTACACTCATTTCTGCCCTCAATCGCCTGATATAAAAAACTATTGATGTGTGGGTATATGCCCTAAAGATTTAAAGTAGAGCTGACTGATTCTTTTCCACATATAAAAGTTTAGGTGTGTGGTTCTTTTAAGGCTCCTTTTAAGATTGCCTTTCACAATAAATAATGAAGTAATTGGCCTTTTCTTTGCAATTGCAAAATACAGCCTGCCAGTAAAAGACCTAGAATTTGTGCTACAAGAGCTGACTGAGAAGAATATCTTGTTTGCCCACACGGTTAATCTATAACAAGTTGCTTGTGTATGAATGTATGTGGCTTTCTTGTGTTTTTCACCTGTAATACGTAAAATGTTTAATCACGTAAGGGACATGGAAAACATGCAGCTTCTACTGTTTGTTTTGTATTCATTGTAATCGTTCACTTGAAAAAGAGAATGTAACCACATTGTGATTCTTACATTACTTGAGAGATTTTGCTGGGATATATAAGCTGTAAGGGAAAGAATAGAGAGAGAATTAAAATGGGCAAGAAGGAAAACATCGAAAATGAGATAGTTAGAAGGAAAACATCAGGAATGAGAGAAGTAGATGGGAAACATCAAAAATAAAGGCAGTGTTAGAAGGAAAACATTTAGACCGAGAAAAGGAAATCACCAGAAAAATAAAAATAGAGAGCACAAAAGAGGAATAAAGAGAAGGCCTGAAGGAAACCATCAAGAGAGTGTGTGAGTGTCTTTTTCCCTAATCCCCTCAAACAGAGAAAGAATCCACACCGATTGTGGATTCTTTTCAAGCCTCCTGATGCTTGGAAGTTGGCCCCTTAGGCAGCAGTGGTCAGCATCCCAGCTTTCTTGGGTCCCCCAAATTGTCAATGCCCCCAGACAACAGGAGGCAGTCTAAAAAACAAGGCACCTCCATTTCTGCCTCACCAGCTATCCTTACCCATTTCTTCACATTTTATAATAAACAAAAGGGAGGAATGTT
>NC_022033.1:12974730-12983762 GCF_000317375.1 Microtus ochrogaster | reverse complement strand
GGCACCAGCAGGGGCCACCCCAGCCTGTCTTTGGAGACCCAGCACCAGCAGCCATTGTCATCACCAGCTGCCAAGTGGACAACACAGACAGCTCTCTGTGGCTTGTTGCTGCCTGTGTGAACCTGTGGCCTTCAGTTTGCTAGAGACCTCCACAGTGCCCAGCTTGCTCCCTCGTTTATAACACTGTGTAGACCTGAGCAGATGCTGTTTGATTTGAATTTGCAGGGCCTGTATCACCTATCAGTGGGCTAGGTCCTCTGGCTCTATCAGAGCTCACAAAGAAGTGAGGAGTGGCTCTTCTGGTGTTGGCAGACATGGACCCCTGTGTGCCAAAGGCTTATGAGTGGGGCTGGCTGACTTAGAGGCTTGCAACTCCTGATAACTAGGGGCTCATGGTCCAGGCTCTAGTGCCAGAGACTTACGGGTCCAGGTGCCCAAGTTAGAGACTGATTGGTCTGGCTTTGGATTGCCATGGCCCAGCAATTCACAGCTTGTGTAATTCTTGGTTCTTCGCAGCAGCAGTTAGCAGCAGTCAGGGCCAACTAGTGTCACAGGTCCCTTGCCTCAGTGACACAAGAGAAACTGAAATAAAATTGATACTACAAAGGAATCACGGATACTCTTGCTTAGGAAATATTAGTGTCTTAGGGTTTCTATTACTGTGATGAAACACCATGACCAAAAGCAGCATGGGGGAGAAAGGGTTTATTTAGATCACAATCACACTTCCTCATTGTACATTGTTCATCTCTGAAGGAAGTCAGGACAGGAACTCAAACAGGGCAGGATCCTGGAGGCAGGAACTGATGCAGAGGCCATGGAGGGGTGCTGCTTACTGACTTGCTCTACATGGCTTGCTCAGGCTGCTTTCTTATAGAACCCAGGACCACCAGCCCAGGGATAGCACCACCCACAGAGGACTGAGATCTTCCATATCAATCACTAATTAAGAAAATACCCTACAGGCTTGCCTACAGCCTAGTCTTATGGAGGCATTCCTCAATTGAGGTTCCTCCTCGTACATGACTCTATCCTGTGTCAAGGTACAGAAATTTAGTCAGTATAATTAGCTTACACAGGTAGACTTGGCTAAGGGAGCATGTTTTCAGTGTGATTGGAAGAAAAATCGTGTATCATTGGGCTTGTTAGAAACAGTTTTGTGGAACTGGAGAGATGGCTCAGTGGTTAAGAGCTTTGCCTGCTCTTCCAAAGGTCCTGAGTTCAGTTCAATTCCCAGCAACCACATGTGCTCACAACCATCTGTAATGAGATTTGCTGCCCTCTTCTGACCTGAACGGATACATGCAGGCAGAACACTGAATACATAATAAATAAATCTTAAAAAAAAAAAAAAAAATAGTTTTTTGCCATAGTAGAAATTTATGCCCACAGACAAACATTTCTGTTAAGGCTGCACTTGGAAGGCAGAAGCAGGAAAATCCCTGAGTTTGAGGCCAGCCTGGTCTATTGAGTGAGTTCCATGACAGGCAGGGCTACTCAGAGAAACCCTGCCTTAAAAAAACAAAAAAAAGGGGGGGTTGATCATTAAGGTTGTTGCAGTTCAACCCATTCCCATAGCAAAGAAGACAGCCTGATTTACTACCTACCATTAGGCCCATTCTTATATCAAAGAGCATTCCTCTAAGAGCTCACAGGGATCTCACATCTCATACTACGACATCCTCCACTAATCCCTCGTCTGCTATCAAGTCCAGGCTCTCTTATGGGGAACATATTTGAATGGTTAACACTGATGCACTTATGATATAACTCTGGCATCTTGTTTAAACTGTTAGAAGTGTAGCTTGAGGCCAGGACTTGAAAGAGATTTAAGGATGCCAGTGTACATGGAATGTATCATTTTTCTCTTTGGGGCTGGCTTCCTTTTGTGTGCTAGCCAGAATCAGTCAAGTGCTGTTATTAAAGGGTTTTTCCTTAGTGTTGTTATTAAAGGGTTTTTCCTTTACTAATCTCTAAGTGTTTGGCAGGATTGCTCCCCAGGAAAGCACATTTATTTTATAACATCAGGTGTCAGGGCACACAGATTCCCATAGTAGCTGTGGCTGCTGGAGCCTCAGGCGTCAACCCCTTTCTCTTACAGGAAGTAGCGTTAGTTTGGAACTTTGGATGCTGAGCCCCTTTGTCCTTAGAACTTGCTAGCTCCCAGGAACTCTTCCACAGACAAGACCATAGTTCCTTGACTTAGCTTTCATACCTTCTCTGTATTGTCATTGGCCTTTGCCATCTCTCTTGCCTCTTCCCCACTGTTAGTTTCCAGGCTGGCCTCGAACTTGGAATCTTCCTGCCCCTGCCTCTTTCAGCAAATCCTACTGGTATGTACCACCACATCTGGGTCACAGCATCAATGTTATGATTACAGCACAAGTTGGAACCCTGGGGGGTTCCATGGCCGGTGAGGACCATGGACAGGAGATGAATACACCATGAAGACAGAGCTGCGAAGTTTAGTGGGATAAAGGAAATGGAGAAGGGAAGAGAGAATGGGAGAGAAAAAGACTGAGAGAAAGAGACAGAGATGTAGAGAGAGAGGAGAAGAAAAAGAAGAGAGACAGAGGGAGATAGAAAGCTGCCTCCTCAGAGAAATGGCAGAAAGGAGGAGAGCAGAAGTAGGCAGGGATTGTCTCTTAAGGGGACAGGGTGCTGTCTGCCACTCACAGAGGCGTGGCACAGGGTGTGATACACTGTGCCAGACTCCCAAGGGGCAGGGCCAAGGTATGCCTGGATCCTAACACCCACCACCTCTGGAATTCTGAATTCCTGAGGAAGGACTCCTCATCCCTCTCTGAGGGAGAATAAGGATATCTAGGTTCTGCCTGCCTCAGTCCTTGCAGGATGACTGGAGCAATGCCTCCTGGGACAGGAGTGCTGGCTTCAGCCACAGTAATCTTGAAGGTTGCTCTGTCCTCAGAGTGATCACAAGGCTTTCAAAACAGTCACACTGCCTTCAGTCACTTGCCACACTGCCTTCAGGGCCATCCAGTCACTTGCCAGAGAAGCAATTGCTCAGTTGATGGCTCCCCTGCCAGGCTTTAAGATATGAGGGAAGGGTCAGTCTGCTGCCCTCAAAGACCTGAATGGCTCTGCTCTGAACACTTTTACTTATTTACAGAAAAAAAAGCATGAGAGAGTGCTTATAATAAAAACGTAAAGAAGTGCCATATCAAAATTAATAGTCTCTACAGCTTTGCACAGTATTTAAGAATGCCTCGTCCCTGCCTCAGAGCCCAAGGGAACACAGTCCCTCTGCCTGCCTCACTTTATCTATGTTCTTGCTATGGGCTGACTCCAGGACAGTTCCTAAGCTGGCTACTTAGGTGAGTACAAGGAAGGCCGTTCAGGTAGAAGCTTCATCCCAGTCCCTGGCATCCATATACCCAAAGAGTCTGGGATCTTTGGGTTAAGGCTTCACCCCAGTCTCTGGCATCCATATACCCAAAGAGTCTGGGATGTTTGGGTTAAGGCTTCACCCCAGTCCCTGGCATTCATATACCCACAGAGTCTGGGATGTTCTGGTGGAAGCTCCATCCCAAACCTCCTCTCCCATCTCTCTCCAAACCCTGCTCCATCTCAGAAAGTCTGCCAAATGATGACAGACATGCTCAAGACCACTCCCACAGAAACCTGGCCCCCAGAAAACAGATGCATGGTTTTTCAATCTTCCTTTCCTGTCTCCTCTCTGGGGAGCATTGGTTTGATTTGGTCCGATTTCGATTGTTGCGTCAGCAGGGAGGCTTACGGGGCACAGAAACTTTTCAAAGCCACAGCCCTTATCAGTTGTCACTGAGCATTGGCCATGACCAGGGCAGAGTGAGTCCTGGGCTTTTATTCTGAACCATATGCTGGAGTAAAGAAGAAAATACAAGAGAGTTTTGTTTGTTCATTTTTTAGGAGCTGAAGGCTGAGCCCATGGCCTTGAGCTTGGTAGATAAAATCCCCAATCCCTAAGAGAGAGTTTTTAAAAGTTCTTGTTCCCAAGGTTTCATTCTAGTAGGGAGACACAATAAATTATCAGATCTGTAGTGTGTTCGAGGTCAAGGAGTCTTAGGAAGGCAAATAGGCCCAATCTCCTGTGTGTGTGTGTGTGTGTGTGTGTGTGTGTGTGTGTGTACACAATCTGGACCACACTTCCTCCTTTCAGGTGAGGCTCTCCTTTTCTCGATCAAGGTAATGAATAGTGATGGAATATGTACCAGCTATTTATCATTCTGGAACAAATGGCTACAAACCTAATGATTTAAATCAAAATTAATCTCCTTATGGTGTATGCACCTGTCAAAGGTTGAGATCAAGGAGGACTTGCCAGCCAGCCAGGTTTGGGGGAAGAGGCCTGAGCACACTGTGATCTTGGCTGAGGTTCAGTTCTTCACAGGCAGCTGATCTAAGGCCCTCAGTTCCCCACTGGCTAGGGCCTGGAGGCATTGGCACTGTGACTCAGGAGAGCCTTGCCCTCAGTGGGGGGGCTTCCACAGGGCATCTCAAGCTGTGGCAAGTGGCTTTGTCAGAACAATGGCTAAGTGACCCAGAGTAAGGCTGACACTGCCAACTTTTAGAATCAGATTGTAAATGGCAGGTTGGCATCTTCTGTGTTTTTAGAAACTTGGGACTTGACTACTGGCAGGGAAGCCAAAGAAGTGGATGGCTCTGGGACACGAATGCCAAGGGGTAGGGACCATTTGGGTGTATTTGAAAGGAGCTTCCTCCTTGAGAGGGTCAAATGAAGAAGGAGGCCTCCGTTTTCTGTGTGTCAGGCAGGCACACATCTCTACAGCAAGCATGAGCCACAAAGACCAAAAACATCAAGGCCATTCCAGTCACACGACTTCTGTGGACGGTCTCTCAGGAGTGGAACAAATCTTACTGAACTGGCCGGTGACAGCTCCACAGAGGAAGGAAGAGCCGCCATATGGGACTGGCCAAGAGGAAGTGTGTGCAGAACGGTAGTATGGTAGGATGGTTGGAAGGGCCGCATCAGGAGATCTGTTACACACACACACACACACACACACACACACACACACACCCCACAAGCTCACATCTGAATGTCCAACTTGCCGGCCGTTTTGAGGGCTGTGGTGACTTGAGGTGAGGCCTGCTGGTGGAAGTGGTTTGCTAGGAACCTTTGAAGGCATTTCCATCACTCATTCTGGCCCAGAGCTCTCCGCTTCCTGTCTGTCATGATCAGAGATGTCTCTGACATGGGTTTCTACCAGCATGAACTCCACCATACCTTTCCAGCTATGATGAACTGAAACCCCCCTAAACCATGAGCCAAACTAACCTGCCCTCTCATGGGTCAATTCTGTTGGTTGATTTGGCCAGGGCTGTGCCAAAGTACCTAGGCTTTCTCAAGCAAGTGCGCCATCTCCCTTGGCCTCAATTTTCTTGTCTCCAAAATGGGAATCGATTGGAGTAGTTCCTACCTCCTTATGTTGTGGCAGGGTTAACAAGGAGGCAAAACACCAACAATGTTAAGTAACTTTCAAAAGTAATTTCACTCGATGGTTTCAGTTTTCAGTCCAGTTATTATTGCTGTACAATTTGATCTAAAGCTTTGCAACTTAACCAACCATTTCTTCCTTTCTTTTGATTTTTCAAGACAGGGTTTCTCTGTATAATAATAGCCTTAGCTATCCTGGAACTAATTCTGTAAACTCAGAGATCTGCCTGCCTCTGTCTCCAGAGTGCTGGGATTAAAGACATGTGCCACCACAACCCAGCTAACTAACCATTTCTTATACTTGAGCTTGAGATCTGGGGCCCTTGGATCCAGTCTGTCACTGCTTCATGGTATCTAAGACACGGTCTGGTCAGGACTTCTGGGGGCTGGGGGCATCTCACAGAGGCTGACTTCGAGACGAGCAGAAGCTATGGCTGTATATTGAGGTCATCTTCAGGCCATTTTTGTTAGTGTGGGCTTTCTCACAGCATGGCTGACAGCGGGTCTTTGTTAGCTGTGTGAGAGAGTCTCCCTAAGCGGCCTGAGTTGCCCTCGAACTCACGGTCCTCTTAATTCAGCTTCCCAGAGAGTGTGTGCCACTACGCCCAGTTAGTCAGACCCACCTGGAGGCTTAGCATCCCGGTGTCCCAGCCTCAGCCCAGTAGTCTCATGGCTTGCTACTCCGGGCAATCTTCTGGTATCCATACACCAGGGAGAACATGAAGAACTTGGGACCATGTTTTCAAACTGCCCTCCCCGCCATTCCTCTCAGACTGTAAAGGGCCCTTCCCCAGAAGGTTTTGTCGACACCATCTCTTTGCAAGATATGTGTCTGTGTCCATGACACTGGGCCTACTTGGAGGAAGTACATATGTCTACTAGAGAGGCTGAGCTAGTGTGAACACATGAGTGTGGAAGCCTATGTGTGAGCACGGGAGAGGAGGTTGCCAAAGGCTGTGCTCACTTGTGTGCTGAGCCCGTATGTGGTCTTGGAGTGAGAATTAGTGACATTGTCCCCAGCCTAGGTGCAAGGTCAGCCACCCCCTGACTCCATACAGCGACAAACAGAACCCTTGTTCTCCTTTCCCAGCCTCACCGCGCTCCCCTTCCAGTGTTTAAGTCCTTACCAGATCTCCTCTGGTTTGCCCGCTTGTCTCCATCCCAACTGCTACCTGAGCCCAAAGAGCCTCATCTCTCCTGCCAGCTGTCCAGCTCCCAGCCTTGCTCCTGTACCCATCAATTGGAATAGAACTCCTCCTTCCCGGACTGGGATATACTAAGGGGTAGAGCACTTGCCTAGCAAAGCACTGTCCCCATATTCATGGCCCTGCCCCACTGTCTGGGGTTGACTTTCCCTGGCCCATGGACTCCTCTCCACTTGATCTCTCTGAACTCGTAGGTTCCAGATCCCCAGCCTTCACTTGTGATGCTCCTTTGTACCCCACTGGCTCCTTTGCTGTCCCCTGGGCCTGGTCCATCAGGCCCCAGCTGAAGTTTCTCCTCCTTAGACCGACCCAGCTGTCCCCAACTGCCTGGCCCAGCGCCCAGTCTAGTGTTGTGCCGCCCTTCCTGATGCAGCCGGCCCTTCTGACTTCAACTCATTTTCTTCTGCTGTTGGAAAGAAAGCTCCTAAGGAACAAGGAGCGAGTCTGCCTTGTCCGCTGGGCCACCCCAAGTCTAGGCTAGTGCTCCTGTGGCTTGCTGGTGCCCAGACCTCCATGAAGAGTGAATGCTAAATGCCTGGAATTTCAGAGGTGCTCTGTGTGTGTGTGTGTGTGTGTGTGTGTGTGTGTGTGTGTGTACACAGGGGGTGTGGTGTGTGTATTTTGGGAGAGGCCTGACACAGGGTGTATATGTGCGTGTGCGTGTGTATGTGTACACTGGGAAGGCCAGGGAAGGGTGGGCCACAGTGACTGTGGAAACTATTTGTGGAGTGACAATCCCTCCCAGGGAAACTTGAAGTAAGTTCCCTTGTAGGGCAGCCACAGAATTGGCTGTCGCGGGGCGGTCCCAGACTACCCTCTGTCCCGCCCCCCAGACTCAGGCTGGCCAACGTGGCGGCGGTGGGAGGGCTCAGGCCCCAGCCCTGGGGAAAGTTCGTCGCCACTGCTATAGCAGGCATTAGACCGGGACTTGCCAGCAGCCTGCGCTGCTCGCTAGCTATGGGTAAGTCGCCAAGGAGCCTAGAAGCTCCGGGCTGGGAGAACTGCAGGCCTGGGCCTCCACCCCCCCCCCCCCCCCCCCCCAGCCCGTCACTTCCCCAACCCAGTGTAGGAAAGGGCTCCCCTCCCCATGTCAATCCGCCTTCCCGGGGAGTGGCCTGGCCTCAGGGATCCCCCAACAGTCCCAGTGAGATTATTCTGCAGACAGGACTTGGGATGGTTTTGCATTCAGGGTCGCTTTGGGGTGCTGACGTTCCCCTGGGGCTCTGCAGACAACTCTGGGGAGACTACAGCTCTACAGACTGGGCCATACGCCCAGGAGCCAAGCCAGCCAGCAGGTTGCTAAGCACCCAAGTGGTGGGTACTGCCCTAGGTCAGGACATTGACAGGCAAGGATTAGCCAGAACTCCTGTGCTGGGTTCAACTCCAGCGAGAGGAGAGGGATCATGTCTTTGCCACGGCAGGAGCCCAAGATTTCTGTTAACTTTTCTGAGTTCAGAAACTCAAAGCCATAGTCAGTCCCTCGTTCTTCAATGGGCATATAGTTCAGGCCGCACACACACACACACACACACACACACACACACACACACACACACACAGGCTAGGACACCCAGTAAACAAGGGAGACTGTGCTCTCGGTCTTGGAGGTGAGAAATTGGGGGTAGTGAATGAGATGCTGTGTGACATACAGGGCTACAGAGGCCGGGTGGTGTGTTCCTTTGGTAGCAGAGGGAGCCAAGGCAGACCCAAAACTTTACCCAGAAATGGGTTTTGCTGAGACCTGGGGGAAGAGCTTCTAGGTGGCAGGACAGTGGGGTCCAAGTCAGGGAGCTCAGGGAATAAGGGGGGGAGGAGGCACAGACCGTGCAGGGCTCCAAGGACTGTGAGGAGAAGTTTGGGTGTTATTCCAAATGGCAGGGGAAGCTGGAAGTTTTAAGTTACGGGTACCTTGAACTGTCTGTTAAAACCCTACCGAGGCTGTCCAGTGGAGAGTCATAGGAGCTGACCCTGGTTGTGATATAACTGGTGTCTCATTTGCAGATAATGAGGTTCAGAAAGGCCCATTCTCTGACAGCCATGCCAAAGAATAAACATCCTCATTCTAGTAGGGAGGAGCAGGAGATTAGCAAGGAAAAACTGGGCCAAAGCAAGACTCAAACCCAGGAAGATAACTAGTAGTTCCTGGAGATCCAGGTCTGGCATCTGGGACTCATGGTGTCACCATGGGAGCTTCCGCGGGCTTGAGGAGCCTTGTCTCCGTCGACGGCCACACGCCTCTGTCTGAGCAGGCTCCCTTGTGGTTTTCCTTGGTGTATGGTTCACAGTTTGGGTACCTCTAACTTCCTGGGGTTTCCACACCAATGTTCTGCCATCACTTCCCGGACTGGGATATACTAAGGGGTAGAGCA
>NC_022033.1:12971656-12974269 GCF_000317375.1 Microtus ochrogaster | reverse complement strand
CTCTCTCTCTCTCTCTCTCTCTCTCTCTCTCTCTCTCTCTCTCTCTCTCTCTCATCCCTCCACTATACCCTTCTCTCAATACACTCTGCACTCAAACTCTGCCTGCATGGCGTTTCTGTCTCTCCCGCCCATAGTTATCACTCACCAGGGGACCTGCCATGGTCCCCACTCGTGCCATAGTCTTAATAATTGGTCCACTGCCCAAAGGCAGGATAACGTTGTGGTGGAAGCGCATGGCGGGAGGGGATAATGGCATGGTCGTGGAAGCATGGCAGGTGGGAAGGGCCTTTTCCATTGTGGTGGAATGGAAGCAGAGTATAGAGAAGAGAGAGGGAGGCAGGGACTTACTTCCTCCAAAAAGGTCCCACATCCTAATGTTTCCAGAAACTTCCAAAATAACACTGACAACTGGGTCTCAAGTCCCCCCAACAACATGAGATTTTTGTGGGGCCAATTCATGTATAAGCCATGACAGTCACCTCAGGACCAAGGGAGGGGAGGGCAGTGGGGCCAGGCAGTGATCTTTATTAGATGCGTCCCTCGTCAGGAACAGGGAAGATGAGTGGCAGGATGTTGGGGGTAGGGATAAGGGGGAGGGTGGAAAATGAGATGACTTTTTTCCTCATGAACGTTTGCGTCTGCATAAAAATTGTCTGTCAGCTGGGAAGAGGCAGGAGTGAGAGAACAAAGTCCTACCACACAGCTTTTGGTAACCAGGAGTGCCGACCACCGGCTTTGCCTGTTTCTGGTCATGAGTTAATTCCCTCATAGGTAATTCCAAAACACACTTCATAAAGCTGTGGTGAGACACTAATGAGTTATTAAGCTTGGTGATCAAAGCCGTGCAGGGACCAGAGATTGCACTCAGGAAATCTGGCTATCACATCACCAGTGTGTGGGGGTGGGAGTGACAGATGCAGCTGGCTGCTTCTAGATGCTTCCAGAAATATCTATGTTTAAATGTATGAATTCAACCTAAGAATGATCTGTACAGCTTCAGTACCAATGTGGCAGTTCCCAAACACATGAGTTAGTAAGATTATTATTAGTCATAATAGAAGGGGGGACATCAAAATAGCAGCCTCAAACGTAATCCATTTGTGAAAAACATGCTTGGCAAGAAAAAGCAGCTTGACTCTGAGGCTGAACTGGAAGGCATCCAGTTCTAACTGGTTAAGGTCAAGTGGTCTGGAAGCTCAGGGTTCTGAAGGTGGGGTGTTCCTGCCCGTCTAAAGGTAGGAACCTATTGACGTTGAGGATGTGAGCTGAAGGTTGGGGAGATCATAGCTGACAAGCTGAGGTAGGGGAGTGTTGGAGGGGGCTGCTTGTTCATCCCGGCCACCCAGAACCAAAATAATCACACAGAAACCGTACTATTTAAATCACTGCTTGGCCCGTTAGCCCTAGCTTCTTATTGACTAACTCTTACATATCAATTTAACCCATTTCTATTCATCTGTGTATTGCCACGAGGCTGTGACTTACCAGCTAAAGTTCCAACATCTGTCTCTGGCGGGGCAGCTACATGGCTTCTCTCTGACTCCACTTCCTTTCTCCCAGCATTCAGTTGAGTTCACCATGCCTAGCTCTGTTTCCCACATAGCTTGCTATAGGCCCAAAGTAGTTCCTTTATTAACCAATGATATTCACAGCATACGGAGGGGAATCCTGCACTGGGGAGATCATGGCTGACAAACACTGGGCCACTGGTCTCTGTTTTCCTCCAGTGTCTCTTCTCACAGTCCCTTTGTGATCCCCGATGTTTGTGTTTCTGTCTCATTTTCTTTCTCACCCTGTGCAAACTCCCCAGGCTTAGTGGCCAACAATCCTGGACTCTCCCATCCCTCACTACTTCATTAACATCTCCTTTAAATTCATTAATTCCGCATGTTCCTTGGAGCTGTTTTCTTGCAATTTTTCCTGGTTTCCTTATTTGAAGATGTAATTTATTTCATAAAGCCCGGAAGTCTGGGGCCAACCTGATCAGTTTGAGAGTCCTCAGAGAGGGGAAGAGACTGGTCTAGTGTCACACAGTTGGTGAGCTATACAACAGAATTTTCTCTTCTGACTAACGTATTGTCTTGTCCTCATTACTATGTATATCAAAGCGTCCTTGTATCCCCCTTTAGTTCCCCCAACTTAAAAAGAAAAGAGTAGCTGGGCAATGATGCACACACCTTTAATTCCAGCACTCGGGAGGCAGAGGCAGGTGGATCTCTGTGAGTTTGAGGCCAGCCTGGTCTACAGAGAGAGTTCCAGGGCAGCTGTTACACAGAGAAACCCTGTCTTTAAAAAACCAAAAAGGAGTAACTAGACGTTGGGACAACTCCATCCACTTCACTCAGCAACTCCATAACGCATTGAAATCAATTCTTTAAAAATTAGACCAGCAATTACCTCACTCCCTGTGTCAGGCCTGTCCCCTAAGATTGAGAGTCTTCACATCCTCGCGACCCTCATGAGCTGGCCATTGTCAGCCTCTCCCACCCTTGCAGATCAGCCCAGAGCTCTAAAGCTCTCCCACCCCACCTTAGCTCCACCCATTACTGTGGCCCTAAGAACATGGTTTTGTAACCTCTCTGTTCTGCTTGGATGATGCTAATGATGGTAGAG
>NC_022033.1:12948460-12971112 GCF_000317375.1 Microtus ochrogaster | reverse complement strand
GAAAGAAAGGAAGGAGGGAGGGAGGGAGGGAGGAAAGACAGGTGGTTGGACAGTAGACAGCTGCATAGATGGAGGGTTGATAGACAGAAGGGAGGGTGGGACACACAGACCCTCAGGTGAGAGTCAGTCTGAGCCCTACCCTGTCACTTTTGTTTTCCAGGCCATCGCCCACCTGTCCTCCTGCTCTGTGCCTCTGTGTCTCTGCTGGGTGGCCTGACCTTTGGCTATGAACTGGCTGTCATATCGGGTGCCCTGCTACCACTGCAGCTGGACTTCGGGCTGAGTTGCCTGGAACAGGAGCTCCTGGTGGGCAGTCTGCTCTTGGGTGCTCTCCTGGCTTCCCTGTTCGGAGGCTTCCTCATTGACTGCTATGGCCGGAAACGGACCATCCTGGGGAGCAACGTGGTGCTGCTGGCTGGCAGTCTGATTCTGGGTCTGGCCGGCTCCCTCTCCTGGCTACTCCTGGGCCGCTCGTCCGTTGGCTTTGCCATCTCTCTGTCTTCCATGGCTTGCTGTATCTATGTCTCAGAGCTGGTGGGACCGCGACAGCGGGGTGTTCTGGTGTCTCTCTATGAGGTGGGCATTACTGTGGGCATTCTGTTCTCTTATGCCCTCAACTATGTCCTGGCTGGCATCCCTTGGGGCTGGAGGCACATGTTTGGCTGGGCGGCTGCACCTGCCCTCCTGCAGTCGCTCGCCCTCCTTTTCCTTCCTGCTGGAGCACAGGGCACAGCGGTCCACCAAGACCTCATCCCCCTCCAGGGAGGGGAGACCAGCAAACCAGGCCTGAGGAAGCCACGATACACCTTTCTGGACCTCTTCAAGACCCGGGACGGCATGCGGAGCCGGACCGTAGTGGGACTGGGACTGGTGCTATTCCAGCAGCTAACAGGCCAGCCCAATGTGCTGTATTATGCCTCCACCATCTTCCGCTCTGTAGGCTTCCATGGAGGCTCCTCAGCTGTGCTGGCTTCTGTGGGGCTTGGTACTGTGAAGGTGGCTGCCACCCTGACTGCCACGGGGCTGGTGGACCGTGCGGGCCGTAGAGCCCTTCTACTTTCTGGATGTGCTCTTATGGCCTTATCTGTCAGTGGCATAGGCCTGGTCAGCTTTGCTGTGTCTCTGGACTCAGGCCCCAGTTGCCTGGCCATATCCAACGCCAGTCAGCAGATGGACCTGCCTCAAAGCTCCGGTCTGCTTAAGGGTTCATCTCCATCACCAGTGTTACACACCAGTGAGGACCAAAGACAACCAATCCTGCCAATCGCTGAGAGAACCAAGCCCCATCCAGTCACCACAGTGTCCCTGGGACCAGCTCTGAATGCCGCCTCCCCAGTTCCCCCAGATCCCATCTTGAAGCACACCCTGCTATGTTGGTCTGCACTAATCTGCATGATGGTCTACGTGAGTGCCTTCTCCTTTGGATTTGGACCAGGTAGGAGGTAAATCCAGAGGCTTCTGTCCCATTTAGTGGGCCTTATCCGTCTAGGGATACATGAGCATTAGCAGGGGATGACTGAGACTTTGGGGTTCCTTGTTTATATCAAAGGGCTCCTCCAGGGCTGAAACCTAAGCTTCCCGCCCCCATCACCAAATTTTAAACTTCAGGTCTCTTTCAGTCTTGGATCTATGCCTGAGTGGCTACATCAGAAGAGCTTTATCTGAGAGGAACCAGATAAAAACCAGACATACCAGTTTGCCTAGGACCCTTCTTCTGTTGGCACTGAATGTCTTGTGTCCCAGAAACCTGAGAGTGCGGCCCTTGGGATTCTTGCAGGGGTGTGGGGATGTGCGGCTGGGAGAATCTGGGATGGAGAATGTGACACAGGGCTCAGCTAATGAGGACAGGAGCTAGCCTGTCCAGTCCACGAGTGCCCAGAAACTCTCTTGCTCTCGCCCCAGTGACCTGGCTGGTCCTCAGTGAGATTTACCCAGTGGAGATTCGAGGGAGAGCCTTCGCCTTCTGCAGCAGCTTCAACTGGGCGGCCAATCTCTTTATCAGCCTTTCCTTCCTCGACCTCATTGGTGAGTACTCTGATGCAGCCCAGCCTGTGAACCCAAAGGGAATATTTCGTCTCAAACCACCTAAATGAGTGGGGTGGGTGGCTTCACACAGCCAGTCGTGAGCTTCCCTACTTCAGGGACTGTCCTTCACTCTTTAACTCTGCGGATCACCCAGGGTTTTTTGTTTGTTTGTTTATTTTTGTTTTGAGACAGGGATTCTCTGTGTTGCTTTGTTGCCTGCCCTGGAACTAGCTCTTTTAGACCAGGCTGCCCTCAAACTCCTGAGATCCTCCTGCCTCTGCCTCCTGAGTGCCTGTGCCTCACCGCCCGGTTACCCAGGGTCTTTGTTCACAAACATTCCTGCCTCGTGGTACGAAGGTGGCTGCCAGCAGGCCTCTAGTGCACCCCAAGTCCTGGACCTAGCCCTCATTAACCCACCAAGATCACTTGCCCCTCCCAGGGTCAATGGCCGGTGCCATTCTGATGCCCAGGGCTCCTTCACTCTGGGCAGTTTTTAGGAGCGGGTTATTTTCTGCTCCCCATGGTCAAGTGTTTCCATGTCTAGCTCTGAGACTGTGGAACACTTTGGAGGAGCCGTTCTCCTGATGGTCTCCCAGCCTTCTTTCTCCCGGCTGTCCCTGCCTCCAGACATTTCTGTGCGGATGGATGAATAAGACAAAGGGGGGAGGGAGGAGAGAGAGGAGGGACTCATGGTGAGTCCTGCCATATTCTCACCCTCATTGAACAGATGAGAAAATGTCATTCCTAAGTCCAGCCAGGAGTCAGAGGATAGAGCCTGGTCCTACAGACAACCCAGGGGGCAGTTCCCACTGCTCAGGGAAGCTGGTGGGAGGGTGATGTCGGCTTGCAGAGAAAGGCGCCCACACAGAACCTCACTTCCCCCTCTACAGAGTCCCTTCGGTCAAGCCCCCTCTCCCTGTCATGGGCTGACGTTAGAGACCCCTGGGGTCATCTCCAATGCTGTCCTTAGCCCTGGGCAGAGCCCTCCATTCTGGATTGGAGCAGTGGCCCCTGTCTTCCTGTTCTCCTGGCTCAGGTTCAGTCAACTCTAGGTCAGTTTGCAGAATGCCCTTTTGTGGCCTTCTGGAGCAGAAGCCCTGGAGTCACCTTTGTCACGGCTGGTCCCTGCAGCTGGCTACATCTCCACCCAGATGTTCGGACTAAGGGACTTTCCCCTCCGTACAAGTTGCCCTTACTGTGTTGGCCTCAGCCTCAGGGACAGCCAGTGACTTGTCGGCCGTTCTGCAAACTGGGCATTCCTGGCCCTTGCATAGGTGAACAATTGGGTTTACATCCTAGGACCTGTTGTGCGGGATGGGCATCAAGAGCAGGATGCTCTGCTCCTGGCCCACACTCCCGACATTGTGTCCCAAGGTGCCATTGGCTTGGCCTGGACCTTCCTGATCTATGGGCTGACTGCTGTCCTTGGGCTGGCCTTCATCTACTTGCTTGTTCCTGAGACAAAAGGACAGTCACTGGCTGAGATAGAGCAGCAGTTTCAGATGAACAGGTACGTGGCTGATGGGGCTGGGGGCTAGGACGGTGCCTCAGAAGTGGGACCCTCCAGGACCTCAGGCTCCTTCCTCTTCCTTTGGCCAGATGCTTCTATCTCCTCTTGCCTTGCTGCCACTGTCCCCAAGCCATTTTCCTTCAGTTACTATGCACCATCTGACAGCGGCTTTTGTACTGACCTCAAGGCTCAGCCCCTGGATGTGTGTGGGGGGGGGGGTGAAGGGATCAAACCCGAGCTTTGCATGTGTAACCAAGCATTCAACCCCTGAGCTATGTTTTGCTTTCGAGATAGGGTCCTGCCATGTAGTCCACGCTAGCCTGGGGCTTGCTGCGGAGCTCAAGCCGACCTCATCCTTGCCAGTTTCTGGCCACCATGCCAGGCTCTTACAGGGAATTGGAAATTAATTACAAAACCACAGAGTATTGGAATCTTGAAAACCACCAAATCTTAGAGTCATGGACTTTGGCGTTTATATTAAGTCCTTGCAGCTATGTCCCCGGCAGGGACGGAGGCCTTTGCGAATGCGGCAGAGGTCAAACATGGCGAGGTACTGTCCCCAACGAACTGCTGTTCGAGTTTGGAAGGGGCAGAAAATGAGGCAATAGACCGCTGAAGGAGAGTGGCCTAACCTGGTGGAATTTAATGAGAAGGAAAATGAAGCCGCGTATCTTGCTGGGAGGCCAGATGAGCGCGGAGAGGGACAGAGAGAAAATCCTGGCTCCGTTAGAGCAAGGACCTTTCTGAGTAGATGTGACTTCAGTGGGTGAGGAAGGAGGCAGCCATGGAAAGATGGGGGAGGGGGCATTCCTAGGTGGGGGCAGTAGCTAGTGCAAAGACCCTGAGGTGGGGGCCTGTCCGACCTCGGCAAGGAATGAGAGATCCCCCTCCCACACACCGTGGGACTGGAGGAGGGAGGGAGGGTCAGGTCAGCCAGATGGAGTTAGATCACTTCCAGTATGGGGGCCACAAACAGGATTTCAGAATCTTAGCACCCTGGCAGAGATGACTGGGGACAAGCAACGGGGTGCTACGGCAACGAGAAAATAACCTCACCTTTCTTGCAGTTGGGGTTCCTGGCTGCCTGTTCTATTTCTGGGGTGACCTAAAGGCTTTTTTTTTTTTTTCGAGACAGGGTTTCTCTGTAGCTTTGGAGCCTGTCCTGGCACTAGCTCTTGTAGACCAGGCTGGCCTCGAACTCACAGAGATCCGCCTGCCTCTGCCTCCCGAGTGCTGGGATTAAAGGTGTGCGCCACCACCGCCCGGCTCCTGAAGGCTTTTTTTAAGTCACTGTAATATAGAGCCAGCCTGTAGCTGAAAGGAACAGGTGGGGTGTGGAATAGGATGAAGGGGTCGGCTGACCTCCCAGAACAGACCGCCGCGATGGGCGAGGTGGGCGTGGTGCAGTTCCTTTAGCTAGGGTGTTGATGTTTGAACCATTGCATGAAGGTGTACTGAGAATTCCCCAGGTACATGGTGACCCTGGTTGTGGTGAGGCAGGTGGGGTTCTGCGCATTCAGTGGTTTTATTCTGGTGCCTGGAACAGTGGCAGCCGCACCCTGGTTATCAGTGACATGGAGTTCTAGGGCAGCCAGTGAGGGAGCTGTTACCTGAGTGGGGAGAAGGCCAGTGCTTCAGAGCTGGGTGGAGAGGGAGTATGTTCGGGAGGAGGGAAGAACAGAGGCCCTGGCTGGCGTGATGGCTGTTCTGGTGTTTGGAGAGTGGTACAAGCCTCACACGTCCTCACAGGGACATGGAAGGGTCTGGCTTTGAGTTTAGAAAGGGCACAGGAGACTGGAGAACAGGGGTAGACTCCTTAGGAAGGAATCAGGAAGGGGAGGAAGAGGGTGGGGGCAGCGAGGTCCATTGCTTCCTGCCGGGGGAAGGTCCCAGGCCTGTGGCTCTCTGATCATATGGTGTTTTCTTGGCAGGTTCCCTCTGCGCTTTGGCCACAGGCAGAACCCCAGCGGTATCCAGTACCACCGCCTGGAGGTCTCCTCAGCCTCCTGAGGGCCCCGTCTGCTTGGAAGGTGCTGGTACATTGGTTTCTGCAGTTCCAGCTCTTAGCCTGCTGGGGCCTGGAACTCCTGATCCAAGTTTCCTTCCATAGTGACCCTTGCCCTAGAGGATGCCTCTTGCTGGGGTGAGAGATGAACCCCCAACTCTTCATTTTGGGTGTGAGATTCCGAGAACTCTAGACCTTGCAGAAGGTCTAGCTGCAAACGTCAGGGTTCCCGTGGAGTTGGCATGTCTGCATTGTTTGTAGTAACGTTCTCTGTGGTTTCTTCACCAAGGGCTTCTCAGATGACCCAGGACGGAAGTGTCCCCCCCTAAAGAGCCCTGAGCCAGCAGAGGCTGCAAGTCTCTGCCTTCCTTGTCCACTTGCCAGGATCTTAGTGATCAGGACCCTGTTTTGGTCGCTCCCTTCCTCCTGTCCAGGATATTTATCAGACACTGGGACTCTGGCTGGGAAGAGGCTGTTGCTTTTAACCCTGGTCTCAGTTTTCCCCGTGTGTCCCACAGAAGCCTGGACTAGGCCACTCCTAACTCTCAGACCAGGGACATAAACACTCAATGAGGATCCTGTCACGTGGCCCTGGGTCAGAGCTTTGTTAGTAGGGAGTGTACCTAGATTTGAGAGTCTAGCAGCCTGGAATGTAAGAGCTAGTCTCCAACACGTGACAAGTGCCAGGGTAGGGTGGGGGACTTTGAAAGAAGAAAGAAAGAAGGGCTTGGAAGGATTCACTGGTGTTGGTGGTTATTACTTCTACGTTGGGTGCTATTGACTCCCCAAGCCTCAATTTCTTCACCTGTAGAATGGGCAGAGTTGTGCCCTTCGGGATTTATTAACTTACCCCATCATCCTCAGGAGGATCTTCCGTGAGTCCTAGGGGCTTCTGCTCTCTGTGTTACGCAGGACACCTCCTTTGGTGGCATTGTAAGGGGTCAGTCAGCTGGAGTTCAGCAAGTAGTTGGGGTCAGAGGTCGCATAAGGACATAAAAAAGACAGAGTTGGCTCCTGAACACTGGGTAGCTGGCCTCACTGGCAATGTAAGCCACACCCTTCTGGTCTCCAAGCCTGGTCCAGTGACCTTGCTCTTTTTCTAGATATTTAATTTATAGTCAGTGGCTTGCTGGGTTCAACTTGTGCTGGCTCCTCAGAGCCGACTGCCACACGGTCAAGATTTCTGCAGACTGGTTGCTACGCACTGACATTATTTTTTAAAAAATGTTTTAATTTATAATAAACGATTAGTGTAATTCTAATAGCCAATACTCAGACTTCATCATCTCCCAACCAGCTGCAGTGGCTCATGCCTGTAATCCCAGCATTCAAAAGGCTGAAGTTAGAGGATTGAGCATTCTAGGCCAGTCTGGCTTTAAACCTTGTCCAACTAAATAAATTGGTAAATACACAAACCAAACCCGTGTTTCTCCCTCCTCCGGGCTGCTGGGTCATCCTCGCGTGTGTCTGATGGAGACGGCAGAAGGTACCGCGTGTTTTACTGGTCCTGCATTCAGTGCCTTCACAGAAAATACCAGGCTGTGTCTTTGCATCCCAGAGGTGAGGGAACACTGCAGACCAGGACGTGGTCTGTGGTTTGTCTGATTTTTCTGGAGATGAGAACTGTGGGGTCAGGGAGTAAGGTGCCTCCTGCGTGTAGCCGGAATATTGAAAACAGCCCAGAAAACGGGGTGTGTGTGAAAATCCTTCCACTCTGGTCAGTTCAGCAGACACTTGTTCGTGGCCTTGATGGAGGGAGGAGTTCTGGTGTATGTCTGACCTTTGGAGATGTGTGTCCGTGTGTCTGTCGCCTAGCCCCAACTGCACACTGACTGTTTATGGAACACTGTAGACAAAAGGTTTTCCCACACAAATACATGCATTTTAAAATAAATTATTTTGGACAAAGATGTACGTGGTGATTTATATTTCTGCACAGATGTGCATTTATTGTTTACCGTTGTCTGGGGGACCAGCCTCCAGCAACACAGGGCCCAAAGGGAATCCGCAGAGTTGGCATATAGTAAGGCTTTTCTATCTGAGTAGGTAAAGGAAAAAAATGCTCATACGCTCTCTCTGGATGGTTTCTGTCTTCATTCTTCTGTATTCTTCGTTTTCTATATTCTCTTTTTTAAAAATCTCTATCCAGAAATGCCCCTTCTGTCTCTCGAGATGTTTCCCCTCCTAATTCTCTCATTCTTGATGTCTTCCTCCTTGCCCTTTTAACTCCCTCTATCTCTGTCTCTATACGTTCCCTTACAGCTTATATACCTCGGCAAAATCTTTCAGGCAATATAAGCATTACAATGTGGTTACATTCTGTTTTTCAATGAATAAATACAAGTTAAAAAAACGGCATGTTTTCCGTATCCCTTACATGATTAAACATTTCATGTATTACAGGTGAAAAACAAATTATCCCAAGAACCCACATTCATTCAAACCCAAGCAACTTGTTATAGATTAACCATGTGGGCAAGCAAGACATTCTTCTCAGTCAGGTCTTTTACTGGCAGACTGCATTTTGCAATTCCAAAGAAAGGACCAATCATTTTATTATTTGTCTTGAAAGGCAAGGAATCTTGAAGGACTCAGAAATCTAAACTTTTATATATAAAAAGAATCAGCTCTACTTGAAACCTTTAGGATGCATACCATTCGTCAATAGTTTTTATATCAGGAGATTGAGGGCAGAAATGGGCACAAGAAATTAATCAACTCCTTTGATCACCAACTAACAAAGGGCGCTAGCTAGCAACAATTGGTCTACTTTTTTTGTGTCCTGACTTTAAGTCAGACACACAAAATGGGATAGAAGTAAAAGCCACAAATCTTGAGGCAGCAAATAGATGAATAGAAATGGGTTAAGTTGTAAGAGTTAGTTAGTAATAAGCCTGAGCTAGTGGCCGAGCATTTATATTTCATGTTAAGCCTCTGATTATTTGGGAGCAGGGAGTTGGGATAGGAAAACTCTGCCTACACCACCCATGATGCATCGTGACAGATAAGTAATAGGGACAGCTTTTGCTTGATCACAAGTTTGGGGTTGGCTCTATGGTACCATCCAGGCAAGGTGCAAGGTCCATTCTCCTGAGTGCTGCAGTGGATAAGGGGGAGGGTCAGCTTCCTCATCTGCCTCAGGTGGTGAGGGGCAAGGGATAAGAGAATTTCCCATTTCTTAGAACATAGGCTTTAATAGTTTAGATCTTCAAATGTAACCTATTAGAAAAAAAAAGAGGGAATTTTCAGCTTTTGAATTCTGGATATTTCACAGATAACTGTAATTTTCTCTTAAAGAGAGCTGGCCAGGAAGGGCAGGGTTTCTCTGTGTAACAGCCCTGGTTGTCCTGCAATTCAGCACTCCTCGACCACTGGATTCATTCCGATTCATTCCAATTCCTTCCAATTCCTTCCAATTCATTCCGATTCATTCCAATTCCTTCAGAATGAAAGAAAACCCTTCTAGCTGTAGTAACCTCAAGGCCATAAGACCAGGAGTGTTGGGGGACAGGAGAGGTCTTAACTCCCTATCTAGAACCATCTAGCTTGTATCTGTGTTCAAGTGACTCCTATAATGTTCCATTTCTGTAAAAAAAAAGTTACTAAATAAAAGATCTTTTAATGATGTTTTAAAACATATGTGTGTGTATGTGTGTGTGTGTGTATGTGTGTATGTGTGTGTGTTTGTGTGTGTGTGTGTGTGTGTGCTGGTTCCCATGGAAGCCAGAAGAAGGCATCCGTTTCCCAGGAGCTGGAGTTGTAGGTGGTTGTGAGCTACCTGGTATGTTTGGGAACTGAACCTGGGTCTTCTGAAAGAACAGCAAGAGCTCTTGATTGCTGAGCCATCTCTCCAGCCCCCAAATCCCTTTTTTCTTTTTAACTTTAGAAACACTGAAAACTCTGCATGTAAATGCTAAGGACCGCCCACATCCTATGTGTTACAGAGAGAGTTCTTGTGTCTGCTCAGTTCTTCCTCTGTGATTAAAATGAAGCCAGTTAAGAATGAAGAGAGAAAAGCCAGTGTGGTGTCACACACCTTTAATTCCAGCACTCTGGAGGCAGGGACAGATAGGTCTCTGTGAATTTTGGGGTCAGGTCTACACAGTGAGCTCTAAGACAGCCAGAGCTACATAGTGAGACAAAAATAAGTAAATAAATGGAGAAGAATAAGCAGAAATGTCACATTCTCCTCTTTTTTTGTTTTCTTTTTTGTTTTATTTATTTATTTATTTTTTGAGACAGGGTTTCTCTGTGTAGCTTTGGAACCTGTCCTGGAATTCACTCTGTAGACCAAGCTGGCCCCAAATTCACAGAGACCCACCAACTCGTGCCTCCTTAATGCTGGGATTAAAGGTGTGCACCCCCCATGCCCAGTTTCCTGTGAAGCTGAGTTCAGAAATACCACGTCCTGGTCAAGGTCAAGAGCAGAGTTAGCGAATCCCAGCATCTGGCTGTTTCTTGACTTCTGCTTGTGTAGAAACTTGAGTTACATGTGCGCCAAGTCAACATTCCAGTTTTCCTGGCAGAGACCGAGTCTGCCAGCAGAAACAGAACGTTTTCGCTTTCTTTCTCACCCTCGTCTGTGCTTTTCTGCATTCTCTGTGTGTGTTCCCTGCACTCAGCCCTGTGAACTTGCTAAGTTCTTCCAGACCTGGGAGCCGGACGCCACCCTGTATCTCTGGTTTTGACAGTCTAGGCTGGTGGTTCCTGAGATATCATCCAAAAAACTTTCTCTGGGACCCTCTGTCAATCATCCTTCAACTTCTTGCGGGGAGAACTTGGCAACTGTGCTGAACTTGGATACCACAGTTCATTACCGTCTGCTGGAACTGAATGGGCTTTGAGCTGGGCACAAAAAAAGGTTGCTATGACATCTTCGTTGGTTAAACCCAAACACATCAGCTCTTTCCTGCTTTTACTAACACTGTAGGTGCTAAGCAGTGCTTTAAGCTCTCCCACACTGGGGCACCAAGGGCCATGTGTAAGCGGAGACTGCTTTTTAGTTTCCTGGCCGCCCAGACCTGAACAACCACACAGAAACTATATAATTACAACACTGTTTGGTCAATAGCTTAGGCATATTCCTAGCTAGCTCTTACATCTTAAATTGATCCATTTATATTAATCTGTGTATCACCACAAGGCTGTGGCCAACTGGTAAGGTTCTGGCGTCTTTCACCTTTGGCAACTATATGGCATCTACCTGACTCCCCTTCCTTTCTCCCTGCATTCAGTTTAGTTTTCCTACCTAGCTCTATTCTGCCCTGCCATAGTCCAAAGCATCTTCTTTATTAACCAATAGTAATAAAACGTATTCGTAGCACACAGAAGGAAATCTCACATCAGCCATGCTAACTTTCCTGATCCCATCAGTGAGTTAATTTTTGAACAAACCCCTAAGATTTCCAGTCAGGAGCTCTCATTCCATGGCAAGTGGATCTACAGGAATGGCCAGCCCAGTCACTCTTTTTCTTTGGCCATGAGGTTGTTCACAGGGCTACGAGTTCTACTTATTGAAAGAGCAGAGTCAGGGGCTGCAAGCATACTTTCTAAGATTTGGGGGTGCTTCTCCCCTGACTCTCAACTCTTTGCCTGCAGGTGGCCCAGGGTCTGACACCTGCTTGGGTTTGTCACTCTTTGGAGCAGTATTCTACTGGGACTGTCAGCTGACCCAGAGCCAACTGCTTCTAAAGGTTCAGAACCAGTCTCTGGAAAAAAACACACACTTTGTTCCAATCATATCAGCAATTCATTGTGCTTCAGAGGCTAAGCAGGTACTGTTTCTAAAACTTAGAACTTTCCAGAAATGGACTGGTTTCACGTGACCAAATTCTCTAGTCTTATCTGGGTAGAAACTGTGGGTAGGCAATCTTTCTCTATCTCTCTTTCTCTCTCTCTCTCCTTATCTCTGTAGCTCAGGTCAGTCTAGAACCCCTTGGAAATCCTCCTGCCTCAGCCTTCCATGCACCAAGATTACTTGTGTGACTCACCACGCCTGTGGCTCTCAGCATTAACCACTCTGACTCATAAACTGAATTTACAAAATGAAAGTTTGTATCTTGAGAGCCAGAGGCTCCTGGCTCTAAGCTTTCAATGCCCAGAGTGACAGTCTGTAAGCCTCGGCTCTTATCTACTGCCCGTTTACTCTTCATCGTGGGAGTGGGGTTCATTGTGGGAGTGGGGTTCATAGTTGTGCAGCCTGGGCTCACAGCCTCCCCTCTTCATAGTTACAGCCTCTTGTCGCCCAGGACCTCTGAGCTTCGGGATGTGTCTGCCACGGTTTGTTCTTACTTCTTGTAGTTTCTCCATCACTCATTGGAGCTCTTAGTGGTTTCCTTGCTGACCTGGAAGACCTGGGGTTGACTCATTTTTCAGATCAGATTGCTCTGCCAGTGGTAAATACCAAACATAGACAGAAGTCCTTCTGAGAGAAGCCTTTATTGAGCCTGATGCTGCAACACTAGGCAGGTAGCACATGGCAGAGAAGCCTCCCAGTCATCCCAAGGCGACTGAGAAACAGGCTGCTCACAGAGCTGGAAGGAGGCACAACACAGCTACGTAGGATTCAAACCCCATCAAGCGCAGCCTTGCTTGGGCATGGCTTCCCTTCCACCCGGACTAATAGCTGTGCCAGTCACCACTGTCCTGATTGTGTTTTTTGTTTGTTTGTTTTTTGTTAACTTTTTTTTTCAGCTTGACACAAACCCAAACTTATCTGGAAAGAGGGAATCCTAATTGAAAAAATGCTTCAGGAAGATTGGCCTGTGTGAAAGTCTGTGTACTATGGTCTTGATTAATGAGTACTGTGCTGGGGCTCAGCCCACATGGTCCTGGGTTCTAAAAGAAGGCAGGCTGAGCAAGCCCTGGGGAGCAAGTCATTAAGCAGCCCCCTCCGTAATCTCTGCTTCAGTTCCTGCCTCCAGGTTCCTGCCTTGAGTTCCTGCCCTGACTTCCTTGGGTGATGGACTGTGATAAGGAAGTGTAAGCCAAAGAAACCCTTTCCTCCCCAAGTTGCTTTTGGTCCTGGTGGTTCATCACAGCATGAGGAACCCTGACTAAGATGGCATCTTCACATGCAACCAGTCACAGGGTTTTTATGGAGTCACGAGGGAGGTGCAACCTGCCTGTCCTGAGTGAGACCAGCTATAGGGTGAGCAGGTGCATCTGGAGCCCACTGAGACTGTTCTACCCTGGGTGGAGCTGCTCAAAGCCAGAACAGTTTGCTTAGGGCAGTCAAGACTGAACGAAAGCCTCCAGATGAAGGAGTTGTGGCTTGCAGCGACTGTGGTGACAATGGTCTTTGCAGCTGGAGTGGACTTGTCCCAGAATGATCAGGGAACATTTACAACAGCTACAGGGCAGTCTGACTGGTTGTCAATGAAGAGGTTGCTTGGCCAACAGCTCCTCATTCAAGGCAAGCAGGCACAGCTAAGCTAAGGTCTGTCAGCTGTCCTTCAAGGGGCCAGATAGCTCATTCATAAGACAAAGACATGCATGAAAGGGTGCTTACCATACAGACCTGTGAGTAAGTGCATGTACTGTTGGTGTGGGTCCCCATCGCCCACACCCCCAAGGAATGCTCCCCACACCTATCTCATGGATGCTGGTCTGTGAGGGGGACACAGGGGAGTCCCCTCATCCTTGGCTTTAGTAAAGAGTAAAAATGTCTCTGCACCATTGGACTGGAGGTGTGGGTGGCAGGAAATATGCGGCACCCCGAATGCTTTCACTGCAGCAGGCAGCAAAACAGCTGGTGCTCTCATTGTTTCCAGCTGCTGCAGGCCAGCGCCGAGCTAAGGCTCCCAAAGCCATCCTTCCATCTGTCTGTCCATCTGTCAATCCTTCCATCTGTCCGTCCATCCTTCCATCCGTCCATCCGTCCAGTCATTCTCTTTGTGATTCCTACATGAATAGAGGGAAGGATTCCAGCTACCCACTGAGCCTTGGCCTTTGGGTGTCAGCCAAATGGGAAGCAGGAAGACACCCCCCCCATTCACTCATGTTGGTGCCTTCACTTCCCTGTCCACACCTGCCTGGTTATTGAGTTCTTTGCACTGTCTGCCCTGCTGGTCCTTCTGCCTGTCCTCTCCTGCCTGCATCAGGCACAGGAAACACCCGCACCGCTTCCTCTTCCTTCCTGAACTCGCACGGTGTGGCTATCCGCGAGCCTTTGTGAACTGGGCAATAACAGGACCGGCTGTGCAGCTTAGACATCATCTTCTCCTGGATGTCTCCCCTCCGCCCTGCAAGTGCCTGGCTGATGATTAACGTAAAAGGAGGGGCAAGGTTGAGCTAAGCCAATCAGAACCTATGGCCATGGATCCAAGAATAGATCTTAAAATCCTATGAAAACCTCTGTTGTGAGGATGACGCCAAATGCTCTCTATCCAGTGGGTCTGCAGTCCTTACTGCATGCAGGAAACAATGGAACTGAATTTGTAGTGTGATCCTACCACATAGTGTGTGCTCTCACATGTGTGTGCGTGCGTTATACACACACGCACAAACACACACACACATGCACAAACACACATACACGCACGCACACACATGCACACTATCACCTCTTGGGCAGGTTGTGGCCTATTCAATGTAAGGAACACTATTCACGTCCTTGGGGATAAAAGAAGAGGAAGATGCCTTTCCCACATGTGTTTCTGTATGCTAAGTGGCTTTATTTATATTTACTGTGGTTTTTATATAATTTTTTCCAAATAAAAGCATGATATCAGAACTGGGGCGAAATGTTTAGATTCCTGTGGACCTTGCCTGGCGAGTCCATGCTCCTTGATCACTGCATTATTAGGGTACCTGATTCTGATTGGAAACAGAGATGTTATTACACTACATGGCCACAAGAGGGAGAACCAGGTACCTGGGAAATACTTTCTAAGGCACAGCCCTTGGAGGGTGAGGCCTTGAGAGTAGCGAAGGGAAAATCAAGCAGCTTCCCCCAAGCAGCTTCCCCGTGGGTGCTGAGGGAGTCCTAGCACCATCTAGATCCAATCAGCCAGCCTTGCCAGTCCCTTCAAGACCCGTCTTCTGAATGTGCCTCAGGTCTGTGTCTTCAGCCATGCAAGGGGCCTAGAGCTAGTGAGACTCGGTCTTTCAGAGGTCAGCGGAAGCCTGAGTTTCTTGTTCTGTAGCAAGAACCACAAAGAGGGAAAAGTGTGAGCGAAGGAGAAAACCCCAAAGTCACAAAAATTACTAATACAATTTATTAGGTGAGCTCGCAAGCACCCATGAGCATAGAGAAGGTGCGTGCATTTAGAAATAGTGGGCCAGCAGATGATTCAGCATGCAAGGGTGCCTGTTGCCAAGCTCAGTAACCTGAGTTCAGTCCCCAGGAACTTTGTTGTGGAAAGGGTGAACCAACTCCTGAACATTGTCCTATGACCTCTGCGTGTGCACTGTGACATGCGCATGCACACACACACACACACACACACACACACAAACACACACAAAATCAATATAGTTAAAAACAGAAACAGTGCCTGTCGGTGGTGGTGGTGCACGCCTTTAATCCCAGCACTCAGAAGGCAGAGGCAGGCGGATCTCTGTGAGTTCAAGGCCAGCCTTGAGTTAGTTTCAGGACAGGCTCTAAAACTATAGAGAAACTTTGTCGGGGCGGGGGGGAGGGGGGGCGACGACAACAAGAAATTGTGTTTCTTACGAGAGAGGGGCTCAAGTCTCATAGTCCGAGTTGTCCCCCGCCCCCGTCCCGCCCCGCCCCATCTCCTTCCGTCCCCTCCAGGTACCTTTGTCTGACATCTTCCAGACTTGTTCTGGCTTTACCTTGTCCAGAAGGTTGCAGAAGTGGACCACACAGCCTGTTTACCTTGTCCAGAAGGTTGCAGAAGTGGACCACACAGCCTGTGGTCTTTTGACACTGCCTTCCTTCTCCTAGCAGAGCCTTTGCTGAACTGCAGTCCTGCCTAGCTGTCTGGTGGCCCCGTGCTCCTCTCTATTGCTTAGTCACAGGCCCCTCCCACGATATATGTTGCTCTGTTCCCAGCTAAGGGACACTGCGGTGATGATGGTGGCAGTTTTAGTTCAAGGTGATGGCACACAAGCTATAATCACTCTCTGTGTGGCCCCCGGGTTTTTATTTCTGGGTTGCATACGCAGGGGCTGGGATTGTAGAGCCATCCAGTAAGTATACACTTGGCCTGCTAAGAAAGCGCTGTTTTCAGGGGACCCTTGGGAGTGACTCAGCCACAGTCCCTGTGCACCCCCATGTCTGTTGTTTCCTCCTCATTGACTTTCTACCACCATGAGGAGAACCTGGCACACAGTAGGCAATCATCAAATTGGCACATAGTAGGTGCTCAAAATCACCTATTAGATGTAAGGATGGTTAGCTAGAGGCTGTTGCCCGGCGTAATCATGAAGGGTGTTGTTTAGTGTGTGTGTGTGTGTGTGTGTGTGTGCATGCGCACGCCGCGGGGAGGGGGGAGCACCTTCCCTACCTCAGGAGACACCCTCCAGCACAGCCCCACCCTAGACCTCAGGAGACAAGCCCTCTGTTCTAACTTGTGACCTCCAAGCTCTGGGCTTACGGGATAGGAAACTTTCCTCAGGTCAGAAAGCACAGCATGACCCCAGATCTTGTCTGCAGCTCCTGCTAGCCTCAAAGGCCCGAGAGACTCAGCTGTGCCTCTCACCCTCTAAGCACCTGAGTGGGAAGCCCCGCAGGCCCGGGCAGGGGGCAGCCCCTCTGGGGAACATTAGTGCCCTGCCCTGCTGAAGATTCTCCCTAACCCTCCTGCCAACATGTGTTTGCCTCCATCTTCTCTCTGCTTTTCCTTCTCCACAGCTCCTGTGATCTTTCTTGCTCTTGTTTTTCTACGTTAATTGAAGACTGATCCCCCTCGCTGGGGAGGTGTGAGGCTGCGCCAAGCACAACAGACCCAGCAGGCCAGTGAAAGTGGTTCCCAGGAGGTCACCTCTGCAGTGTGGGGGGGGGGGCTCCTGCAGGAGGACTGCTTATGGGGGGGCCTCTGTGACGACAGCGGTGATCTGGAATGGGGAGCAAGTGGGAGGAAGGAACTCAGGGTCTTTCTTAGGGTTATTATTGCTGTGATGGAAAACCATGACCTAAAACAACTTGGGGAAGAAAGGGTTTTACTCCACTCACAGTTCCAGAGAACAGAGTTCATCATCAAAAGCAGTGTGGGCAGGAACTCATGCAGGACAGGGACCTGGAGGCCAGAGCTGATGCACAGACATGGGGGAGTGCTGCTCACTGGCTTGCTTGATATGGCTTGCTTAGCCTGCTTTCTTACAGAACCCAGGACATCTAACCCAAGGACGGCACTACCCACAATGGGTTGGGGCTGGGCCCTCACTCTTCTGTCTAAGGAAATGCCTTAAAGGTTTGTATTCAGAAAAAAAAAAAAAAGCCGGGCGGTGGTGGCGCACGCCTTTAATCCCAGCACTCGGGAGGCAGAGGCAGGCGGATCTCTGGGAGTTCGAGGCCAGCCTGGTCTACAAGAGCTAGCTCTGGGACGGGCACCAAAGCTACAGAGAAACCCTGTCCCAAAAAACAAAAAACAAACAAAAAGTTTGTATTCAGCTGGATCTTGTGGAGGCATTTTCTTAATCGAGGCTTCCTCCTCTCAGATGATTTTAGCTGTGTCAAGTTGACATAAAATTAGCCAGCACAGGGTCCCTGTGATCCCTCATGGTGGGGTCAGAGCCGATCGGCCTTCAAGTCTTCATTCCAGCAGTTTCTTCAGCTATAGTTTCTCAACTGAGGCAGTACTACTGCTTCGCCAGGGACGCTCGGCATGCTGGGGACCCTTTGTGTTGCCATGGCTGGTGTGTGGTGTTGTGCTGGTCTCTAGGTGGTAGGGGTTAGAGAGGAGGTCAGATTTGTGCAGGACAGGTACACGGGACAGGCACACAGGACAAAGAATACTCTAGCCCACACATAGCGTGGCCGACGCTCGGATGAGAATCCCTGCCTAATAATGACGGTTGCCTTGTGTGATGAGGAAACCCGGGCACAAAGCAGCCAAGTATCCTATCTGAAGGTACGCAGCCACAAAGACTCGTGCTGTAACTAGGTACCCCGGGGGTCATCAAAGGGTGGAATAGGGCCAGGCGATGGTGGCGCACGCCTTTAATCCCAGCACTCGGGAGGCAGAGGCAGGCGGATCTCTGTGAGTTCGAGACCAGCCTGGTCTACAGAGCTAGTTCCAGGACAGGCTCCAAAGCCACAGAGAAACCCTATCTCGAAAAACGAAAAAGAAAAAAAAAAAAAAAGGTGGAATAGGGGAGACAGGAGAAAGGGGCCCCTAAGCTGGGCATGGAGCCACTAAAGGGCTTCCACTTAGAGGCTTTCACAGAGCGCGAGAGGACTAAGGATAATTTGAAGTATTTGAGTGACACGTATCTGTCGTGTTTCCTCTTGTAGTCGGCTTCTGAAGGAAGGAAAACCTGCTTACCTCTACTTACTACCCACCCGGCAAGCGCCATACTGCAGTTCTACAGAGTGACCAGGAGATGGCGCAAGGGCACCTTTGCGTTTCCCAGTTACAGCGTTTCCTTAAAAGGGAACACGGCGCCTTCAAGAAAATGAGTAAAACACACAAAAGCAGAACAAAGAAATATAAAAAATAGTCTTGCCCACAGCCTGACTTCCGAGGGCTGTTTGGCACAGGAGCAGTGTGTACTTTCCTCCTGTTCGCTCTGCAGTTGAAACTGTTGACTTTAGTGTGTAACGCCCTGTACACACGTTTCGCAGCCTAGGTGGTCACCTCACACTTAGACGGTGAGAGACAAGTCTCCAGCGATGACTGTGGAAGGGGATGCTTCCTGTCAACCCACACGTGTTAACTTGGATGTGCCTGTTGTGGAGACACAGAGAGGCCAGGGTCTTTGTCATAGATGCTAGGACAGACGACACAGCCACTGCCTATCCCAAGAACAGAGTTCCCGAGGGGGCCACCCTAGGAGGACTCCTGGGAGGAGAGGATGTTGGAGAGCAGAGCTGACAGCAAGAATTCTGGGGAAGCCCCAGCAAGAATGGGCAGGAGGCTGCTTCTGGGGAAGACCCTGCTGGGGTCGGGAGAGATGGAGGGAGAGGCAGGGAAGGTCCGAGACACTTGCTCCGCTCTCTCCACTTTTGGATCGAGGTGATATGGATGGAATGGAAGAAGGGTCAGCAGGACAGGAAGGCCCACCCCTTGGTTTCTGGTCCCCTTAATCCAGCAGCCTGCAAGAAGGGAGCAGTGCTGAGCTCCGAACCCAGGGAGAACAGTACGGTGGAGTCAGTGAGGCCAACAAGCTCCGCATGGCCCCTTTCAAACTGATCACTCGTTAACTCCTTCGTGTTGTAAAAACAATTATGGGCTGGGTAAGATACGAGGAAAGGAATGGATAGGGAGGTGACCGTGGGGGCAGAGACACATGCGTGATCTCACCAACCTCAGGAACTACTTAAACTCATCTATCTATCTATCTATCTATCTATCTATCTATCTATCTATCTATCTATCTATCTATCATCTATCTATCATCTATCTATCCATCCATCCATCCATCTATCTATGTGCATGCACACATGTGTGGACATCACAGGACAATTTGTGGGAGTCAGTTTTCTCTTACCATGTGGACGCTGGGCATTGAACTCAAATCATCGGGCTTGGCAGCAAATGCCTCTGCTCCCAGAGCTATCTCCCTAGCTCCTCAGGAACCATTTAAAGAGTTTCCTTCAGGATGAAGGATATGGCAGAGCAGAGGCCTGAAGCTCGGGGGGAGCAGAGCACTATGGATATCCAGGTGAAGACATTTTGCAGGGCAGGCAGCATGCCAGGCACTTAGGGCAGGCTTCTCTTTGAGCTGATAGAGGATGAGGCAGAGTCAGTCATGGGGATGATGTCACTATGAAACTGCTTCTCAAGCCTGGGGCCTCTTCATCCTCTGCGGAGCACCGGTGTTCCCAGGACACCCACTGTTCTGCCATGGCCTTTGGTTTCGATGCCAGCTCTACAGGAAGGACCTACTTGCTGCTGGAGCTTGGTGCCTGATGTGCAACCAGCATGCAGTCGGGACCTCTAGATCATCCGAGTGAATGGATACTGTTCTGGAGGGCGGCGTTGAGATTCTCGTGGGTCCTGGTCCAGCAGCCACAGTAGGTCACTCGGGACAGGCAAGGGGAGAAACATGAGGCCCGGTGACTGAGTGGGGGGGTGAGGCTGATGTTACCGGCAGAGGCCTGCCACACCCCACTCCGGGTGTCATCATCGCGGTTTAGATTAACCCCTCATCCTAGCACTGCGAAAGCCACCTGACCCTGGTTGACATAGTCACCTCTCTGACTCCCATTTCTGCATCTGGAAAATGGAGATAAACATCAGGCCGTTGAGAGGACTCGCCAGATGACAGGTGTCTCAAAGATGAAGAGGGAGCTGGGGCTTTGGATTCTCTTGCTACAAAACTTGCTACAGTGTCATGGAGGTTGGAAGGTGGGTGGGATCAACACAGAGCCTGGAGAAAGAAGAAGGAATGCCTGGCACAGGGCCTTAGCGTTGGCTGGGCCCTCCTCTGATTTCTTCTGTTCTCTCAGGGCTCAGACTGGACGTCAACTCTTAGGAAGGTCACCTGGTCACCATGCCCTTACTACCCACTCCCCTCCGTCATCTTGTTTTGTCTACATCCCATGGCCACCTGAAAGCTGCCAGAGATTTCTCCCCAGTCCACTCCTCCCCCATCCCACTACTCAGCTGTGACGGGGTCTTTGCACAGACTGCTGTTGGGGGCCGGTACAGGCACCCAGAAGCTGGACATTTGGTGAATGCCTGAAACCAGTGAGAGAATGACTTTACTAGAACATCAGAGGACCCCTGGAATGAAGGGGGGCCAGGAAGCCACTCTCCCCAAGTGGAGCAGGGGAGCTTTGGAGTTTCCTGCCAGGGTAGGTGGAAGTGTGAGAACAGAACCCCAGGAAATTCCAAGCTGCCTTGCCATGTTCCAGCTTTTAAAACTCAGCCTTAATGTGATTTCTGCATATTGGGGATAATAAAAATGTAGACCGTATCTGTGTGGAGCTTACTCCTGATTCAGTTTCCACCCTCTCTGGGTGTGTTGTTACGCTGTCTGGTCCTGAGGGTGACGGGAGATGGATGCAGAGCAGGTTAAATGGGAATGCCCAGACAGGTGACCTAGTGCAAGACTTTGGCATCTTGAGACTATAGGAAATTAATTGTCCCTGTGCCTCAGTGCATACCTGCGCACACACACGCATGCACACGTCCGAGCCCAGTTCCGACCATGCTTTGCATGGTTCTTTTCTATTTGTTCCGTTTTCCTCTTTTAAAATGATGCTCACAAACTGACAGTTTGGTTTCATGACCAACTTCCCAGCTCATAGCTCAGTCGTGAAAATCAGCAGCCTAAGGGCAATTTACGTGGGGAAACGGGGGACTCCCATTGAACCGAAGGTCTGGCTAATGGTGAGATTCGGGCAGAGGACTGCCTTTGTTCTAATGCAGACATCTGGAATCCTGGAACTTAGGGTACCCCAAACCTTGGTATGCTGGAACCAAGCCTTGAGGATGATGGGTCAGGATGTCTCACCTGCTCCCCGAGCACCACTCCACCCACCGAGCCTTGCATTGTGCCCAGGCAGCTGCCAGGCTGTCTTTCATGGGACTCATGGCTCCTGACAAAGCCAAGTTCTTTCGTTCCTGTCCTTGGCATCTGTCCCCTGCGGGTCATACCAATGTGTGACTGATGTGACAGTCTGGTACATGGTACATGGATGTGTCCTTGATGCCCAGCGCTCTGCGCTTAGTAGTTCAAAGAACAGCTGTTGCTGGACCCCAAGAATAAAGGGGTTTGGCTGCTGGCACCCCGGATTGGGGACGACAAGATTGAGAACCCGTGTGAACGGGTGGCTGGAAATGGCCTGGGTTAGGGCACAAACCCAGAGCATGATCCCTCAAATTCAGGGTGCCACCCCCCCCCAGGTTCTGAGGAAACTCAGCGCTCTGTTCTGCACCAGCCACCTCCATCCACTGTGGCTCCCAAATCCCCAAGACCCAGCTGTTGCGAAGGAGTGGCGGTCTTGCTGTCAGCTCTAACTTTAGTGGATTGAAGCAAAGCAAAAGTGACCGCAGCATGACCGGAGCGCTGCTGTGTCACTGCTGCTGCATTGAGCAACTCAACCTAGACTGAGCCGCAGCGCTCCCACAGAGCCCCAAGCACTCTGAAGCACCCTTCCCAATCCACTCTTCTCCATCAGCTCTGAGGACACTCAGAGGACAATGGACATCAGCTGTGGCTCCCACAGGAGGCCACTTCCATTTGATGACTGTCACGCTGACCGAGGAGCCTGTGGTGTTGGTGGCACGGAAGCCCACTGGAGCCTTGTAATCTTCCTGATAACCCCCAAATTCCTTACTAGAACCTTGGCCGCTGCACAGTGGGGGCTGAGATTAACCATTACATTGCTGTCACCAGCAACACAGAAGGAACAGAGGGGCGGAGGACACTTCCGTAATGACAATTGTAGTGGGTGTAGAAGATGCTGAGTGTGAACAAGATGCTGTGTGGTGCATCCTCTCTAGTAAAGCTGCCATGCTGGGAGATGCTGGATGCGTTCTACTGAGTCACACCCCTCCTGTGAGAGTTATAATCTGGGACAAGGAGAAATCACGCAGCAAGAAGCCACCACAAGAGGAAGGGTCTGAGGTGCGAGTAGCGCCTCTCTGGGAGGCAATGTGTGCTTGGGGAAATGGCTGCTGGGGAAATGCTTGCCAGACAAACAAGACCCAGGTTCAGAGCCACGGTACCTACACAAAAGGCTATCAGGGTGCTGTGTGACCGAGAGGGGAGGATCCCTAGGTCCTGTTGGCAGGCTAGTCTGGATGAATCAGTGAGTTCTAGGTTCAGTTAGAGATCCCATATCAAAATATAAACTGAAGAGTCATAGAGGAAGATAGCCTGATGTCTACAGCCACACACACACACACACACACACACACACACACACACACACTCACACACACGCACACAGCTGAAGAGATGACTCTGGATAACAACAGCACTGGTTGCCCGTTCAGAGGTCCTGAGTTCAATTCCCAGCAACCACATGGTCTC
>NC_022033.1:12927215-12948360 GCF_000317375.1 Microtus ochrogaster | reverse complement strand
CACACAAACACATACACGTGTATACAACATACCCATACACAAAAGACTAATGTAGATTGGTGGGGAAAAACAAGAAAAGCCCAGAACTTTCTGGAAGCACTGTCATGGCAAGGATTTGGGCTTTTGCCCCCATACCTGGATTTCCCTCCCTTGGTGAAGGGCTGGCTGGTACTGGGCTACGCAAAACTCAGAAGGAGTCAGAGCAGATCGTGGAGACAGTATCCTCTGTACTTGCTCTCCTGTAGGGCGCAGCTCCACATCGATGGGCTCTTTAGAGAATCATTGCCTCCATTAGCTCCAAGTCAGGGCGCCCTGGAAGCCTGGTGTGCTTTGCCTATTGACTCGCTGAATGAAATCTTAGCTAAAATCTTTTTATTTTATGCTATTAAGGACCCGGGAGAGAGCCGGCACCTGAACCGTCCCTGCTCGGTTAGTGATCAGGGTCAGCGGGAAGTGGCCCCACGGCTGTTGTAAAGAGACTGTCATTTCGGACTTCCCACCAGTGTTTCACATTACCAGTAATTGGGAAGTTAGTCCTCCCCTCCGGGCGGACTTAATGGGTAAACATCTCCCCACTGGCACGTCTAATTTTATGGGCGACTCCTGATATCGCTTTGGTAACCTCGGGAGGTGGCCAGTGTGGTTGGCTCCTGTGTCAGCCCGCGGTTGATGGCGGTGGGAGAAGCTGAAGGGAAGGGTGGCTTTCCCCACAGTGAGATCACAAGTCACTCTGCTCCGTGTGACAGTCCAGAGAAGGGTGGTCTTGAGGAGTTTCAGGGGGAAGCCAGCCACGGCTAGATGCTGTATTCTGAGTAAGGATGGGAAAGAGGAGCTTCTTTTTTCCTCCCCCTCCCTTTCTACAAAAGTGCAATAAAGCACTTTTGTTTATATTGTGATATTAATAAATGTCCATTTTAGTTAGAGAAAATATGTCAAAAACCGACAGCACTGGTCCCTGCCCCACTGTTCCCTCCACCTGGAAGCATCTCCCCCAAATAACTGCATCCCTCCTCTCTTTCCCAGCTTTGCTTGGCCACTGCCATCTCAGTGAGTCTTCCTGACCCCACCCTCCATGAAGGGTGTCACTGTCCCAAGCCTTCCTTAGCTCTCCAGCACACAGCACCACAGCCTTCCCCAGTGTCATTATTTCCCTGTCCAAGTCTGTGTCCACCCACCCGGGAGTCCCTGCCCTGTAGTTATAGGTTGTGTCTGCACCATGCGAAGCAGATGTTTAATAACAATTTTGAAACGAGGGCTGGGAGTGTGGGCCAGGTGGCATGGATTAGAACTCAGGGTCAGATTGTGGCACCCACGGAAGAGCCAGGTACAGCAAACAGCACACATCTGCAAACCCAGCACCAGGGAGGTAGAGACAGGAGGGTCCCTCGGGCTCCCTGACCAGCCAGCCCAGTCTAACTGTGAGCTTCAGCCTCAACGAGAGACTTTGTCTCAAAAAGTAAGATGGAGGTCCAGTGAGATGCCTTGGTGGGTAGGGATTTTGCCAGCAAGCCTGGAAAACCAAACTTCACCCCCAGGACCCACATGGTAGAAGGCAAGAACTGACTCCTAAAAGGGTGACCTCTGACCTCCACACTCTTGCTGTGAGTAAGAGTGCCCTCCAACAAAAACAAACAAGTAGATGTCGTAAAACATAAGGTGGAAATTGACAGAAGACACCCACGGACCTCTGGCTTCCAACACACGTGATGCTGGTATATGTACACCTGCATACGTGAGCCGGGCGGTGGTGGTGCACGCCTTTAATCCCAGCACTTGGGAGGCAGAGGCAGGCAGATCTCTGTGAGTTCAAGGCCAGCGTGGTCTACAAGAGCTAATTCCAGGACAGGCTCCAAAACTACAGAGAAACCCTGTCTTGAAAAAAACCTCCCCAAAATTATAATGAATATTGGAAAGGGTCCCCCAATTCTCTTTCATGTTCAATCACTGTTCTGGGCTATGAATTTTTATGTCTCCAGCAGAATTGTTCCAAATCCATGGGGTCAGGCTGCATGGGAAAACACTTAGAAGCGTCTGGAAGTCCACGGGAAGGCTTGAGCTCATTATTTCATCTGGGCACAGAGTGGTTGGGTGGCATTAGGAAGCATGTCACCTGGAAATAGAGACCAAATCACCCATGGTTGTTCAGCAGGATGAGTGTTAACAGAAGTTCTGGGTCCCAAGGAGTCCTCAGGTCGCTCCCTCCAGGCCGCACTCAACAAGGACAAATGTCAGGAAAGGATTGCCCATTCTTCACTGCAGCTATGGATGCTGAGGCCGAGTGGCTAACTGGTCTACCCAGCACCACACAGCCCTGAACAGCAGAGGCTGACATTCAAACAACTTCAAACATCAAACCTTATTTTGTTTCTAAACCACCTTCAAAATCAGAATCCTCTGCTGGGCATGGAGCTGCAGGTATAGAGTGCTCCCCAGCACACACAAGGCCCCGGGGTTTGATCCTTATCGTGGCAGAAAGCAGGCACTGTAGCGCTCATCTGTCATCTCCAGAGGTGGAGGCAGGAGGATCATAAGTTGAAGGCCATCCTTGGCTACAAAGTGAGTTTGAAGCCAGCCTGGGATATACAAGATCTTGTCCTTAAACAAACAACAAACCCCAGTCCTAACGCCAGACTACAGAGTTGGCTCAGCGGTTTAAGGTTCTTGTTGCTCTTGTAGGGGGCCTGGACTTGATTCCCACACACACCTAGAGAGCAGCTCACAGCCCTCCGTAACCAGTCAGACGTCCTTCTCTGACCTCCGCAGTCACCAGACAGGCACGTGGTGTGCCAGCAAGAACACTCACGCACATACAATGATAAAATAAATAAATCTAAAAAGAAAGCCGGTCTCCTCCAAATGGTGCCAGGTGGCAGTCAGGAGGATGCAGAATGTGCCAGTCTTCTGGGATAGGAATAGCTTAATAACACAAGAACGAGGAAAGTCACATTGTGACAATCCCTGTCACAGATGAGCGTGATGTGGGAGCTCGTGCTCATTCCTGGCCTTCCTCCTGTCTCTACCTTCCAGGAGCCAGAGGCTGACTTGTTAGGACCTCTCCTGGGGGCTCCCTGGTGGCGTGGTGAGCTTTGGTGGAAGGAGTGTGAGCAGGAACTGTTCCCTGGTCCTGGCCTGCAGAATAGCCAGTGGCCCAGTACCCTAGCTCTCCTTAGCCTCTGCATTTACAGCATTAGCAGACACTAGGGCTAGCCCTTCCCTTGCCCCCACACCCCAGGGTTAGCCCTTCCCTTGTCCCAAACCCCAGGGTTAGCCCTCCTTATCCCCCACACTCCAGAGCTAGCCCTTCCCTTGTCCCCCACATCCCAGGGCTAGCCCTTCCCTTGTCCTCACACCCCAGGGTTAGCCCTCCTTGTCCTCACACCCCAGGGTTAGCCCTTTTTTGTCCTCCACCTGCTGGCTCTGCCCAACCCCATTTGACTGTGTCTGTTTCCGTTTGAGGTGCCCTGGCACAGCCCCCTTCCTTTTCACTTCCTCATTCCTTCCCCCTTCTCCCCAAGTGGACCTTGCAGACTGGTGGTCCTGGCAGGAGGGGAGGGGGCTGAATTCAGCTGTCTCCAGCTTTCAGCTGCCAAGCACAGCCTAGCGCTTGCAAATCCTTCCAAATTGCCTTGCAGCCTTGGACCCCGGGGAGCATTCATGCAAAACTCCAGATCTTTCCACTTCCCTGGATGGCAAAATGAAACACAACTGCCCCCCCCCCCCCCGGCACTCAGACACCGCAGAGGAACTGCCTCGGTTCCAGGCCTGGGCTCGGACTCCTTCCTGGGCCTGCAACCACAGCAGACGTCGCCTTTCTAAGTCACTCTCTAGTGCTTGCTTTGACCAGGGCTGCTGGTGAGACAAACCAGAGCTTGGGGGCTGCGCTGCACCTGGGATCGGCTCCAATGGCAGTCAATGCCACAGGAAATGGAGAAGTTGCGAGACCCTGGACCTGGGTTTGTATAGATCTGCTGAGTGAGAGAGACTGCTTGACAGAGGGCGAAGCTAGTTGGATTTGGGAATAGCGGCCCGGTAATTAACCCCCTAAGAGCTAAGAGGGAACCCGAGCTCTCCAAAGAGGCCTATTCTGGGCTTCTGAACTTTAGAAGGCTCTGTATTAAATGGCCCCATTTGCCCTCCTCTTGGGGATTCCTATAGATCTCTGAGTAGGGAAGGCTACAGATTTCTTCCCAATTTATTTTCTGAGTTCATCGGCACATACTGGTCAAGGGTAGGGTTGACCTAAGAAAGCATCCTCTGCTGTCGAGAAGTCAAGAAAGCTCTCTGGAAGGTTCCAGTAGATCTCCCAGTTATGCACTAGAGAGCTGGGGAAGGCTCAGAGGATGGCAGGTTGGTTAGGTGGATGATTGCAGTTTGGGTTGCAATCATGTTGCCATAGGCTGGCCCAGTGGAGGATGTCCCAGGATCTCTGGGAGGCACTGCAGATAGTTCTCCTTGGAAAGCCAGGAGTAAGCCCCCAGGGGACCCTCTGCCTTGGGGTCTATAGTACACAGGCAACTGTTAGCAATAGCATTGGTCTTGGGAGTATGGCAGCTTTGAGTTCTAACCCCCTTCCTTAAAGCAAGGAACACCTTCCTTACACTTTTTAAAACAACAAAAAATCCTCTTTGAATTGGTTTTGCTTCTGGGTGAAGGTATGACTGCTGCAGTGACCAAGGGTTTGCTGTTTCTCCCATGGCCGAGGACCAGTAATGGCACCGTCATCGTCATCATTGTGTTTGAGATCACCATCATTACCACCTTCATCACCATCCCCATCACCACCACCACTTCCACTACCACCATCATTGGGCTGCTGAGAGCCGTGTACAATCTTGAATCAGCCATAGCCCCACAAATTCAGGATCTGCTTTTTCCCAGGCTGCTCCAGGCCTTGCATGTCTGTGAAGGCTTGAGCTGGACTGACCTGCTCCTAGGAGAGCTCTATAGGGTGTGAGCAGTCCATGGCCCCAGAGCCTGTTTGCTGAGCCATCCCGTGATGTCTGACATGTCTAGGTGACATGAATGGCACATGCCAAGGGTCTGTGGCAGATGCATGCTCTGTCTATCTGCCGGGAGGTGGTAGTGACTAGAAACAGTCAAAGGGGGAAAGAGAAGAGCCAGGATGAGGACCTGTGACTTCAGATGCCCCCGAGAACTCTGGCTTTAATGAACAGGATCCAGTGTGTTTTGCGTGAAAAAGAGTTGGCCACCGGGTGTCATTTACCTAGTGTTGGCTGCAGTTATTGTCCCTGAAAGCCTCGAGTACAGGAAAGACTCATTCTTGGGGTTTTGGTTTAGATGCTGCTTCAGCAGAATTGCCCACAGCCCTTGGTGACCCTGGTTTCTAAGAGCTTCTCAGGGCATGAGCCCATATAAATCCTTCCCCTGTTGCTTCCTGTCAGGTGTTTGGTCATAGTAATGAACAAAGTAACAGATACGATACCAGAAGATGCAGGAACACAGGGGCAAGGGCAGCATCTTAGAGGGCACACTCTGGGTGCTAATGTCGGTCTTTTGTACCGGGCCGGCGGGAGGCTGCTGATGGGGGAAGAGACAAGAGAACCAAGTGCTGCTCCCCACCCCCCCATGTTTAGCACACATTTCTTTATGCAAAATGTATCGAAAGGAACCAAGCAAAAAGGATTTTTTTTTTAAGTTGGTAGAGAGCTTGCCTGGCATGAATGAAGCCCTGGCGCCATTCCCACTACCATATAAATCTATTCCCACTACTTATAAATCCAGGAGCCATGGCACACACCTGTGATCCCAACACTTGGGAAGCAGAGGCAGGAGGATCAGAAGTTCAAAGTGACCCTTGGCTACAGAGGGAGTTGAAGGCTAGCTGGGGCTACTACATGAGACCCTGCCTCAAAACAAAACAAAAACAAACAAAGAGAAACCCAACAAGAAAGAAAGGTCAAGGAGGCATAAATCTGCAACAGGATTAACATTCGAGTCATTCTTATGTTGTTTTGTTTTGCGACAAGGTCTCACTGTGTAACCCAGCCTTCCCTTGAGCTTGAGATCATCCTGCCTCTGTCTCCATGTTAAAGTTACAGGCATGCTGCAGTGATTTTGACGTTTGGATCTTTATATCACTTCCCAAGTTCCCAAGTAAAACTTTGTCTGGTCAGCTTTGGGCAAATGGGTTGTGAGCAGGAAATGCAGTCAGCAGACAGCAGAGCATCTCTCTGCTTACCTATGTTTGCTCGGAGAGTGCAGGAGGGGAAAGATCCAGAGACCCAGGGGCTAAGGAGCCAGTCACACAGACAACAGTTTTCCACTGTTTTTCCCCTTGAATTCCTAAAATCTATAAGAGGGAAAATTAGAGGAAGTGGGTCATGAAGCAGGTAAGATTGAGGGGAAGCTAAAATCAGCCAGGTGGCGGAGACAGGGACAGCACAGATCAGGCTTCTAAAATGAGGAGGCAGAGCGGGCTAATCAAGGGTCTCTGAGCAGCTCCAGGTGACTGGAACAGGAGGGAAAATAATAATAATAATAATAATAATAATAATAATAATAATAATAATAATAATAATAATAATAATAATAATAATGGAGTGTAGAAATGGAATCAGATCGCGAAGGACCTGCGCATCCCTGGTTGAATGGACAGATCACACAGGGCCCTGCTGCTTCAGTAAGGCCAGAGTTCTGGAGCAAGGTGGCAGCAATGGGAAAGTCATAGGCAATGGGAAGAGGCACCGGGAGCCTGTGAGCAGGGGCTGGCTAGGAAGTCGGTTTGCTGATGGCTGGCAGCCTGTGGTGGCAGAGACCTAAAACCGAGTACTGACCTGGCTGTGTTTAAAATACAAACCCACAATATTCGTGGATGGATCGTGTGTGGGAGAGAGGAGAAGAGCCCCTGGAAGGAGATGCCGTGGACACCTAACCCCCAGACCCAGCCAGGCTGCAAAATGGCTTAAGTTTGGACCCCTTCTCTCTGAGTCTCCCAGGCAAGAGTTTCAGGCTGCCGCCTCGGAACCAACAAGGCCTTTGGTCCCCATCTTAATCAGATCTCTCCCATCCTATTAAGCAATTTGGGGCCATTTCTCGAGAAGATTTTGTTATTTCCCCAAATCTCCGGCTGCCTCATTTAGAGTCAGTGTTTAGGCGGAATGCAATTAACACATTCCAAACCCGGTTTCCCCTGAAATCCAATCAATTCTAACTCGTTTTCCAATCATGCTGCTTTCTCTAATTGTGAGCTGCGGCCTCCGCAGAATAGGGACTTAAGCCAATTATTGGCCCGCTTGTCTGAAAATTGTGCGATTTGTGTCGGCTGCTCCCTGCATTACTGATGAGCCTCTTCCAGCTAATGGAATAATGAAAACACAAAACAGATTTACCATGCTTAATAAGAGGAGGAGATAATGAAGGCAAATTAAAATGGAAGCTCAGATCTGCGTGGAGAGCCATAATGTAGTTTTCCCCTTTTAAATGAGCACTCCGGGTTCTTGGATGCCGGCGTCGGGAGGGGCCCGAAACTCAAAACTCTGTTGGACGACGACAGTGTGTCCACTTGGCTTGATTTGGAAGATGGCGGTCTTCTGTTCCACTTCCTGGAGTTTGACTGTTGCTCTTCACCCTCTGTGCAGCCATCCCTCTGCCCTCCGTTAGAGCCGCTGGGTTCAGTTCAACTCTTCTTGGATTCTATAACCCTCTGGCAGAAAGAGTAGGCAGTGAAGTCATTTCTGCAAGATTCAGTGTCCTTGATTGGTGCAGTCTTCAGCACCTGCGGGGGCAGGGCTTCAGCCACATTCCTGTCCTCTCCATCCCTTAGCTGCCTCTTACACCCATGCACGCCAAACAGGGACACCAGATAAGTGTGTGGATATAGTCACAGATCTAAGGAGGGAGACGAAAGCCCCTAGTTGTCAGTTCCTGGTGCCGTGTGCTCACCATTGTCCTGGATAGCCACCCTTGCATAGCAGGTGCCTGAGGTCTGGGTCCTCCTGTGCCCTACGTAAATGTGTAAGCCAGGACACATCATGGGTGTGTAAGCCAGGACACATCATGAATGTGTAAGCTAGGACACATCATGGATGTGGAACCCAGGATACATCATGGGTGTGGAACCCAGGACACATCATGAATGTGTAAGCTAGGACACATCATGGATGTGGAACCCAGGACACATCATGGGTGTGGAACCCAGGACACATCAGGGATCAGCAGGCTGTCTCCACCTACCCATTGGGTGTGATAACACGGGGATCTGAATCTGGCTTGGCTGAAGAAGTTTGACCTAGGTCACAGAAGACCTTGATAGAGTGAGGGGTGGTGGCCTAGAGGGGAATCTCAGAAAAAGGGGGTGAGAGAGACTCAGAACACGTGTGTTTGTGTGTGTGTGTGTGTGTGTGTGAGAGAGAGAGAGAGAGAGAGAGAGAGAGAGAGAGAGAGAGACTAGTAAGGGGTGAGGCCAGGGGCTGCCCAAGCAGAGCAGATCTGGAAGCAAGTGAGGCAGAGTGATCCTTTTTCCCCCTCTTCCTCCCCTCCTTCCCTCCTCCTCTTCCTCTTTTCCCTCCTCTGCTCCTGGCATTGCCTCCCACCCCCTCAGGTCTATATTCCAGCTCTGAAGTTTCTCCATCTCCCAGAGTGGGCTCTCTGGGCCTCCATTTCGAGTCCAACAGGAGTCAGAGCAATGATTATGTTGTTAAACAACAAACATACAAAACCAGTTCTGGTGCAGTGGTGTAGGCCTGTAGGACTGAGTTCGAGGACTGGGCTACACAGTGAGATGCCGCTCTTTCCAAAAGCAGATGCACCTACAGGGACTGCGGTAAAATCTCTGAGCCAATACTCCCAGCCGTCATCCCGACAACAGTCGTTCCTGCCCCAGTAGCCTGGGCAGATACCCCATTGCCCAGTGTTGGGGTGAATAGAAACCTCCCTCTCCTCAGGAACCACAGAGAGAGAAGGAGGAAGGGAAACTGCTAGTCACTCCTGCCGTGGCTGGGTGTGTCCCCTGTGCCAGGACCTGCTCAATGCATGTATGTGACCCTCACTGCAGGTGTTTCTATATCCATCACAGATGTGAAAGCACAGAGAGGTTGCACCACTCTCCAGAAGTGCACAGCTAATAAATGACAGTGCTGTGATTTGAACCCATGGAGTCGGGCTCCCCAGTCTTTGCCTTGACAGATGTTCCTCAGGGTTGATGACTGCACAGTACACCTGGAGAATTTAAGGCGTGGTCAGCGGGGAACTCCCCATCTTACTAGAGATTGTGTGCTTTAAACATGGCATGAAAGATAAGGGTTTCAAACCAGAGGGCGCTGTGTAGGGACCAAGTCTCTCATTAACTAGGGCACATCAACCACCATGACCACACTAGGTGAGAGGTACAAATTAAAGGAGAGAAGATTTGGGACTGGAGGGACGGCTTTGAGGTTAAGAGCATTCACTGCTCTTCCAGAGGATGCGAGTTCAATTTTCAGCACCCACATGGCAGCTCACAACTGTCTATAGCTCCAGTTCCAGGGGACCCGACACCTTCACACAGACATACATACAGGCAAAGCACCAATGCACATGAAAAGAAGAAGGAGAAGAAGGAGGAGGAGAAAGACTTACTTTGGCTCTCGGCTTCAGAGGGTATTAGTCCATCATGGCAGAGAAGCAGCGCATGGCTGCAGTATTATGTGGTGCACGCTGTTCACATCACAGTGGATGATGAAGCAGTGCAGAAAGAGCCACAGGACAGGGACAGCCTTTGACAGGTGGCTCCTACCAGCCCATGCCCACATCCTAAGGGCTCCACAGCCTCCCCAATTAGTGGCAGCAGCTGGGAGACAAGCATGCAAAGCAAGAGCTTGTGGGAGCACACCAGATTCAAATCACAGCACAGGAAGAGTACCAGGAAGTGTGCCTTGCACCCCAAGACTCTGGCTATCCCAAGTCCCGGTATATTTGCAGGGGCTTTGCTGGGGGCATTAAGATGGCCTGGGTTTGGTTTTTCCACAGTTCACTGACTTGGGTTGTGGTTTGGTGACCCAAGAAAAATAACAACAAAACCCTGAAACATTTGAGTTATTGAGCAAGAATAATTCGTAAACAGTATGTGGTCAGAAAAAGAAGTCCCCAGCCAAGCACACAGTAGGCACCACTTCTGGCCGGGAGTCAGTCCTGAGCACCCATGCAATCTTGTTTTAATAAATTCAAGTGTTGTTTTGTTGTTTTTTAATTTTTTTGTTTCCTTTATTTATTTATGTTGTGTAAAGGGGGCACACACATACCGTGGCACACCTGTGGGGGCAGAGGACACCTTGCAAGACTGGGTTCTCTCCTTCTACCATTTGGGTCTCAGGGGTTGAACTCAGATCGAGCTTGGCCGCAAGTGCCCTTACCTGTTGAACCATCTCCCCTGACTTCCTTCCAGCTCTAAAATGCCAGGAATTTTCACTCTGACCCTTTTCTAGTGTCTACATAGTATATGCCTCTGCACATAGCTGCAAGCCCATTTCTCTACCTTGATTTTCCACAAACCAGAAGGAGCTCATCTTTTCCATCAAAGTGTACAGGGTGCTTCGGGCAAGAGATCAGGGTACTTGGGATGCCCAGGGTGGACTTTCTAGCCCAGAGACATCTCAGTAGCTGTCTGGCAAAAACTAAGTTTTTAAGGAGCTCCTAAGGTTTTCAGCCATGTTAAACCTGGGACTTTATCTCTGGTCTGCAAGCAACCCTTCTCTGCTCGCCTTTGGCCAGACATTTCCCAGGTTCCCGTGGGCTCAAGGCTCCATCTCCTCCCAGGGTGATGAAAGCCAGTTGGCCGCTAATCACTTCCAGCAGTGATAATAACCCTGCTGGTGTATAGAGTTTCTCAAAGCAGTTCATATACGTTTATCTCTCTGCTTCTCCCCCTGACCCCGCCACTTAGATTTTATTTTGAGGCCCATATTAGAGGGAACTTTTCAGCCACCTGCTCGGGGCGGGGATGGGGGTGGCTCACAGTCAGCTTGTGGGGATCCATGGCTTCTCCCTCTTGTCCTTCCCCAATGCTCAAGCTAGTCCACCCCCACCCCCAGTTCACCGGGAAGGGTACACGGGATACGAGCACAAGTGTAACCTACCAACAGCCCGATTTTTGAGATGATAAACTATGTTAAGCATGGTTTTTCTCTCCTTCCCTTGATGCACATGGAAGCCTGAATACATGAGATCCAATACAGAGATCTTGGATTCCTTGGAGCTTCCTGTTAGAGCCATATTTTATACGGCCTTTTAATTTTCACAAGCAAAAAATTTCTTTATGTCCCAGCCAGTTCAAATTTCTGTTACTTGCAACTGAAAGAGTTGCCCCAATGAGAGGACACTGTGGAAGACAGCCCAGGGACAGGTGGGCAGGTGTCAGAGTTCCTTGGGGAGGTCAGAGACTCGGGATTACTGAAGACTAGACTAGACAAAGAGGAAGTAAGATGATGTCAAATAACTAAATAAACCCCTACATACTGTTTATGCACGTGTGTGTGTGTGTGTGTGTGTGTGTGTGTGTGTGTGTGTGTGCCTCAGAGGACAACTTCCGGAAGTTGATTCTCTCCTCGCACCATGCAGGTTTTGGGGATTGAACTCAGGTCATCAGTCTTGTCCATAGGAACCTTTTCAAATTGAACTGTCTTGCTGGCTCTATGCCTTACTGTTTGAGACTGGGTCTCTTACTGAACCTGGAGCTCACTGATTGGCTAGGCTAACTGCCATTGAGCCCCGTCTCCTCCTCCCAACACTGGGTTTACAGGTGAACACCGCGCCTGCCATTTGAATGGGAGCTGAGGCTCCAAATTCAGGTCCCCATGGTTCACAACAGCTCTTTACCCACTAAGCATGCCCTAAAGCCCCAAGCTTTTTTGATAAAATATTAGTTCAGGGATGTTCTTAGCCCAATTTATGCCCAGAGGAGGCCCGAAACCCTTCTTAGCTAAACTTTTTGCTTTATAAACAAAGAAATGGAGGTTCAGAGAAAAGCTGTTTGCTAAAGTTCTTGTAACTAGCAATTGATAAGGTTCAATCATAACCTTATGTAATGATCCTGTATCATGTTCTGCAGACACCACACGGGTAGAAGCAGGCAAAAATCAGGGACTACTGTTTGTTTGTACAAATAAAGCTTTCTGAAGTGCAGCCTTGCCCACTTGCTTCTGGGTTGTCTGTGACTTCTTTTGCACTACGGTAGGGATGTTGAAAACTTGTTACAGGGCCCAAATGGAGACAAAAGAGGGATGGCTTTTAGAGATGACCATGACCATGGGCTGCTGACTCTGCCTCAAAGCTCTCCTGTGCCCAAACCCCGTTCCCATCCCTCGATCCCCTTCCTATGAAATAGGATAGCCTGTATATGACCTTGAGGTAGTGAGCATATCTGTAGTGTTTTGCAAACCGAGTGCAAAGGGACATAATGTGCATGAGGTCACAACCAGCCAAGTACATTCCCTGGTGCTGAGGACGGAGGGGAGCTTGGCAGGGATCCTGTGGTGGGGTGCAGCAGACAGCCACTCTGGGGGAGTGCACATTTTTGTCTGTGTAGGATGTAGGATGCATCATCCTTCCAGAAATATTCCAGCAACCCCTCAGGTTCAGGCATGAGCCCAACAAAGTCCAGGTTAAACACTATCGCTTGTGAACCTATAAAAGAAGACTGGGGTTTAAGAGCTGGTGCCGATAAAGGGGCAGCAAATTGGGCCACCGACCCTCCTGGATGGATTCGGTGTCCTTTCACAGTCTGAAAGCCCTGTGTCTTAGTTACCTCTCTCACCACTGTGTTGACAAGCGTGACTTACAGTGAGAGAGGCAATGTTGACTCTCAGCGCACTTCAGTATGGCAGCAGGAACTCAAGGCAGCTGGTCGTGTGGTACCCAGTGAGGCCGCAGAGAGATGCCTGCTGCTGCTTGCTCTCTTTTTTCTTACTCAGTCTGATTCTGTGGCCCTTGGGATGTGTCCCCCAAACCTTTTCAAGAAACATACTTTCAGAGATACACGCCTGTGGGGTGCTCTCCTGGGTGACTCTGAATGCAGTCAAGTCGACAACTAACCACCACACCCACAAGAGAGAAACAAACAACAGCAAAGACCAAGACTGCCCACAAGCATGCACTCTGTGAAGACAGAAGAAGCCTCAGTCAACGTAGGTGGTCCACGGATGCAGGTGTGGGGCCTGGGGACACTGGAGCTCCTGGGAAAGCGCATTCTTGTCTTCACCGGACAGTGAAACCTTGATTTTGCCAAGCTGAGGCTCCCCCACCTTCTCTGAATGGACTGTCAGTTTGGGAGTTTTTGTGGTGTCAGGCTTGGTTTCAAGGCTTTGGGTGGGGTGATCAGGGAGGGGTCCCTGCTGTCTGTAGTAATATTTGGTTTCGTTGTTAGTGGTTTTTGGTCTTTTGTTTTATTTTGTTTTGTTTTTGAGACAGGGTTTCTCTGTAGCTTTGGGGCCTGTCCTAGAACTAGCTCTTGTAGACCAGGCTGGCCTCGAACTCACAGAGATCCGCCTGCCTCTGCCTCCCCAATGCTGGAATTAAAGGCGTGCGCCACCACCACCCAGCATCAGTTGCCCATCTTCTTACAGTCGCCTTCCCACTGGACCACTGCAAACTGCCATCCTTTATTTCTCATCAGTCAGAGAAAACAACTTCAAGGTGGAAGAATTTATCTGGTCACATGGTTTCAGCCCATGGAGGGAGAGTGAGGCAGCTCATCCTGTGGTGACCAGGAAGCAGACACAGGGACAAAGCCTATCTTTCCAGGGTACACCCTGGTGAGTTCTTTCTCCAACAAGGCTCTACCTCCTGGTTCCCACCATCTAATAGTACTCCCAATTATAAAGTCATCAGGGGATTGGCCTATGGATGAAGGCGGACTCCTCGTGAGCCAATCACCTCTCAGCAGCGCCATCAGCTGGAGACAGAGCCTTCAATAGCCAAGTCTGTCTTCACATCCAATCTATGACACCCTAACACTCTTGATCCTGGTAGAGGCTTCCTAACTGCTCGTTCTAACCCTCCCCCCACCTCACCCTAAGCCAGCTGGTACTAGGCAGTCATAATGATGTTTTCATGTTTTAAAATGCTAAATTATCAGTGTACTCCGTACATTTCCATCTACCTCCAGAAAATGCAATAGTCAAGTCCTTTTTTTAAACACACACACACACACACAGAGAGAGAGAGAGAGAGAGAGAGAGAGAGAGAGAGAGAGAGAGAGAGAGAGAGAACATAAGCTGCATTTGTGGAGATTACAACTACAAAATGATGAGGTTAATGACATTTAAAGGTGAAATGTCATGAGAGTGCTTGGCGTGACCTTGGGCCATGTCTGGAAGCTTCCACTGTCCCCACTGAGAGGCCCAAGAGTACTTGACCAACAGAAGAGGATTTGTGCCTCCTCTCTGCCCTCAGAGGGGGGCCAGTTCAGCAACCCTCACCTAAGAATCTCCATTGGAAAATAAACACTGTTAATATACAAGAAACCCCATTTCAGAGCCTAGTCAAAACGGCCTTGGGAGGGACTGATAGGATCCTAATGGACTCCAGATGTCCCGTTCCTCCATTGGGTGACCTGAGGAGATGAGGAGGAGGCTTGCAGCCTTTCTGTCTGCTCTTCAGGCTTGGTTCATCTTTGCCCTTGATGGTCTCTGCACCCGGTACCACGGAGCAGTTATCCAACCTAAGGAAGCGCTGGCCCAGCGAGACTCTTTTGTTTGGAGTTGGAACTGAAGCGCCTCCATGTCTCAGGGGTGAACCAGGCAAGGTAGCGCTCCTCAGAGGCGTGAGGAGGAGCTGTGGACCAGGTGAAGGTCTCAGGGTGGGGGACAAGTCTGTGGAGGGGCAAATGTAGAGATCCAAGGGAGTGCCGGGTTGGCTTGGACAGGCAAACTCTGGGAATTCATTGCAGGGGTCAGGGGCCTGACTGAAAATCACTGTTTATACTCATGCCATTCCCTAACCGCCAGAGGGCCAGGCTGCTCTCACTGGGCTCCAGCAGCCCTGCGCTGGCTCCCGCTGACAATGGCCAGCTCCCCTGCTGTTTCCTAATCCTGAGCTTCTTCCTGCCCAGGTTTCACCTGTCATCTAAAGGTGTCTTCTTGGCTTCCAACTTCCCTCCTTCCCTTCTTCCTTCTTAGTCAGCCCCTTTTTGCCTCAGACCTCTGTATTGAGTAACTCCTGTCTGTGGAGTCCTGTATTCTACCTGCTACACCTGCTGAACCACCAGGGGATTGGTTTGGCCTGCACCATACTGTGCTAGACACTCATGTCCAGAGATGCAGCTATCAGTCACTGGTGAGGTCAAGGCTAAGTAGGCTGTAGGCTGGCTGGAGCAGTGCAGGGAGCCTCTTGGAGATCTGTCCATCAACCCCACATCCACCACTGTGGATAGCTGAGCCACTCACTTGGATGACAACCCCAACCTGACGGCTGCAAGTGCAGCGGACAGGCCAATAGTCACAAAGGCAGTAAGAGTAGCCTCCGCTAGTATGACCTTTGTTGGCACCTCATCCCCAGCTCCGTCATTCAGTATCCCCATTTGAAGGCTGGGCAACGGAACCACAGAGAGGCTAAACACTAGCCCAGGGTCGCACGGCAGGCAAGTGGGAGATCTGGAAGCTGGGTTCCTGCCCTCTCAGGTGGGTATCTGATCCCAAGTTCCCCAGAAGCCACATAGGACACCGGAAGCTCATCTGACACATTCTTAGCAGGCTCTGGAATCCAAGAGAAATGCCGGGCTTGACACCACTCTTTGAAGGAAGAGGATACCAGAGGGCCCCCATGGGGAGAGGAGATTCCTGAGTGCCACGGGCTGAGTGTGTGTAAGAGTCTAAGCACTGCTGCTGCCCTGACATCATGAGCCATGTGCCTTGTCCCTCCAAACCCCATCACTGCCTGGGTATTGGGACCACTATCTGTGGTGCTGAAGGGAACCCCTGTGTCCCCACACTTTCCAGGCCTCTTCCCTGGTGATGTGTGTGGCCCACCCATCCCCCACCCTGCATATGCACAATTCCAGTCAAGCTGTTTGAGCCACACATGGGAGCAGAGTCTAGAAGTCCCAGAGAAGAAAGAGATGCCAGCTCCCTTGTCCCAGGTCCTTCTCTCTTTGCTCCCCATGGCTGCTGCTCTCAGTGCCCTCGGGCATCCTTCTCCGTGCTGCCTGCCTACAACACAGGCAACATTATTCCTGTCTGGCCTCAAATGACACCTCCTTGCTTAGGTCTCTTTCAGTGTGTCCTGCAATGGCAGGTGTCCCTCTTTTCTCCCATTGCAATTTTGCCTCCTCCTTCTAGAATGCCAGTGTCACAGGGACAGCTGGGTTGCCTGCACATGACCTGTGTTGACACTCAGGAGATGTCCCCACACAGGGGGTCACCAAATTGATGTAGTCTTACATTTTTCGATTGCATTTATTTATTTATTTTTCATTTATTTAAGAGGAGCATAAGCTATGCATGGATGTCAGAAGAATTGGTTCTCTCCTTCTGCCATGTGGGGCCCAGGCAGCAAGCAACTTTGACCACCGTACCATCTCACCAGTCTCAAGTCAATATTTTACAGGCGGATGGTAGAGGACTGGGAGTGTGAGCTGTCTAAAGATGCCATTCAGGTCGCTCTGTGCTGGATGGTGAAGAACAAGAGGATCATGTCTGCACACAGTTCTCAAGTGCAGAAGCCAGACATCGAGACGTCACCGGGGACACGCACTGAGAAGGCTCTGGAAGAGAAACGCTGCCGTTTCTTCTGGCTTCTGCATCTACCCGCCCTTGTCCCATCTCCACAGCCCTGCTGATGCTCTGTGTACCTCTCCTTCTCTCAACAATGCAACATCTCTGCTTAGGGCAGCGGTCCTCAACCTTCCCAATGCCGCAACCCTTTGATACAGTTCCTCATGTCGTGGTAACCTCTAGCCGTAAAATCATTTCCTTGCTACTTCATGACTATAACTTGGTTACTGTTATGAATTGTAATGTTTGACAGGCGACCCTCTGAAAGGGTAGTTCAACCCTCAAAGCATTGCAACCCACAGGTTGAGAACCACTGTGATTCTCACTCCAAGACCTTAGCTTAAAATTCTCACAGAGTTCAAGGAAAGCTGTGTTCGGGCTAATGTTAGTTACTTATGGAAGCAGAGTTAGCAGAATCCCCACCCTTCCTATTCATGGCCTCCAGGGGTATCAAGAAGAGCCCTGTGAGTGTGTGTGTGTGTGTGTGTGTGTGTGTGTGTGTGTGTGTGTGTGTAGGGCTGGACCAGCGGCTGTGGCTGTCAGTCTCTGGAACCCAGCAGGAGGGAGAGGGAAGGATAAACTGTGAGGTTCATGAGACAGGCGTGATCCTGGCTGATCCTTTAATCCCCTCTGAGCCGACTTCCCACAGTGTAGAGGCTAGGGTCCCTCTGCTCTTCTGGAATGTTCTCTGGAAAACCTGCCCTTCCAGATCCAGCAGCCCAGTGTTAGTCATTACTGGACACTGACATACCACCTCAGAGTGGCTTCAGCCAAGGAGGATCTGAGTTTGAATCCCCTACACCCATGTAAACAGTTAGATATAGCTGGGCGTGCCTATAGTGGCAGCATTGGCAGAGATAGGTGTATCCTGAGAGTTCACTGGCAAGACAGCTTAGCACAAAACAGGGCAATAAGGTAAAGGATGGTGGAGGAATACAATGACATCCTGTTTGTGAAGGGTCCTGAATCTGTATACTCAAGCGCATGCAACACACGCGCACACACACACACACACACACACACACACACACACACAATCTTAAGAAAAGCCACCACTGCGACCCTGTGTCCTTACTTGGCCCTATGCACAGCCCACATCATGCAGCCTTGCTACATAATATTCCAGCTCTTGGTAGAAAATATCTCCACCCATTTGCTTCCCATCCCCCAATGCCTCACCCACCTGCTTCCCATCTTCCAATTCTCCACCCATTTGCTTTCCATCCCCCAATTCCCCACCCACCTTCTTCTCATTCCCCCAATGCTCCACCTACCTGCTTCCCATCCCCCAATGCTCCACCCACCTGCTTCCCATCCCCCAATGCTCCACCCACCTGATCCCCATCCCCCAGTGCTCCATCTGTCTGCTTCCCATCTCCCCAACCCTGGTCCAGCTGTCATTTCCATCTGTCAGTCATCCACCGCTGTTGCCCTGGCAGGCTGTCTGACTTGATTTTGCACACGTTGTCTTCTCTAGCTCCTCATCTACTAAAGGATTCCTGGAAAAGAGAAAGGAGGTCATGTTCCTCCTGTGGTTAATCACTCTAGGGGTCTCCCATCTGCTAATGCTAAGCTTTGTCCCATCCCACAGCTGAGCAACATAGTGTTTCCTCCCTTGACAAATCTGCTCTACCTGTAACTCAAATTCTTACCTCTCACCTCTTACCCAGAACACCACCTCCAGGAAGTATCCCAGGCTAAGCAGCCCGTTGCCTCAGTGACCATGATACCTTCTGACTGAGCTGCTTCTTAACATCCTTCTCATGTTTGCTTCTTGGTTTGGTTATCACTTCTTTCTCCTTGCTAGAATGTCCTACTCAAGAACAGATGCCAAATCAGGCAGTAGCCAAATCAGGCACCTTTAATCCAAGCACTAGGGAGGCAGAGGCAGGAGGATCTCAGATTGAGGGCATCCTGGTCTACAGAGAAAGTTCCAGGACAGCCAGGGCTACACAGAGAAACCCTGTCTTGATAAAACCAAGGCGGGGGAGAAAAGAACAGGCATCAGTAGATGATTAACTAATGGTTCCCAAGTTCGTCAGCATGATGCATTAGTGGTCGCTACTCAGAGTCATTTCCACTTCCTCCAGGCACAGGACTCCTGACTTCCCTGATTGTCCCGGAGCCAGCTCTGAGCCTTTGGCATCAGAACAAAACACATGGCATAGATGGTGCCCAGTTGACTGTGCCCTGTGCCCTGTGAACTCAATACTGAAGCCTCTATCAGTATGAGGTCTGACAAGATGGCTCAGTGAGTAAAGGAGTCTGATGACCTGAGTTCAATCCCTGGGACCCACATGGGATCCACATGGTGGGAGGAGAGAATCAACTTCACAGAGCTATCCCCTGGCCTCCATACTCACACTATGGCACACGTCCTTCCACACACGTTATACACACACACACACACACACACACACACACACACACACACACCTATACATACTCACTAATACTAAATAGATTTTAAGTGTAGTATGGACTGGGGAGTTGACTCAGCAGGTAAAAATCCTTGCCCTGAAAGCTTGAGGACCTGGGTTCAGATCCTTTGTAGCCATAGAAAAGGCAGGGAGAAGCCCCTAACCTCAGTATCTGGTGGAGTGATAAGCAGAGCCTGAGGGCTCACTGGGCAGCAAGCCAAGGTATAATGGTGATCTCCATGTCCAGTGAGAGACCCTGTCTCAAAATATAAGGTGGAGAGTGACAGGAAAACCCTCCAATTGACCTCTGACCTCCCCATGTGCACACAAAAGTTAGCACACTTGCACATACCTACACAAGTTCATGCACACATAATTGCACACACGACTTAAAAGTGGTGTCATCCTCCATACCTAGGGCTTTTGAGGGAAGTGCACACACACTTGGGTGCTTCTGGTCATGTTATTTGTCCAGGAAAAGCAGGAATTTGTCTAAAACCCGACTTGGAAGGGAACTGCTCCGTGCACTCTGGTCTTTGTGTGAGGAAACACTGCAGGGCTGTATGGGCTGCCATGCACCTACTATACACCAGGCACCGCTCTAAACACTCAGGATGTGATGGGAAACAGAAAAGGTGGAAGCATCTGCTCAGGTTTCAGAAGACAAAACCAAGTCCAGGCAACAACAGGACAGACAGTTAAAAAGTGCTTTGGAGTCGGGGGAGGGAGGGTGAGGCAGGGGGTTTGCTGTTGCCTGCAGAACCACTGGAGGAGGTGGGAAGGGGTGACTCTATCTTTCAGGGCTATGAAGGGGTCAAAGGGCAGATGAGCTTAGTTCCGGTGCCTCTGGGTGATGGAGGTAGGCAGCACATATTTGGGGACAGGGCAGGGGTCCTTTGATTGTGCAGAGGCTGGGGCCTCCCAATGTCTGAGGATGGATACGAATAAAGGGGGCTCTTGTGTTGCCCTCATGGCACAGAGCTAGACTGCAAACCTGAGCTGCCTCTGGATGCTCAAGCTCGGGAAATGGATTGGACGCAAGGCCAAGACTGCCCTCAGCCAGACCAGAGGGAGACTCAACACGACACAGGGACGGTGCGTGGGTAGACTTTCATAATGAACATGTACTGTTTTGTCATTTAAAAAACATAGAACAGGAAACAAAACACTGGACACTGAACCCAAGGCACAGGGACAGAGCCATGCTGTGTGGGTGGCAGAGAGGCCACAACCCTTCTTGGACATCTATATAGCATTCAGGGGCGATGGCGTATGGTACACACTCAGCAATATAGTCCAATAAGGAAGGGAGGGAGGGGTGATGTGGGGAGGAGGAAAGATGGGCGGACTGAAGAAATGGGGGGAAAGGAAGGAAGATGGAGGTAGAGGAGAGAAGAGAAAGAGGAGGAAAGAGGAAAATGAAAAAACATGTGGGGAGGAAAAGAAAGGGAAAAAAGAAGGAAGAGGGATGAGGGGGGATAAGGAGGGGAGGAGGAGAGAGCGGAAGGAGAAGGGAGGAGGGAAAATGGGGAGGGGAGAAGAAGAGAGGGATGGGAGTGAGGGTACAGGCTCACACATTGTCTGCACTCTCAGACACGGTAGAGCATCAAACTCAGAAACAAGAGCACGTGAAACCCTGACTCGACCGCGGTCCCTCTGGTCGGCTGCTTAATTAAATGACCCCATAATGAAATCTCTCCCCACTGAGTGCGTGCTTAATAATTAATTGCCCTCACCAGCCAGGCTTGGAGCACTCGTCACTTACTCCCGGGAAACAGGGAGAGAGTGGGAGAAGGTCTAGGGGCTGGGGCAGCTGGAGATGGTGGGGGGATAAGGGCAGGTGCAGTGTTAGCCTGAAGTGCAGACTCTTCTGCCAGCCTCCTAAAGAAGAATATAAGATTGCTAATCAATAACAAACAGGGTTGTGGGAACAAATGGCAGTGTGAGGGGAGGAAATAGCAACCAGTTGCTTTTCTTTTTTTCTTTTTTAAATATTTATTTATTATGTATACAATATTCTGT